>NC_091114.1:9965757-10268787 GCF_024713975.1 Paralichthys olivaceus
TTGGTTCTGCAGTTGTTATCTAAAGGTGTGATGGTGGTGTTTGTCACAGAAGATCCAGTGTAGCCTATAATCGCCATTTATTTTAATAATAGCAAAACTTTTACAAATTAGAATCTGAAGAGCACCTTCCAGATCTTGGAGTTGGATAATCCTACCCGTTAAACGCAGCGTAACCCTTTTGCGGTTGAGTGTGCAGAAATTATTTCAGCATTCCTCCATGATGATTCTTCCTCGAATTGTCGGAGACGACGACTCACTGAGGAGATTGCAAGCTGTGGCGGGCGGCCATGAACTTGGCTGCGTTTGCTGACTCAGAAGAGGACATTAGCATACAGCTGCAGCTGCGACGGATGCATTCCTTTTGCTCGCTACGCGGAAGAGATGTTGGGCTAACTCGCGTGGGAGTGACAGAGGATTCATGAGGCGCACACTCGCGGTCCACAGAGACCTTTCTCCGTCCTCATGACTGATGTTGTGCTGCCCTCATGAAACACTGATTGCAAATGTTAACAATGGTCTATTGTGTAAATGACATGACGGATGGCGCTAAGGAAATATGAATCCTGTTATGTACATGTGGAAAAACATCTATGGTCGGACTACAAAAAACGTGCATTCCCAGATTTGTAAGTAAACGTAATAGAGTTTCCTTCAAACTGTGTCTTTTGAATTGATATCTGCCTGTCCCCAATCCACTCTGAGAGAGCCGTCTTTCCATGTCTAGTTGCAGCTGAATCACATTCTGTCAGGGTTCAGGTGATGTTGCAGGCAGATTGCTTATCCGTCAGGATCACGGCAGACACAAACAGGTTGCTGATGCTGCTGCTTAAACCTGTCTCAGTCAGGCCTCGATCATCAAATCTGTCCCTGTCTCCCATGATATATTGACAGCGTTGCATTTGTCTCCCTCACCCCCCCTTCCCCCTCCGAGCTGGATTCCTGACCAATCCCGTGTCTGGTTATCGGGCCATCATAAAGAATGTATGACAGGACCTTAGAGTAGTGAGAGATGGCTTCGGTGGAGCTGGTGAAGATGGAATAACGTAGGTACGGCGGTGGCACATGGCAGCTTGACTTACAGCCTTGATTCCTTTCACAACCACCTTGAAATCACAGACTGTGGACACTGTTTTGAGAAGTTGCTGAAACGAACATGAAACAGATAGAATATTTTGCAATGTGATGGTTATTAAAGTTGAAGGAGGGAGGCCAGGCAAGTTCAGATTCAAGTCTATTTAATATTGCATATTAAACCTTGTCTGCTGAATCCATGTCTTTGAATTAATTAAGACTTAATTGGTGTACTTTGGGGCTTTACTGACAACCACTGTTGAGGTCTGGTTTGAATCAGAGACAGGGATTGGTAGTATACAGTTTATCTTTGTATAAGAGAGGTAAAAATCCCAGAATCTGTTGATTGGTCATGGTTGGTAAAGCCCAAACTGCAAGTTCTCCTCACAAATTGTGATCTCCAGAGATAAACCTCGGCCTCAGATCAATACAATCTGCAGGACACTGACGTCAGAACTAATTAAGATTGCCTATGTGGCACAATGGTACCAATCTGTGCAGAGTGGGCCCAGTGTCAGCATGAGCTACAGCAAGGTTATTTTTCTTGCATTGTTTGAGGCTTAGAGACACCTCCAGAGGGATCCCTGCAGCCAGGACACCATTATCTGGCTATGGTTTGGGACAATCACACTGTCCCTCTCCCATTTCTTGTAAAGGTCCCTCTTCAATTAATCTCGGAGCCAAATCTTTTTATGCTCTCCTGTACAGGGGCCCGTGAAAAGCGACTTTTTCAAAGAAGCCTGAGAACAGGTTGGCTCCCTGTGTTGCAGGAGAACAAAGAGGGATTATGTCATATAGAGTAAACCGGGGAAGGGAAGATGTAGCCGAGTGACTCCGATTATGTCCAGATAATGCGGTGGTGTCACGTCTGACAGAAAATGCTTCAAAGAGGGAAACATTCACAGACTGATCTTTGCAGTTCGGTTAAATCCAATCTTGAATCCGTTCAACACAGATCGTGTGCAGATTACATGATTTATTTATATTGAGTGCTTCTCAAAGTCTAATTAGTTTATCATTTCAATACAAAATTGCCTTGTATCTCTAAATGAGCAATTCATGACAGGATAAGGAGATTCAAGACTGTCTGACATGAAACTAGTCCAGTAAAAAGCAGTTCCTGAATATAAGTAAGTGTATTTATTATTCCAGAAGTCACGTGGAGGAAAGAGAAAAGATCAGCAAACCTGAATGTTGGTGATTTCATTTGGAAAAGAAAGGCAAAAGATTAAATCAATACTGAAACACCATTCACTATGTTATACATCAACATCATCCTAGTACCCTGTGGTTTGTCTGTCGGATCATAATCAACAGAAATGCGTCACTACCATGAAAATTATCAAAGTGATGTAAGCTTATTCTGGGGTGTGGCCAGAAAATACATAAACCACAGTTTGACGTCACAGCTCAAAACAAGAACATTTAAAAATGACCAACAAGTACTTGTTTCATCATTTCATCTCACTTAACAAAAGGAAGATTTGTTCCATTTTCATCATGAACAGGAGAAAGTCATTGGTGTTGTTGTATAATTGAAAGCTTTAAGGTGCCGGTGTGCTTCCCTTCACTGATAAGACTTGACTATGTTAACGTTTCAAAAGTTGATTGTCATGCAGGGAGGTACACTACACAAAACCACAGAGAGGAGATCAATTAAAACTAGAGTAGAATCTTTACTTGACTCTATTATATCACTAGAAATGCCCCATGTTCAAACACTAGAGCAAAAACAACAAAACAACTTGTGTTGGAACAAATAGTTTTATTTCTTAACCAACCTTGCTTACATGTAATCAGCTCATGAAAAAATGCAAACAATGCAGTTGTGTACAGGTGATTAATTAATTTCTGAATTGCTGAGCCTGACTGCATGTGGAGCACAGTGAGATTAATTCTGAGAATGTATGTGTTTTGCAAACGTGCCATCGGAGCACAGAGGTGAATGATTATTTGGACAAAGACGTTATGTGAAGTTACTCTCCGGCCCGAACGACACACGCAGTCACACAGTCAAAGTTGTTTTAAAGTCAAATGGATTGTAACCGGAACCTGAGAAACACTCTGTTCCATACCCTGAGGATTAGGTGATGTGTAGAACAAAAGAGACATGAATAATTTATAAGCCGCTGCATGTGTTGTGGTCATACACACTTTTATGTGCATGAACATTTTAAGGAGGAGGACACTTTTAGGGTGTGTTAGACCTGCAAATGACTGAATTGTATGCAAGACATGCACACCCTCCTCTTATTTATGATTTACAGTCTTACCACTGTGTACTTTCTGCAATAGAGTTATTAATACTCTTCTAAAATTGTATAACCCTTAATGTGTATAAATTAATAAATGTTATATAATTAAATACAAACAAAATTTCCTGTCTCAACAGATTTGCATTTTAGATTCTCATCTGCTCGCCATCGAATCCTCTCCAGCTTGCATCCTCCTAATCACCGCCCCGTTAATAATCGGGGAAATAAGTTTTTAATGACATTTTCCATCGGCGCGCACCAGAAAACTGTAACTGCCCTCACTCGCAGCAGCACAGACTTGCTGAGCGGTCAAAAATTCAGGTGTTTCATGTGATTAATTTTGTTTTAGTTGATTTGACAAAACACTTCTGCTGCGTGCAGAAAACCTATATAATGCTCTAGGACTACAGCTCCCTGGGCCACATTGAGACCTTTATTTTTATTTTTTTCCCTTGAAGAAGCACTGTAACCGGGACTTCATCTTTTTTTCTTTTGGGGCTATTCTATAAAAAGGTGCCAGTGTCTGAGGTCCCAGTGGTACCTATTACGGCAGCCTAGTAGTCATTAATCACGGACAAGTAAGCATTTCAACACAGCATCCACCCAGAGTTTCCAATAGCCATTCATTAACAGTTTCCACCGCCGTCTCTTTTCTTAGCATTTGCCCCCTCCTCTCCGCTGCTCCCACCTGGACTCCACCGAGTTCACTCCCTTTCTTGCTGACTTACCTGCTTTTCACAGTTATTCTGTGTCATGTGGAAACTGTAGAAGACGATGAGCTCACTGTTCTGGGTGTTTAGAAAGTGTGGGAAAGCTCATCTTTCCAAAGTTCCTCTTGTTTTTGCTTTTCGTGTCTTTTTTTCCAAGTAATTTAGTAGAAAACCCTGTTAGTGTTAAATCTAGAATAAGGCACTGTCTGCTGGACAACGTGCCGTCTTTCATTGTGTTCATCCATCTGGGATCGTAATTAGGGCTGCGTGCAGCAGCGAGACAAACCCAGACAGTTCTTTCAAAATTAAAGACGCTAAAATACTTTGAAGCTGTCATTTAGCATCTGTAAACTACACATCTGAAACAGCTCACTAGTTCCTTGGGTATTTCGGCTTCTCTCTGTCTGTAGAAACATTTGTGTTTGTGCCGTGTGAGTTTCTGTTTCATTTCAGGAAAATAATCCGTCAAACTTCATGCTATGGAGTTGCCAGAGGGGAAATTATACCCGTTATTAATGATATCCCACATCTCTCAGGGACTTTCCATTATAATTATTGACTTTTTCCTTCCTCTTGTCTCATACAGTGAATATACATTAAATTAGAGCAGGGTCAGCATCCGGTGAAGTCGCTGCGAAACAGAAAACTGAAGCATTAATAACTTTGTGGTTGGTGATGTTTGTGTCACAGGAAATGACACAAAAGGAGAACAATGTATTTACTCTCCTTAGAATCTGTGCATTTCACATGAATGATAATTAAACCGTGAACGTTTTTCTTTCCTCCACTTTCCTACTTGACTATACTGGCCAAACTGACCTATTTAAAGTAATGTGGGAGAAGTTTTGCCTGAATTTAGAGCACTTTGCTTCACCAGACCTTTTACATTGCCCAAGGGAATGATTATTGTCCCTCCACCTACTGTGAAGAACAGTTTACAACCAATTACAGCAGGTGGAGGGACAAAATCATGGCTATCAGGCGAAAACCTTCACCTGGGAAATCATTTCATATCAACACTGCAACTTTCTCTGACTTTGAGTACATCGGATGAGCCCTAGTTAGTCTCATTAGTCCCTATGTAACATATAGCATGTGACTGGCGGGGTGGGATCATGGGAGCTGTCGCCAATAAGAGAATTGTTACATTTTATATCTTTAAGTTAACTGTTGCTTTTGTTCACATGGCAACAGCAGTGCACCATGAAGCATGTTGTAGATGGCCAAAAACCTGACAACACAAACCTGAGCTATTTGGCTTCCTGCACTGATTGATTAGGTGGAGCTCTCAGGCTGCTCATTGATATGCATCAGAGAACGGGCGAACTTCCATCTCAAAATAAGTCAGCCACAATGCAGTGAACCTCCCACCTTACTTAATATCCAGCGTCTGAAGAGGGATAACCCAAAGTGCTGATCAGCAGATAAGCGCGGCGAACCCTCCTCCTCAGCTTACCTCGTGTCATACAGGACATTAACCCTGAGAGTTAGATTTCCCTCGGCAGCAGCCTAAACAAAATGATTGCTAATCATTTGTCGTCTGAGCCCTGGATGACTGTGGGTGTAAGTCTGCATTGATTAAGTGGCAAGAGAGAGAGGGAATGAGAGGGAGCAGCCCTCTTCACTTGAATAATGCAGATGACGGGCAAAAGTGTGACAGACAGCAGAAACCGACTAACATAAGGTCACCTGGGGATATCATGCATTCACAGACCGGTCAGGGTTTGAGGGAAGCAAAAGCCACTTTTATAACTTACACAATCATTTTCTTAGTTATTTAAAACATTTGAATTAAAATAAAAAGCTTAAACTTGCATTATTAACTTATGTTTTTGTATTCATGTGGCCTTAACGCTACAAATAAAAATCTGAATACACAGATGAGGTTATCACAGACTCACATTGTTTGAACTTTAGAGTTTCTACATGATTATGGAATGAAAGGTAAATACCCCTGTGGCCACATAAAGAATGGCAGAACCATTACTCACACCCTGGAAGGAAATTAATTGGCCAAAGTCCACCATACTGTGGGTGCATGAGTAATGCAGGGTCTTGGCTGCTGGTACATTTCAGAACAGAAGCTAACAGTACTTGCCAATTCCACGATAAATATCAAATAGTCTGGCAGCACAGTTTGGAAATGGAGCTCTATGATGGAGGGGAAATTGCCATCAGGCTGATGCATTGTTAGAGACAAGCAGGAACAGCTGGTGGCCTTTCCCAAAATAATCCAACTCTTGATGTTTCTTGGACTTCTGGCTGGCGATAAGACTCTGTGCCCTGCACTAATCCTCTCCACAATAAACTCCCCCTCCTCTGTTTATATAAGTTATAATACATTTAATTCACATACAGTCTTTACGCCTCGCGCGCACGCTTACAATGCAGAACCCAAAGCCTGGAACCATTTGGACAAGGAGTCTGCATGTATGCGGAATCTTAACTACTGCTCCATTAACTCCCAGTAATGATGCATGCCGTCCGTCTGTTTGCCTGGTGGTGATTTCAAGATGGCACCCTGTTGCCTTCCATTTGCCCTCTGTCATTCTGGCCAGGATTTAAAAACTCACAAATGGAAGAGAGCAGGGGTATTTTAAGGTGCAAGCCGAGCTGTAGTGCACAATATAGTCTGCACTGTTAGAGCCGAGTCTGGTGAGAGGGAGGCAGAGAGAAGGATTGCCCACTATAGCTTTTCTCTCCATTGTGAAGTATATTTGTCTGCAGCCGCTTTGGAAGGCTCACAAAGCAGCTTGACGACTGAAGATGTGTTTTCTTTATGTGAGCACCAGAGGCTGTGATACACTGGGAAATGATTTTTATTTTTTTTACTCCCAATTGTTGTTTATGGGAAGCAAGTGTCAAAAAGTAGTTCAGTCTCCAAAGCGAAAATGATAAAAGGTAGAATATGAAAAATGCATGCTCTTATTTTCAGTGCTGTGTGAGAATTCAAAATTTGCTCGTAAGATTGTGGAAGTCAACTTTCCACTTTCGAGTGTGAATGTTCAAAACATATGCAACAAGGAAGCAGATGGTTCTCTCAGCTGAATTAGCCTGTTATCAAATTCTATTCACACACTGAGTGGTGAGTTACACGGCCTAATTACTATTCCATTATAAAATACTGGTGTTATTCTACGCTCATACAAAATGGAGGAAGATGTCGAGAATTCAACTAAACTGAGTACATAATGCATGCTAGCAATACTTAATAAGATTTACTGGGATATATTCCTTCAATTATTAACAATATTTAAGTCATGACATCGACATCAATGTTAATAAAAAGCAGTCTTCCTCATGAGAAATGATTTACTATAAGCTATATTCAAGTAGAAAGGAAAAGTTGGAATCCTGCTGTAATAGTTTCAGTGCCATTATCATATGAAATGAATGTTCCCTCAGAACCTCGTCAGATAAGATCTCTACCGCATGGTTCTGTGCTTGATATCTGCGGACCCGTTCAGCAATTTGTGTTCCGTCTATCTACTGAGCGAGGGCTCCGAATACAGTTTTCCCCGGTAAGATAGCGGCCGGATAATATGTTGGTTGTGTCAGTTCCTGGAATTACTCGACCCTCCTATTCGTCTCTGACTGTGGTTTCTAGACATTTTCTGGATGGTGCTCAGTATCTCTCGCTGCGTAATTAATCACCAGTGGTGGTGTGCTATCAGTCCTCGATGCCCTTATCTGGATGTTTAGCTCCATGTAGACAAAGGAATTACATTTTGCCCTTATGATGCCCAGGAGTGGATTCAAGCTTGTGGGATGTAGACAAGGGGCCAGTTGATCAGAGACTTTCTTTGCTTTGCCAAGATAGTGTTCATCTCTGTGAGGCGGCTCCGTTATTTATTTTTGGGCAGGAAAGGACTTAAGGCTGCTTTAAACATTTTGTGAGGAATAAAAATCAGCCATCTTTACAGCTCTATGGAACTGTTCAGCCTCATAGCTGCAAGTAATAAAACCCTTTATTGATTATTCTTCCAAAATAACACTTGCCATTACAGAACCAATTAATTAAGCATTTACTGATGTGCTTGATCAGTGATTATAGTAAGATTAAGTATGGGTGAGTAAGATTACAATATTAAGGCTGGAAAAGGAATCCTGGGCGTTAAAACAATATTGAGAATTATATAATAATTATCACAATATTCAACTGTGTCAATAGCAATATAACAATTGTTC
Organism: Paralichthys olivaceus; assembly: GCF_024713975.1. Lineage (NCBI taxonomy): Eukaryota > Metazoa > Chordata > Actinopteri > Pleuronectiformes > Paralichthyidae > Paralichthys > Paralichthys olivaceus. Next base: position 9,973,982 of record NC_091114.1, read on the forward strand.
AATATTTATATCGATAAAAAGCAAGTTAAGGAGCAATTCACACAGTAACAGTGCAAGACAATGAAATCACGAGTGCATCATTGATTTCCTGTGAGAAAAGTTTCCTTTAGCTACTTTTAGCTCATTATTTTGCTTTTAGAGTGCATGTTTTCTGTATGGTTAATTCACAGGGTTCTCATCAACCATACAGTTGGGAGTATAAAACCACTGCCCACAAAACAGCAGCGAGAAAAAGCTTTCAACTACTTTTGAATAAAGTGGCATCTGAAGAAACTGAAGAAAGTGATTTGAGTAAAAGGCAGCTAAAGGGACACGATTTCAAATTAATGCTAATGTCACCATGTAAACAACAACTTTTTTTCTCTCTAAGTTTATTACTTTCTTTACAACTGTTGCCCTGTGGAAATACTGAGCTCATTCACTGATGCACCAACCTATAAACAGATTTTATAATGTACGTAAGATTTTGTGCTGCTGCAAATTCCACCCATTAAATAAATGAAGTTATTATTATTGGTGTTGTTCAATGACCACTGCTCAGTAAATTAAAGTAACAACCACCATGACACCATGATATCATCCCGTTAGAGTAGCCAGTGGCCGAAGAACTTCCACAAGAAGAATATACCACAGGGAGCCAAACAATGTGAAGCATCACTGAGCTGTAACATCTAATTATCAGGACCTTGTGGAGTGTATTGAATTTGTTGACCCATTGGAAAAAGCTGTTTTCAATGTTCCGTGTTTGCACCGTTACAAGAGACCGATAGAATGTTTCTCTCAGAAGAAACGATCTGGTTCTCAACCTAGATTCCTCCATGATAAAAGAGAGGGCAGACTTTAATCAAGACTGTAATCACACAAACACACGATTACCTTCACCTCCATGTTGTTATATCCGAGGTTCAAACATTTTTGTTCTGTTTTCCCTCGAAAATAACGTAGAACTTCTTATAAGAAGTTAACCAGACACGACATCTCCAAAGTCTTTTTTGTGAGCTATTTGCTAAAATTTCCCATTATCCTCAAATGCATTTTTCACAAATGAATATGCACCTCGTCAGATCAACCCACCCCTTGACCTAACGCTCCAGAAATCAGCTTCATCTACTCCTGTGTGTAACCCGAGGTAACGCTCATGACAAGTTGTCGCTCCATTACTGGAACATCCTGTCGCGTGTCAGAGCTGCTTTCAAATTACTTCTTTCCCCACTGTGCCCGATGTGTAACTTGTCAGCCTTATCGTCTGCAAACTTACCTGGAAATCTTTAGAAAGCAGAAAAGACAAGTGAAAAAAAGTTCCATATCTCTTTTCATGCAACACCTTCAAACCCTGGTAGCTTTTGAGTGAAAAGATTCAGTTGCAAACTCCATATCGGAGCTGAGAATAACATGCACCGGGAGGCAAGAGAGGCACTGCATCAGGGACCAATTTACATCATGACACTGCCGAGATGGAGCCTCAGAGGTGTTACATCTGGAGGTGACTTGCGCTGAGCAGTCTAAAATTATGTGCACATATATTTAAATGTTATCATCAAGTTGATTCGGTGCTGATCTCAGAAAGCATGAAAGTCCTGGAAAGATGCAAAAACAAAAAGTCTGAATCACACTGGGCTCACATCGGGCCTTGTCTAAGTATCTTCAATAGTTTCAGACTGGCACAGTTGTATGAAAAGCAAATGCTCTTGAAATAAGGTGGGGTCACTGCCTGTGTTTCTCTGTATTTGAGTTTTACACTTTTTTGAAATACACTTACATCTGCTGTGCCATCATTTTACAGGCTATGTATATAGTTGAATTCATAACTTTGTACAGCTGCAGTTATTTATCTTTAAATCTATTTGTATTTAGCTCTAATGCTCTGATTTGGTTATTTGTCTTTCAAGCACATTATACTTCAAATATCTCTTTTGTCAATATCTCCATTAGCACATACGTCTTAACAGTGACAGCTTTGTAGTAGTTTTGGACTTTAATCTCACTACAACCTATCTATCTCTCTCTCTTCACCCATCCATCCATCCATCCATCCATCTATCTATCTATCCATCACCGTTATTTTTCAGTGTGCATTATCAATATAGTAATATGCATCCTCATAGGCGGGGGCACAATGTGCTTGTTGCACACACAGATGGTCTGCTCGTGCACGAAGTGAAAGCACATGAGCGGACCATCTGTGTGTGCAACAAGCAGAGTGTACGCACTTTGTGCACCGTCTGCAGAGCAGCCCTTCTCCCACCGTGCAATCTGATTGGTTTCTTGCCCGTTACACCCAAAACACATCCATGATTAATAAAGAGACAACCCTTTTGAACCAAGTGCCCCAGTGCAGCGACCTTTTCTCTCTGCCGTTAAACTACAGAAGGTTTGGACGTGCACTAAACGCTCTTCCTCCGTGCACTTTAAACCACAAGCGTAGATCATTAAAACAGAGCCCTTTATTTTTAAATATCACCACGACACTGAGCTCAAAGAGCATATTTCTTTTCTTCACGCTGCAAAACTTGACTAGCAAGCAGTTCCTCATGTTCATGTACACACCAACAAAACTGCTTTTAAGTGTCAAATCTGTTCTCACGACGAAGGCGTCATTAACCGGGGATAGAATTCTGTTACAGTCATACCTTGTTTGCGAGCATCAAGCCTCATTTTGAGGCGTCGCTGCTCTGTTCTTGATTCAGCAGCCAATTTAACATTCGACCCAGTTTTCCTGCAAGGTTCTCTACTGGGACACAACCCAGAAGTGTCATACAGCCGAACCAGAATAATAAGGCTCTCCATTCTGGAAGTTACTGCAAACGATAGCCGGTTTAATGTAATATAGATTCACATACAAGCACAGTGTCTCTGTGTGTGGGGTTTTTTAAGAAGAGCACTTGCATAATTGCAATCAATGCAGATGAAAAAAGAGGCAGAGAGAAACAGACGGGATGAGTACAAGTGTAATCCAATGCGCACACATCTCATTTCATTGAAGGCTGATTATGCACACCCTGCCCTTTGGATGTTAGTTTGGCATGGAAATGACAGCCAACAATTTTCTGCGACCCGTAGGAATGTAATTAGTATTATAATATAATGTAATTAGTCTTACCACGCCATGTAATCGCACAAGGCCTGGGATATCAATAGTTAATGTGCAAACTGGATCAAAACAACCTGATTAAATTTTCTTACTAACTTTCAAAGAGGTAGTAGCAGTCTGCCAGCAGGTCTCCCAGGGAATTTAATGTTTTTACTGAAGTTAGTGAAGTACACATTGTCTCTGAGGTGAACTGTGGCCGGCGCAAGTCTAATTATAGGAACGCTGGTATTGACAGAGTATCCTTCAGTGTGTGTTTAACCTTAAGAAGTCAACAAATCTAAACATGTCTGTCAGTGTTGCTGTGCTCTGCCTCGTGATGGCTATTAATGAACAGGATTATCATAAATAGTGTTGGAAAGACTCCAAATTTAATGTTGTGTTATCCTCCACACAAAGACAGTGAATTTTAGAGCGTCCAACGCTACCCTGTAGAATTAACTCAAGTGCCCACTCACCCTCACCATCTGTTCCCAGTGTGTTCACATTAATTGATTTTTAACTGCATGTTATATAAAACGTTCAATTATGTAAGACGGTCGTTCTTTCACATCTCTGAACTGTCACTGGTCAAGCAGCACATTTCTGCCCTGTAAATATGAATTCTGGTTGATTGTTTCTATAACTATTAACTTGTTAATTTAACTAAGTCAACCATTCATCCATTTCTTTAACTGCTTACTTTTCACGCACTCATTTGCTGTGTTCACATTTTACACCTCACTCAGTAAGTGGGGGTTTTATTCAATAAAAACACAATTTCTATTTAATTTCCTTTAAAAATATGAAGATAACCTAATTATATAATGAAATATATATTTTATATATATATATATATATATGTATAATCTGTACCTGCCAGCACCCGAAACAAAACCTGAAATCATCTCCAAGTCAAATCCAGACCCACCAGGATCCCTTAACATATGCCCCCCCCACCCGTCAGCCATGATTAAACACACATGCTACATACACAGTCACACATTAACTGGGCTATGGGCTCCTTGTCCTCCTCTTTTGGTTGCTGAGTTGAGTTCATGGAAATGTATCAGTGCATATTTGCGGCACCTGTTCTCCTGCAGCTGTCGATGTGTTTCCTCAGCAATGACTTGCCTGGCGTGTGACTATCAACAGCTAATACTTTTGAAAAGCAGCAAAGCTACCGAGTACATTAGGACTGGATATTTTTGTCTTTATGTGTTCCATAGTTAAATCCTTGTGGCTGAGCACACCTTATATAACTTGATTTAGATGTTAAAAATATTGCCCAAAAATTGTATTTTTCAGTTCTCGCCCCCTGCCCAACCATGTTTAGTACATTTTTACCTGTGAATTTACAAGAATAGACTTTTTTACCCACAAATACTTTTCCATTTGTACCTTAACATTGCAGTTAACAACTACAAGTCTCCTCAGCTGCAGGTGGCGCTGTGAGGGTGGGGAGCATCGACGGAGCCATATTAGCATATTCATAGATCCCGGTTATGAAATGAAGAAGGAAGGTGTAGACCTTTTTAACAAGGGGAATATTTCATGACAAACCTTTTTAATATGTAATTTAGAGCAACAAAGAAGAGTTGTGTCATTCATCACTGGTAACTGCAGAATACTTCTGTGTCACACTCCATGAGACAGCTGCATACCTTATATACGCTTTATGTAATATACACATACTTCTGTCTCGGTTAATTGCATGGAGACTTCCTCATTAGTTCATTGTTATCACTCATCCTGAAGTGTAAATTGTCCTGATGTGAATGCAGTGTTAACCATTCCTCTCGATGCTTGTTGTGATGTTTCAATCATGTCTAGATAATTACTGTGGCTTATACAAGATTCAAAAAAGTCATTTAATTACTTTTCATGTCGATGTCATGTCCTGCACATTTTCACGTGACGTGCGTTGAGAGTGAAAAAAGCGACAAGGTGCAAAGCATAAGATCCGTGCTTGCACACAAACAAGCCTCCGTGTTATCTGGGGCAGCTTACTGTAAATTACGTCGCCTCAGTAGCTGTTTGGAGTGTCTTTGAGAGAGCGGCTCCTCTCTCCAAGCATGTTTCCGCCATCCAGTCTCCAACGCGTTACAGTCATAATTAGCCCAGATTAATGAGGAGGCCTCCTCAGAATGAAACGTATGAATAATAAAGGTGTTGTTATACAAACACTGTTTCATCTTTCATTGTAATTGTACACAGCTCTCATGTGGGACGCTTAAAGAAAAGCATGTTATCAAATTTATTAAGGCCACGCTGACTCTTTGTGCCTGTGAATATTGATGAAGCGAAAGCCATGCTTGTTTTTATTCTGCCTTGTCTTTTATATAGACGATAGACTATTTATAATTGGCATTTAAGAAGCCTTATAAATCAATCAAGATGATATTGGTGTATAATTACTTGGCCTTTTGAGGGAACTTGTTTTTCCCCATACCTGCGATGACACATTGCTCCTTCATGTCCAACTGGCAGCATGAGTTGCTTTTGACAATGGATAGAATGCATTACGTCTGCCTCCTTTCTAACATTCTCAGCACTTACTGATAATTAAGCCCAGGGGGGAAAGATTATGAGTCTACAGAGAGATCAGAATGGCTAAGGGGAATAAAGCCGAGCTGATCTATGAGATGATCGTTGCGCAAACACTCGCTTCCTTGAAACATCCGTCATATAAAGTGTATGTATTCATGAGGAAAGTTAAAGTGTCCCTACTTTATTATTTATTGTTTATGTCTTGAACAAGAGGCGGGGAGACAGCTGACCTCCGAAAGAACATGTCACCGCCAGAATCAATAGTGACACCAAAACATTCTCGCTCTGTAAAGGTCTCACTTATAGGACATTCTGTCTGCCAATTTTACATGTTGATCGTAAACATCCTTGCGCTCATAAGTAGATGAAATATTCAGTGTTTTGCAGTAGAATATTACCACAGAGTTGCTGCTAATAAGAAACCCACACCAAATGGGATGAATAAGTCGTGGTTGCCTCTGATTTCTGAATGAAAGAGCTTCCATGTTTCCCTCATTTTCACGTCTCCAGATACTTTCCCTGATGGGCCAATGTTGCAGAAATCACTTCTGAAAATGGCGGCTGGTAAAGAGAATTTAATATGTCTGCCTTTTTCTTTTTTTTTTGCCGTCTCTCTGTGAAGGTTACCTAAAATGAAACGCAGCCATTCAACTCCCTCCAAAAAAAGGTTGCTTTGTACTATGTTAAATTTAGCATGACAGGATGAAAGTTAATTTCCACATTAAACAAATGTGCTGATCTCTGATTTTGGAGCAACAAACACAAAACAGAGTGAGACCAGTAAAAAGTGGAGAGAAAGTAGAACAAACTTTTCCTCAGAATCCAGGCCAATGCTTTACCTCTCTGCCAAGTGCTGTTTTTTTCCCCCCACAATGCCAGTGATGTTCTATGATTAGGTCGTTGCCTGAACTGAGTGGAAGCCCACACACACAACTACTTTTCTCTTAAGTGGAGTTTTTGAAGCATGAGTTAGAAGGACGAAGACGGAGAGCTTCAAAACCGAGGGTAGAAAGCTAAATTTGATCACGCTTGCATCTTCAATCCATTCCTGATCCACTCCTGATCAAGTTAAGCTTCCTTTCCAACTTGTAACTTTGTCCAGGATGTGATGTTTTTCAACGTGCTGTGTCCGAGAGGAATAAGTGAAACCCCTCCAGGAGTTGTTGATAGTTGACCAGCAGGCATTAACAAAGACAGTCCGTGATTTTGGCAGCATGGACTCTCTGGGCCTTGGCACCTCAGGACCAGGCCTGTTTGATCTATGGAGAACACACTGCGGATGTCAGCACCGGGGATGGTTATTTCCCTGGGGAGGCAGCCAGTGGGGACAGCAGAATCCAAGAGGCTAAAAATATATTTGTGAGAGGCGATTACAGGTATAAAGTCAGATGCGAACGGTGGAAAGGCTTTGAAATGCAAAATTAGTGTCTGCTCCCCGCCTGTCACTGACACCCAGGCTCAGAAAGGATGATTGTCATCCTTTGCAGTATTTCTCATTTTACTTGCATATATATATATATATATATATGTACGATATAGATTTTCTTTATGTGTCCATTACATGACTAGATGGATGTGTCCTGATTATCTGTAGTAGAGCAACAGGGAAATTCTGCCGCGATTGACAATATAGTTGATGGATGACAGTATCATAAAGGCAATGAGACTTAAGCTGTAGTCAGACAAAATCCGTAGAATTGGCTCTGGAGTTTACCCAGAGTTTTCCTTTCACACATGCAGCGCAGCGAGAGGTTCTCTGCACAACAGCATCCTTTCACATTCAGGCGAGAGGTGGAGCAGCTGGGTGGAGCAGGCAGAGGCAGGAAGTGACGTATTTACTCTGCACCCCAACACTGTTATTAGCTCTTATCAACATAAACTGTCTTGACATCTTCGTCTTTGTCTTCACCAGGAGATATGTTTCATATATTTTCATTTTTGCGTCTGTCACGTATTGTGTCATCAACGCTCCCACTCGCTTGCGGTAAAACCGGTGGGGGATCTCCTGCTGTGTTTACACATCGACTTCTGTATTTCTACAGACTTTATAATATGAGGTCAAATGGATAGAATCTGCAAAAACTATGGAGCATCTCACTACATGCACCTCCTCCAGAGAAATAAAGAGGAACTGGGATCAGTCCATGTCAGAAAGCAGCTTTAAAGATACCATCAATAATAGTCCAGGCAAAGTGATAATTTCACAAAATACCTTCAGCATTCTTCTCCTGAATACATCTGCATTAATGTGCTATACCCTTTTATCAGTCCCTCCAACGGCTAAATTGTCGATCCTTTGTAACCCTCCGTGTCAGAAAAAATGTTAAAGGGATGCTTTTCTTATCAGCAGCTCCTCCAAATTCCTTCAATGTTCCACCTGCCGTTGATTAAGAGTCGCCCCAGACACAAAAGAGCAAACACACTTATCAGACAGGGATCAGGGAAGAAAAATAACCCGCGTCGTGAAGGCACCTCTCCTCCCCCTTTTCTCCGACTTCCCCGGCCAAGAGAGGGAGGGGACCTACGGTCGAGGAGGACATATAGGTGCGGGGATGAGGAACAACTTGTCAAGATGGTGGATGATAAACAGAACGCTCCATGTGGGTGGAGGAATTAAGTGATGCCGCTTGCCCCTTGGGTGGCTTCACCCGCGCTCGTAACGAATGCGAGTCGCGTCGCATTGGCATTCATCATTCAGACCTTTTTCGGCAAGGTTTTTCCTTACATAAGTCACGGTTTGTGCAAGATGCGGTGTGCAAGGACACGGCCCTGCGAGCTTCAAAAAACTGTGTCGAGGATGCCAAAGTGCTTTAACTAATCATGTTAACTAACTCATCCCACCTATTTGCAACAAAACAAAGCTTTGCTGGAGCTGAGCAGAAGTTTGCTGCAAAGAAATATCAAGGGGAGCTTAAAAATCCCTGGCATGAAAACAGTGGCTGTCTGTGTTATTCACAGTCTCTCAGTAAACTTTAAATGGTGAGGTGAGGTTGCATAAACGACACTGGCAAGATGCAACGTGATTTCACAGTTCTAAGAATAACCCACCGTGTTGCTTCACCATGCTCGCAAGTAGAGTTTGCATGGATTCCTACTAATGAAGTGTTGAGGCCAGAAACCGTGCGTACGTCAAAACATATCATCTGTCTCCTTTCTTTTGTTTCTTGCTCTATTACTCTGCTATATTAAATCAGAGAAACTAAAACAAAATTAATGGGGATCTTTAATTTGACTGATTTTGTTCTTATACGCTCTATTGTGTGAGATATCCAGCGTCAGAGTTGTCATTAGAAATAAAATAAAATATTACTCTGGACAACAAAGCATTTAGTGCATTAAACTCAGGTTTGGATGACGGCTTGCACAACTCAAGCCCACATAATAAAGGATTAATGAACTACTTGTCAGAGTGATGCATATTAAGCTATGTTTAACAATCTGTCAGGCGAGGTCTCGACAGCCACTTGGTCGGGGTGATAGATTTCAAAGCGGGATGAGGCATCAATCACTGTCTCGCCGTGATTGGTTTATTTGTGTGTGCGTGGCGGTGGCCCTCCGTCTCGTCTGAGGCGAAGGTTGGCTGATTGCTCTCTCGGCCTCTCCACATTCATTGTAGCTACCTGACACCCATGTTATACACCCAGTGCTGAGCGTGGAAATGCTTATTTACACTTGGCTGGGCCGAGCCTCCACATGTGCAATATCATTTGGGTGTCCTGACGCCGAATTGGTCGGTGTGCTGCTGCGAGCAGAGCAGGTTTAGTAGTCTGGTTATTCCCTCCCTTGCTGCTTTTGTCCATTTATTCCAAGATAGGTTAGATGTAGGAGTGGTGTTTGTTTGTTTTGTTGGCCTGCCCGTCTTCTGGCCCCGCTGCTACGATAGCTGACTGACAAGTGGTTAAGATGTCTCTTTGTGCTTATCAAAAAGTTGGCACGCAGGGGTGAAAAGCTTTGCTCTCTATCTGCTCTGAAGCTGCAATAGAAATCAGGTTTCTGCAGCTACAAAAGCAGCTGACGGCACATATACAGTTACAATATTGTGTGTAAAGAGACTGTTTGCACAAACATCTACACTGTGATATAGACGTGAATAAACACATATATTCCTTTGAATGGATCCTGCATAGTGTTTCAATGTAAATGCAAATATCATAACATTGCTGCTGTAATGTCTGCCCTCCCTCCCCTGTTGGATATTTTGTTTTTGTCTTATCTTTTTGTGGCTGTTGGTGGTTATCATAGTTCCACTCGCTAACTAAATGTGAAAAATTGATCCCTAAATCTTATTTTACATCTCATCTCGAAGGCCGGTAAATATGTTTAAACCTGAAGCGTTAATGTGCCACAAACAGGAAGGTAAAGCCTTTTTACTAACTAGATTTATTTGCCAAATTGAAAGGAAAATGCCTTCATATCACAGTGCTCTAGATTTTCCTCCTGACAGAAATGGAGCAAGATGAGATGACAGAGGCAGATTGAGCAGGCGTTTTGATCCGGCACACTGACGGAGATATTCACTCTTTTTGTTCTTCATATGTAGGCTTTTCTGTCTCATGATGGAAGTGTCATTAATTGTCACTAGAGTAGAGTAAGCAGCATGAGGAAGAAGTCAACACTATTAGTCACCATGTTTGACGCAGTTGAGACAAGTGATCATTCACTGAGTAAAATATATTCATTATTTGTAGGAATAGTTGCACAGTTTGGGAAAACAGGCCTTCCTCCCTCGCTGAGAGTTTAGATAAGAAGATCAAATTACTCTTTATATATTTGTACCTGGAGCCAGTTAGCTTAGCATAAAGACTAGAAACAGGGCAAAGCAGCTCACACAACTCCGTCCTAAGGTAGTTGAATTTGCAACACTTCTAATGCTCACTAATCAACAAATGACAACCCCTGCTGCAAACTTACTCAGCTCTATGTAATAAGCATTTGTTCTCTGAGCCCCGTAGCAGACATTAAAGTGTGGGCAGTTGTCTGGTTAACACAGAATACTTATTTCTGCTTGCTGGTGCTGATACACCAGTGCTTTGGGAAAGATGGTCTTGTAGAAAAGGCAATATGACTTTGCAGGATCCAACTTGCACCGTGCACCAAAGGTTGATACTAGAACGGAATTCAAATTGAATCCATTCAGTGTCGTTATTGAATATTATATTATGAAGTAATATTGAGTAAAGTTCAGGTCTATAGCGTATAATTATTTGCAATACTCATTCAGTTTGCTGTATGAGAAAAGTTTGATGAGAGTCAAAATCCCAAAAGTCCAGGAGTTGCTGTGCTCCAGGTTGCAGTGTCATGCTTACTGATCCACCATCGGGTGCAGATTTGAGTAAAGATAGCATTACTGTTACTGAGGATCAAAAGGATGGAGAGCATCAGACAGAAGCAGACGAACGATGAAGTCAGACGAGGAATTCCAAACGTTCTCGTCCAGATGCGCACTCTCCTGGCATATCGATGCACTCTCTCACTGTCCTACGTGCAGCGGGCGGCTCGCTGAATTATGCATCCATTCCAAATATTTAGCAAGCCTGCATGAGGAGTGGGTCGTTTTGTCAAAATCAGTTCTGATTTGTCTCCACGTAAAAAAAGGAATTGTTGGGGAAAATATGAAATGTGCGGGGAATAAATCTCAAAATGTGTTGAGTTAAAAAAACTCAGAACCTTGTCAGGGCGCAGAAGTGTTGTTGTTTGGAACATACTTTCCCCAGTGATCACTTGTGCCAGATTTCATTCTTTTGACAAATTTTCTCGTTATTTTTTTTTTGCATTATTTAATGCCAACATTTGCAGAAGTGTGTCATTGTGATAATGGTGCCAGAGACGCTGTTCAGCCAATCATATCGCCTGTGGAATGATGGTGTGAAATAACATAATAATAACGATGATGATTAATTGAATTAATCTGTTGCGCTTATAATAATGTTCAGAGACATCTTTAATAGGGTTAAACAAAAACAAAAACAGAAAGCAGACAAGTGCAAATAAGTATACATCTAATACACATCATCACACATTGAAATACAATATACTTGTCAAGTTTGAATTATTTTATTGTTGTGCTAAATCTTAAACTCTGACTTGTATAACAGAACTGATAAATTCGTCTATAAATTGCATTTTAGGTGTTTGCCAGAGAAAATAATAAGTTCAGAGAAAATGTCTTTCTCCTGCATCAGATGAGATTTGTGTAGTCTATTGTTATTGCTGTGATCTTAAGTGTAATGCCTCCTCCAGATGGCCCTCCTCAATTGAGCTATTCTTTTTCCAACCTCCTGAAGAAAGCCATGTGGTTCCTCAGACTCTTGACAGTTATGTGTGTTTTGAGCATATCGCCGTGCCCTTCACAGAGATAATCGCAGGGGTGTGACCATTATTTGTCGAATTGGAACCCCGCTGTGTTTGAGACCACATGAATAATCGGGAAAAATTGAATCATTATTCGCAAATGAGGAAAGGAGGTCAAGTTAACCGTTGACTGACCTTTCTCTATTACATGACCAAGAAGGAAAGTATACATCTGTATCTGTGTACTATTTGCTGATCGTAGTATTAGCACATCAACAACACCACATCATTCTGTGATCATCATACCTGGTATATTTGTGAATGTTATGGTCCGATGGTCAACAGTAAAAATGGTTTCAACAGAAAATGCATCTGTTTCCATAATTCTGATTGAAATGTCTTGATTTGGTAATCAATACCTAACAAGACATTTTCCCAATACTTTCAGCATATCTTTTGAATGAGTGACAGCTAAATGTCGCTTGGGAGATCACTTGCATGTTCGACCGCTCTTGCCGCAGAGGGTTAAGTGAAAACGAAGCGCTAACATCCCCCAGGGGGCGAGCTGTCTCGCTGTGCACAGCGGGACTGACGATATTAGCAATAGATTAATTTCTGTTTTTATATCATTCACAGTATTGATGATCCACTGGAGTTAAATCACTGCATGGTGCTCACCTGATTACGCTGCCCTTTCTTTCTTCCAGGGGTCAGTGATAATAACTAGATTAGTTGATTTATGTCTGGGTCAGCCTTTAAGTGCCGCGCTGTGGGATTCAAATTGAAAAATTAAATTTGTCTCAGTTCTAATGCTTTCATTTGGGAAAGTATCAAATACTTATAGATTACAAATTGAATCAATATTGTGAAATATTCTCAATACCTAACCACAATTGGCAGCAATGACAATGGAGTCTTTGCTGAAGCTTTAAAAATGATTCCTGTAATGCATTCAACAAAAGTTAATGACTCTGCGTTCAGCAAACGGGCTCATCAAGCTTTTTGTGATGATACCATCTTAAAGGTGTGTAAGCAGATTGAAGGACCCTCTTGATCCGAGGAAATTCCCCATCAGATAACATATACAGATATTACTCAACATAATAAACGTGAGCAGAGATTAAGTGAACATTATACAATTCATCATAATCAGGATCGTTATCACAGAGGAAGCATGTGACGGTTGAATTTCAGAATAGTACACATCTCTTTGACATACCCAAAGCAGCCACCACTTTCATCTTGTGAACTATCACCTCTCAGGTTGCCTCATTACACGCCTTGATCTTTTATGCAGTCGTGTGAAAACAGAAACCTTGCAGTGCTTTGATCTGCAGCATAAAAGCTCCCCAAGAACTGACAGTGTTTCAAGGTGGAATGAAAAGCGTTAGACTAAAATATTGTTTGATACTTCGGGGTATTATTGACCAGGTAACAAGAGGCAAAATATTGACCTAATGAAATATTGATGGGGGTGTATGACAAAGTGTTCACATCAACACGGCCGCACAAAAAGTTGTCCATTTGTGCGTTTGCGGAGACATTTTATCCAAGCTAGGGACAGTGGGAAAGTGCATTAACACTTTGACATAGTGTAACTCTGCCGTTTAAGTGCCACTATTTTAGAGCACATCTCAACTCGATTCTGGCCAGCTGTGTTAAAAATTATTGGCTTTTTTTACACATCCGCTCCAGTGACAGCCAGCGGGCGGAGGCATTATGTTTTCAACACGATATCTCAAATTTAGTACAAGCGATGAGTTGGACTCAAGGATGAAGTGATTTGATTCTGGTGGTCAAAGGTCAAGGTCACCTCAAGAGAATCCTGTCAAATTTGGCACAATTGGTCACCTAGACTCAGATTACATTATTAGAATTGGGTGGTTAATGGTCATGTCTGGCCTGTTCAGCATGATATCTCAAAATGTGGACGAACTGATTCGATTTCAGTGGTCAAAGGTAAACGTCATGGTAACCTCATACTATTTTAAGTGCAGTATGTCGGTACACTTACACAACCACGGGGCTGTAATCCTACTTTATTTTTTTAAATTAAGAATTTGTTCAAAGACATCAGTAGCTGCAGGAGGCTTCCGTTTTATGCGCCGTTTGCAGATATTTGCTACCTCTTCATCTCGGTTGTTCAGACTTGTGTTTGAACAGTTAAACATCCACTCAAACAGGCCACCACTTGGGAATTACAAACTCCTCAGTGACTTCAAAAGCACAGCCTTCATTTGTACCAACAAAGAACAGAATGTGATGATTCATTCACTTTCCCTGTGTGTTTTTATTTTTTTTCCCTCGTCTTTGGACACATTTTGGGTGATAAGCAGAACCCACTCTCGATACGCCAATACGACCGTCCAAACATACTGTGGGACGGGACATTTAACGAAAACACACACATCTATTTAACAGCCAGACAAAGTGCATATTTATAGAAACTGCTCTGTTTATAATTCTTCCGTTTTCCCCGCTCGCTCCTTTTTAACCGTCCCGTTATTTCTTTCCGACACATTTGCTCTATTTGTTGCCTGCTGCCCTGACATAGGTCACACAGGTGCCGATAATCAAGGCTGGTATTAAACATGCAGAGTTTCATTACCGTGTTGATTTTCATTGGCTGTTTACCTCGGCTCCCGCTGAGGATAAGACTAGCTGCTAATGTCATGGAAATCAAGGCCCTGGCAAATTTAGGAGTGGGTTCAAATCAAAGCAGCTGCAGACTTCAGCTACACAGATAATGTACGGTGGTATTTTGTCAGTGTAAACCTGCCTGATGATGCTGACGGCATCAGAGGACGCATCCGATTATTATTCACCGCAATCTGTTCCTCTGTGGTCATGACATTATCTAGTTAATTCTTTCTTCGAGGCAAAAAATGAAGTCATCTTTTGAACTCAGAAAAAAATGTGAACGTCCCACATGTGACCTCCTGGATAGCGAAGCTAATGACCTGCAGCCAGGAGCAGCATAATCATGACATAATCATCTGAGCCACACTTTAATTTAGTAAAATATTGAAAGTAATACTAGGTGAGTCACTCGTGCTGACAAGAATTAAAAGCTTCATTTGTTCTGACGTAATTATAATTTTACGTCCCTTCCCATAATGTTAGCTGTGTTCCAAAAGAGTGAAGGACAGAGCCATCTTTAAAGATGCTTTGCACAGTGTGGATGTCAGAATTAGTTTAGCATTTTCTATTCGACTGCAACACCAGAGTATCACATGGTATTACATTAATTCCCCCTCTATCAACACTGTAGAGCTCCAGATTCAGAAGAAAGCACAGTGTCCCTTTAATTGTTTACCCTCTTTCTTCTCAATTCTGCTTGAATATGCATGGAGGGGAAGTAGCGCCTGTTCCCAAGGATATACTGTATACTATGAGAGTTTGGATCAAAACAGAACTGGCTTAAACTGGATGATGCTCAGCGAGGAGTTAACCTCATTTTCTGCCTTGATCTGATTCAGAGTGTTTGTGAAAGAAGGTAAAGATTTTAAAAGTTTCGCTTGCATCCAATCGGCTTAAACGCCGTGATGAAGTCGCACCTGCAGAGTGTTTAGATGCAGGATCTTATCAGATGTCCACCAGGCTTTCAAAGTGTGTCACCAGTCTGTGCTTTTTTTCACAATATAAACCAAAATGGGAAATGAGGGAGGACATCATAAGTGGTAATAGCCAATGAACTAGAAATATGTTTCCCCTCCCATGTGCAAATTAAAAAAGGATGAAGCTGTCTCTGATGTAATGGAAATGGGGTATGACAAAAAGCAGTGCATTAAGGACAATGATCTGTTTCAGCCAGGCCCAGGAAATGTTGATTATGTGAATTTGAACTCAAGTCGGGTTTGCTTTTACCGTGTCTTTTTTCCAAATATGATGATGTGACTGACATGAATCGCAGACGTGGCTCTGTCCCTCGTCTAAAAGCCACATTTTAATAGCATAGTTATATAATGCGGTGACTCAAATGGAAATCCAGAACAGGATTTGCATATCACGTCTTGTTTTGAACTTCAACAAGAACAGGAATACAGATTTCTACCGTCTGCAAGGGACAAACACAACAGGCAATTCCTGCAGGTGTTGCATTGACAATAAACCGAAAAACACGGCTTTGCGGAGACAACAGTACCCGAACTGATTTCTGCACATGCCTTTTATATAGAAGAGTGTGACACAGATTAGTTGGTTTGATCTGAAAAGATTAGTTAATTTTTTATCGATTTAATGTTTCCGTCAGTGATCATATTGTTATGAACTATTTTCAGGCTCCACTGATTTCCTTTTCAAAAATAACCCAACAGCAGGTTTCAGATCAGATAATAACCGCTCTCGCCACTGCCACTTTGTGTAGGGCATCTACCGCCCAAGGTGTAAGGTGACATTTAGTTCAGTGAGGGATTAGTGCACTAATATGGACAATAAATAAGAGAAAAGAGAGGAAAGTGAACTGAATCTGGAACTACTTTGTGAAGAAATATTCAATCACCATTCTTTGCCGACTTGTAAAACAAAGTAAAAATACTGGATTAAACTCATTGCTGTTGTATTTCTGAACCTCAGGATGGGGATGGACTCCCTCCCTCGGTAACCAGCGTAAAAATGCCATCGAGCGAGGTACTCGGTCCCCCAGTTATTCCACCCTGTGCAGTGTCCGACGTTAGAGCTCTGCAGTTGAATCATGCACCTCCTAAGTGCAAATTTGTGTATCTGTGCAGACCTGTGATGCTGAGAGCGGCGTCCATGCTCTCCAGACTTCTTTGATTGAATCCATTCTTTTTTTTAAAAACAGAAAAAGACTTTGACCTGATTTACAGGAAAGATTTTTTGGGGGGAATCAGGATTACTTCATAAATATTTCATGATAAGATGAGATTTGCTGCTATATCCGGTTGAAGATGTAAGACAAATCCCAACCTAACCAATGATTGTAAAACTGATTTTAGCACAGTTGTGTTAGAAGTTGTTTGTTAAGTGTCATCAACTCATCTAAGAAACAATGTCAAGGACTTCATATTTTGCCAATGTGTAGAATGAAGATAAGATAAGTTGATTTTCAATTCACAATTAGTGCAAGGGGAAATATGTAGATACAATACAAATTAAAATAAAATATACAAGGCTGTTTTTTTCACTCGTGCTGAGTCTTTCTAACTTCTCATCCCAACCATTCCCAAAAATGCTAGTGATGTTATGGTTTTTGCAAAGCATCCTATTCTTTTCAGCACATTTTTGGTATAAACAAAGGAAAATGACATGTGCTTGAGTCTTTTTAATGTTGTCTTCCAAAATTCCACCGCCCTTTGACGAAAGACGAGAAGAGACGCAGCCTTTGGATGTACTTAAGCAATAAAAGAAACAATTAAGCAGAGTGCAATATTGGTAAATATGAAATGTTATTTAAATTGGCTATACTGCCACTTAAAAACACAACAATGGTGTAACTTCATCAGGCACTGGCTCAGTCAGTCGGGGACGGACATTTGTGTTTATAGGACTGGCCTCCAGCCAAAAGAGAAAACAATGATGGATTACTGAATGAAATGAAGCAGTCATAAGCTCCCTCCAAAAAGGGGTAATACCCATCAGTCTTTTCTTTGAATCCAAGGCCCTGTTCATACCTGATACCATCACATTTGGCTCGAGTGTGTCTGCAGTGACCACTTGTGATCAGATCCTTTTTCCTGCTCTGCACGGAAATATGCATGGATACCATTGCTGTTTACAAAGAACAAATGTTTTGCCACAGTACGACCGTAACAGACAGCTCCATTGTCAATTTGTTTGCTCGTGAAAGACAAAGAGAGAGAGGAGGGCAGGGAGGGGAGGGCCTGAGCGAATCAATGCGCTGCACACAGCTCTTCAAAGAAATAAGATTTTACCCATTTCAAATTGTTTAAAAAAAAAAAGGAAATCAATATGAAGCGGTTAATGTTTATATATGTGGAGGGCTGCCACAAATAGATCAATGAATGAGAAAAAGGGGGAAATGTAAAATAATTTTGGTTCATTGTGAAACTGTAGCGCACCAGAGCACGTTAGGGGCCTCAGGAAGCATCTTGGTTTCAGATTGTGAAAAGGATGTGGCCTCAAAATACGACATCTAATGTGTCTTTATTGCAGAATCAGAACTGACCACTTGTGATCACCTGGGACGGATATTAATGACGGGTCTTTTGAATGAAACAAACGTACATGTCGGTTAAAACGACCAAAGCCCTGACAAGACGTCACAGGTAAAGGCGATAAATAAAGGCTCGAGAGCGTCACACCATAAAATGTGTGCGTATTTAAATAATCCAGCCAGCCGTTGATTGGTTTGAGGAAAGACGAGTATTAAAGGCTACCGGTCCTTGCTTGGCAGAATCTTAACTCTGCTCGCCCTAAACACTACCATTCTCTTTTTACTCCTGGCTTTTTGAAGATAACTCCACCTGCAAAGGGGACTGAGCGCATCTATCAGTTCACATCAAAGGCGCATGTCCGAGACATCCGAATACCCCGTCTGTCAATAACTGGTAGAAATTCTGAGATTTCTGATCATCGTTATCGGCTGTGTCTTTGTTCTTCGGGTAAATGTGCCTAGAATGCTTCAAAGGCATGTTAATCAAGCCCCGTGTGAAGATGCCAGGAGACCAATTACACTTGTGAGCTGCACTTCAGCTTTCTCATTTCCCTGAATCCTGCTGCTCAAATGTGGTTATAGCACAGATTTCTTCTTCACGCCGGTGAAATAGTTGACCTTGACAAATAGTGGTATGCAGAGCAGAATTGGAAACATGAGAACAGCATGGGAGTACGTCAACTTCTCTGCAGCTCCTGTGGAAAGTTGCAGTATCCGCTGTGTATGAGCTACAGTGGTGCGTATTTTTATGAAAAGAGGGTAGAGCAGCTTTGTTGCTTGAGACTTTCATGGATGTGGCAGTAGATTGAATTTGCAGAGCATTTTGAAGGTGACTGGAGGCTCTTTGTCATATTTTCTATGATTTCACCTGAACTTGATAATACTTGATAATCGTCCTTCAAGGTGCAGGTATATGATTCTGGCTCCAGACTTTGAACAGGGAGTGTTTTCTTTAACTTTTTCTAACTGCACAAGGTCACTTTAACCATCAGGCCATAACTCTGCCATCCAAGATGCTGAGGCAAATAGCCAGTCTTCCTTCGGAGATGGAATTCACAGAGAACAGATGTGGGGTGAACAATGAGCTCTCGGCGCCTCCAGCTGTTTCTCATTTCGCTGTAGGGTGATCTGAAGAGTGGAGGAATCGTTCACCAGTGGAAGCTGCGTCCCAGTTGGCCTTACCAAGCCACAGCTTTGTTCTCATCATCATCCGTCCATCCGTCTGCCACAAGACTGATGTGCCCCTCGATGTTGTGAAAAGCCCCGGCCTGCCCCTTGCGCCCGCCAGCCAGCGAGGGCCTGTCTTTGCTCGGCTGGCGTTGAATTCTGTTCACACCGGGACAAACTTGATTTGACCAGAGGGAGGCTCTTGTGATTGATGATTCCACCATGTATCTTCAGCCACGGCAATCTGGCCTGAGTCGACTGCTGTGTGAATGGGTGTGGATATTAATATTTGTGCAGGTTTCCTCACTGTGACACTAAAAAAAAAAGAAAATGCATTCGTGTATGAGGATATTTACGGAAAAGATTGTATATATATGGAACCATCCACTCTCCTCTAGTTCAGCAGCTGGAGGCGTCAGCTTGTTTGTGGTGAGTCCACTCCATCCAGGCTTTGTTAGAGAAAACGCAAAATGCCAAGGGGTTCCCCTAACACCCACAGATTTCTTCCGCTGTGGCAGTAATCAACGCTGAGAAGCTCCGTCCATGCCTCAACGGCCAAACTAGAAGCTTTTCCACACTACTTGTCTTCTACTACTTATTGTTTTTCACCTTAAACATTCCATCATGTTCATCTCCCATCCTCAGTCACACTAGGTGCATTGTGGATCGGTTTCTGCACAAGTTCATAAAAGCTAGACATACCGTGTGGACACAATGATGTAAATGCATCATGGGAAAATATTGCAATTGTGAACCAGCTGATGCTTGAATAGACAATAAGAAAGAGTTAAAAGAACACAAATGATGTAATATGTCAATGTATCATGACATCTTATGCCCCAGACGGAGATAGGAGGTACATTGGTCAAAAGTTAAATCTGACGACCCTGAGGGATCCGATGGAAAATTACTTTATAAATTGATGTGGACATATAAAACTAAATGGCATGCAACCTGCAAAGCGCATTTGTTACCAAAGATGTTTTAGTTTTTTTTAAAGTGAACTCTTTCTCATGACGTGATCATGTTGCGTTCTCCTTTAATCTGTGTGCAGGAACCTAAAGCACAACACACACACACAAACAGAGGACTGCAAACACGCATCAACCTTAATGACATAAGTGGCATGTAATGGTGATGATACAGAGCTGAGGAGAAAAATAAATCACTGATGTAATGTTTCTGCTGAGAGCGTGGGACACGTGAAGCCAGTGCGAGGGGCTCCATCTACTGTCGGGCCAGGAGAACTTCCTCCTGTGCGTTCTGACAAAGCTCCAGATGACTCAGTTCAGCCGCCTGCCCGTAAACAAAGAGCGACAGCCAGACTCTCGCAATGAGAAAGAGGAAATATAATTTATGCCGGTGAATTATTGATATAGCAAGCAAAGTGAAGGCCAATATATGTTTTATACCACACTGCCCTCCATTTATTCAAGTCGGGGTTAGAACTTGATAGCTGGCGGTTCCATTGATGATGAATTCCCTGATTTATCAGCTCAGTCAGGCAAGACCATCAATTAAGGCGTGTTGTCAGGACAGGCACGCCAAACGTACTGTCACCTGTTGTTTATGGCCGGCTCGCCGGAGTCAAGCAAGTCGGCAGAATGGGGCGGATCTCCACCCGGGCTGCTCACCGCTGCGATTGCCCCCGGATACGAGGCAGTAAAACAATGTCCATTATCCAGCTGCAATTTCTGCTGTCTCTAAACCGGCGGTGTCTGCTCCCCTGCTTCATTAAAAACGTCTTTTCATCCAGTAATCAGAATTACAATAACTGTAAACTGCTCGGCAAAACACATAGCATTGTTTTATAACCTCATTTTACAGCCTCATAGAAGTTGTAATTTCTCGCAGATAGACTGAGATGTATATACTGTCTATTCCCCTGGAAGCCATCGGCAGCAATTTCCTTTCTCTTTCGTCATTCTAAATGTGCGTAAATGGTTTGGGTGGGGCAGGGCTGTGGGGCAGGGGGGGGGTTCGAGCGGCAATAACCTCAACTTTGTGTCAGGAGGGGGGATTTGGAATCTTTGATGCTTTCCCTGGCATGAAATGTATTTACAAATACCTTTGTGGGAGCCAATAAAAGGTTTAATATTTAATTAGGCCTAAGGGCATCTCACAATAACAGGCACACTTCTGATCAATGGAACGATAGAGGAGTCCTCCCTCACTGTCCGTCTGTGCAAGGAGAAAGCACCGGCTTCCTCCTTTAAATATTACTACAGTTACTTGCACGCAGACTGCACTTTGGGGAGAACAGTTAATCATCAGCCATTTACAATGCACTTCCTGGAATGCTAAGCAGCCAGTGGAGCCACCGGATTCATGTTTGTGTACATTTGTGAATCTGAAGGCTTCTGACTTCAGATGATTACCATGAATGATGAATGGCGAGCGATGATGAAAAATGAATTTAGGCTCTCTTTGTGCCAATGCTGATGAAACTTTCATGATCCCTGCGGAGGAGCGTGGGGCATGTCATAGTGCACCATGAGATTGGATTGTATAATCAAGAGCCTTAACTCGCCGTAGCCGAGGGGTGTTTTGGAAAGACCCCCCCCCCCTTCACTCCCTCTTTGTTCTAGTTTTTTGGAGCCTGTGATAACGAATGCCACAGTGGTCAGACATGCAAACTCGCTGTTGCCTGCAGAAATCAGGAGTCTGCACTTCTCATGTTTGAACATCCCTCTAATATCAAAGTTACTAGTGCAGTGCCCCCTCTAAATGTGTGTGTTTTGGAATGGGCCTGTGATAATGCTGGTTTCAGAAACTGTAACTGATTCTGTCCTTTCCACCAATTTTATAGTCAATGTTTTTATATAAAATGAAACTGAATGTGCCTCATCATGTGTTGGGCTTATATAACTGGAATTATTTACTTAACTTATTTGTTTTCATACATTGCATGTCGGATGTTTCAGAGGTCTGTTTAACAACCGACGCATTAATCAGATCCACGTTCACAACTTTTCAAAATTAAAGCTGTAATTCCGCTGGGTATAAAGCATTGATGAAAGAAAAAACTGAAAAAAAGAATCAACATTGTAGTTTTACTTTTTAGAAAAAGGGACAAAGAGGAAGTAATTCTATGAATGTTGCTGCCATGACGGAGATCAGCACCCACGACTCCCATGTCTGTGTCAGTCTGATATACTGTGATAAAAACGATTGAGATATGTGTTCAAAATACAGACAGATATTTGTGGACTAAGTCTGTAGACAAATTGTTAGTTTTCAACTAAAAAGAACTTAAACAGGTTTTGGTATTACGAAACAATGCATCTGAGTTCTACGTGAGATTTTTCCCTTTGTATACTTTAGACAAAACATTTAATTTTTTTCATAAGAGTTTATTAAGAGGAATACATTTAATTAAAATGTTGTTTAGACCAGGGGTATTGTGGTTCTTCTTTATTATTATGCTTAAATGATGAAGCAGCAAAGGACGGGAGCTGTAGTGTTGATGTGCAAAGACGTGACGTTATGTCGAAGCGCGGCAGCGAGCATCAGAGCGACGTTATTGACTAAACCTCACTGTTGTGTAAATTAGCACACCTGCTCCGTGGTGCTAGATGTAGCGCTATCAGAATACACAAAGCTTAACAACAGCTGTCAGCGCTTCATGACAGCTGTCATGGAGTCAACACACTTTGCTTCCTCTACTGCAAGATTTTTTTTCTGTGAGTATCTTTGAGAGTGCTGGGAGACATCACATTTTCATTCCCCGTGCATGACGGGATGAAACCTCCTCTGCTTTAGTTTTAATCGGAGACTTTTCAGGGTATACTCTTGAGCCACGTGGCAACGAGGGGAACGTGCACTCTGCCGAACTGACGTCAGACAGCATCAATACCTCCGAGACGTGGCACAAAACATATAAATGCCCAATTATAGTTGCTTCAAAGAGAGAAGCATTTAAAAATTAATAACAGAGAGCATTACATAATTCACCACGGTTGGTTATGTAAGTGGCCCAAATGTGAAACGGAGACAGGCTATTGTATTGTCTTGCTAAAATGGCAAATGGGTGTGCCTGCAACAACCTGCGTGTGTCACGACACGCTCGCTCGCCTCCGTATGCATGAACATGTGTTTTTGTTCAACATCTTTCCGAGGGGAGCGTGTGACGTTGAAGGCAGAGAACTGACTCTTCTGAAAACTCTCCGTTGTCAAGGTGAATTCAGTCGACCAACCTCCCAGAAGATCACGACCTGCTCTGTTCTCTCTCCTTGTAGCTTCAACTCAGCATCAAGGCTGCTCAGTCTGACGCACGTACGGCTGAGGCGCTGTACCACTTCCCCTAAAACCATAACATATAAATAGAAGACCCCCCCCAGGACTTAATGAATTAGTGTGCCTACATGCCAGGATTTGTGTCTTGCACGCAGATTTGGAGACCAACCTTCTGAGTTGTGCCTTTACTCTTCGTCTCTTGTTGTCAGCATCAGTCAGGACAGAGAACTTTTCAACTCGCCTGCTTCTCCCTCCAGTGTTTCCAAGTAGTATAACTGCTGTCACAAAGACTAGATGGTTTTTCAGTGCCATGATGAAGACAGAGTAAAACAACTTCTTGGTTAAAAGTAGATAGATTCAGTTTCTTACCAACGATGTGAACTGCGTCAGGTTTGACCATAGGCTGTGGTAGCTCCTATCATAGCATCAAATAACTATTCAAAACCAAACTTAGCAGAAAAATGACAGAAACCATATATGAGGAAAATGTATCAGATGTGTACTTTGACCTTTTATTTTGGTCCTTGTCCCACCCATTGATTTTAAGGAGGCGGGATTTACTGCAGCCAGCCACCAGGTGGTGATCAAGAAACTTTGGCATCACTTTTGGAGAGCTGTCACGTCGTCCATCTTTATATATTGTCTATTGTTTTGACCCCCCTCAAGTCCTGAAGGCCCATGGTCCACACCTTATGGGCAGCTGTGTCACAGGAGGTAGAGCTGGTCGTGCACCAACCAGAACGTCGGTGGTTCGATCCCACATGCCTTCATTCCACATGTCGAAGTGTCAAGACACAAGTGCTGCACTGATAGAATGTGAATGGGTGGAAACTGTACAGAGCTTTGACGAGGGCAACATATATACAGACTATTTACAATTTGACCTCAGTTTCTATCTCTCTCATTCTTCTCCTATTACGGGACTCGTTTTTTTTCCTTTTGCTCAGTACAGTCTCCCCAGATGCTCCAGTTGTTCAACCGTCCACAGAGTCCGCTACCAGGGGAAAACTTCGACTGATGTTTTTTGGGGCTCTGCAAACAGCTCTTTGGTGCACTACCAGCACCACTGGAATGTGAATCAGAATGACTATAATCTTCTGTTGAGTCCAGTCTAGTGGAAAAAAATCCATCGATGGCTAAGAGGTAAAACAAAAACACTCTCCGGTTTCTGTTTTGGTTTGCTCCGTGGCAGACACAGGTCCCTTGTGCTGTAAATCGAGCCATCATCCTCCCGGGAGTTTTGGAACATGGTGGTGGGCAGAATTGCGTAGGGAACAATTTAACACGCAGCAATCAACATTCACTACATGGTAAAGCTAAAGGTATCAATTGCATCTTTAAACATATGTTTCCATTCAATATTCCTTTAAATAAAAGGGATCATTTATTCACATTCTTTTCCTTCACTGATAAAAGAGAGGAACTGTTTGCTTTTCAGAAAGAGCTATGGGCTATTATAAAATTGCAGACTCCAGAGAAATAGTTTCTGAGATAAATTATCTCAATGCAGCGCAAGTTTAGTTTGATTCTCTTGCAAATAATTGAAAGAATTAACAGAGTGAACTCACGGACAAAGACAGATGGGGGTGGGGGGGTCAGTGGATTTTAGGATTGGATGGGAGCGAGTTCATGCACCTACTGCCCGTTCAGACCCTCCCATCCTAATCCTCTCATCTTCATAACTACTGTCATACGCGGGGAAGAGGTTCCAAGTAGCTCGCCATTACCCAAAGCAATGAGTCTTGACAGTAAGTAAAAACACGGAGGCCCCGAGGGTTCATGCGTTCACTTCACAGTAGCCGCAGATACTTACATAGTCTATTGCTTCAAAGATATGTACCGAAGCTGTGACTTCCCAGCAGATAATGAAACTAAATCTTTAATTAATCTCACTGCTTTGTTAGCACTATCTCGTGGGTTAACGCTACACAATTCATGCGCTGCGTTTGTCGTTAATTAGCTGGAATCCCAGTTGTTGCATGTTTTCATTAATTGTCTAAGGGCTGAAACTCTTTGCTTTCTCATCCCGGACTGTTTAATGCGGTAGTGTGCGTTTCTGCGTTTGAATTCCAGTCCTTTGTTCGTTCCCTCTTGTTTCATTAATATTTGACTCAGTTTCCTCTGAGGTGCGTGTGTCAGTGCGTGTGTCAGTGCGTGTGTCAGTACGTGTGTGTGTGTGTCAGTGTGTGCGTGTGTGTGTGTGTTTTCACCTGCTCTAACTTCAATCATTTTTAAAGGCCCCTAATTCCCACAGAAACCTGTACTTAACTTATGAGCACTTTTGCTTTGACCGAGTTAAAAAGAGGATGGGGTGGGGGGGGTAACAGACTTTACACACAGCTGGGGTCTAGCCCAAAATCCATCCAGTGACAGTACGTAAGCTCCTGTCGACCAATTCAGGTAAGGGAGCGGCTTGATCTTTTACTAAGGATTACTGAATGGATGAAAGCAGGGAGAGGAAGAAAAAAAAAAAAACGATGGATTGTTCTCTGCTGATTTGGGTAGTTTCTATTTGGACTGTTTGAATGTCATGCGATACAATCAGGTGAGAATCGGGATGGAGTTGAATTGCGGCCATGCAAAAAAATGTAGTATCGTTTTATGACGTGAAAAGATTATTGGTGAAACAAGATATTTTTCGAACAAAATGTCACAAACCTATCACAGAGCGTCAGGCTCATTCTTCCTTCAGTTTATCTATCACAGTATCATCCATCATGCTCAATAACAGCAGGATCCCACCATGTCTCAACCCAAGCATGGAGTGGAACATCATTGCACAATTTAAATGAGCTATTTTCATCAGTGTATTTGTGCTCAACACTTATTTCATTATTCAAACATGACATTCCTGTTATATTGACAATTTATCACCTCATAGTGGGAAAGGTTTCACATTATAACAAACAGTGTAAAGATTTTTTTTTTTAAAGTTAGTATGTTATGATAAGATAAGACTAAACTAAGGAAATTCTTGTGCCAAGATGAGAGTTTTACAATATATAACAGTACAGAGAATACAACAATACAGTATTAACTCTAAATTATATGAAGTGAAGATTCAATTAAAAATATAATGGAAATAATACTTGAGACAGCAAACTCATACTAATCAAAGGTACATGTATCTTGGTATAATTTAAAATGAAAAAACAATAAATGTTTAACATTTTAACATTAAACAGATGTGGCAGCTTTATGCTTTGGTTAATTTACCGGCTTATAAATAAGTTTTTAAGGAAAGTTTAATTTTATTGCATCTCTGTAGTATGACATCAGGTTCAACAAATTAATAGTTGAATAGTTGAAACTGTGAATACAGTCAGCGTGCAAACAAACACTCAAAAAATCATATGTGATCATACAGATTAGACTAATTTACTTGAATTAAATTTGTTCCCCCTGTAAACATCCATTACAGATGAGAAATAGATGAGTGGTTATGACCAAAATCCCATTTCCACATTGAGTTAATTTCATATTTGGGCTGCAACATAAATTCTTTAATTCTCCTCCATGACTTTTCATGCACGGACCACATCCATGCGACAGAAGAAGCCTCTTGTTTTGTCTCAGCAGCTCAGAGTCATCCTCTTGCTCATTGCTCGTTCACCCTCCTCCATGTTTGTTTGTGTTGAGTTCGTGCAAAATGGCTGTTTGCATCTTGTGGAAGAATGCAAAGCTCTGAATGATGCTGGAAATGTGTGAATTGCGGCACAATGAAATAAACAATAGAGCATGATATAAAATGATTGCCTAACATCCTATTGCACAACCCTAATAAGAAATATAGTGTTTTAAATAATCAGACAAAACACTCATTCCCAGATTTCAGCAATTTCTTTAATTAGTACAAAGATATGATAAAAAAAACATGAATTATCCTTTAAGTGAGAGCTGAAATGAAATAAACAGCATTTAAGGTGCAAGAATCCCCAAACATGAAAAGACTTCATACATTTTTATAGACAATTTACTGACTCTCATCTCACTGTATTTATGATTTATGACATAATCTTGCTCTGTGCACAGTAACATCACCAAAAATAACCTTTAGCCAAAAAGAAATCTGAGCAGCAATGCAAACTTTGTGTGTTCATGTTCATTATTAAATGATGTGTGTTATTACCCCCATTAATCACTTCAAGCTGTTACGATGGCAGACAACAGAACTCCAACGTGATATCTTTATACGTCTTGTTTTGTCCAGCCAGCAGCCGAAAAAACCCAAAGATGTCGAATGCGTACTATAACAAAAAGAGCAGCATCATCACATTTGAGAAGCTTGAACAAGCAAATGTTTTGTGTTTTTGCAACACAAGCGATTTATTATTGAGCTGCCGTGATCTTAGGGGACTTACAACAGACATATTTTTAAAAAGAGTCAAAATTGATGTAGTGGAGGTCAAGAAATCCTGACTTTTAGTCCCCGGTGCGACTCCAAAATCACTGGATGCAGTATTTCCTATACAGGAACTTAATAAAGCAGAACCTGTCTTTCCACTTTTAATGGCCATTATTTCCAAACCTCCCATCTCCTGTTTGCACCACAGTCTGTCCGTTCATGTGCCTTTATTAGGAACCGACCCACAGCGGATCAGGAAGCCTCTGGGTAAGTGGTGTGGGATTTCCGACACACACTTGACCAATCCCAGTAGACAAGGCCAACTGAACAAATAAAGTAGACTTGGCTTTTTGGGAGGCAATTCCAGATGGAGGTGTGAAAGGAGGTGATGACAAATAACGATTATTTTGAATGGTAAAGCATTTAAACACATTCTAGTAGATCCAACAGTTAAGATTATGATCCGGTAGATGGACCAAATTTGGGATTTTTAAATTTTAAGTTATTTCAAACTTTGGGAAGCCTTGTCCAGAGACACGGATGAGTTTGTCCAACTATTCTCACATCTCGTGAAAAATTTCTATAAATGAACCCCCCCCCCAAGGTTCTTCCCTGATCATACCAAGGCACTTACCTGGTCCGAGACTTGGTATGATCCTCTGATGTAGACTCTGTGTTCCGAAGCACATGAAGCTGAGGGAAAAATAAAAGTGGTAAACCGGGGTCCCTGTTGTGCAGCATCTCTTTGTTTTGTAGTGCCGCTCTTTGAACTGCCATAACTGTAGTGGAATGAAAGCAGCTCATGCAAACGTCAAAGTGTTTGTGGCGTGTTGCTGTTACCGGTGTTTTGTTCATATTGTGCCAGCGTATTAAGCCATGAATCATGTATTCATGTTATTGCCACTCCAGGTAAACACTGCATGTTTTTGCCTTGGCTCCAGTTGGTCTGTGCATTGTTGGTGTGAGTGGGCTTTCCTTTCATCGTCCTTCATTCTGACACAACCGTCCTGAAAGTCGTTTATGTCAGACTGCCTGCTGAAATTAAATATTCCCTTTTGTTATCATGTTCCAGGATTTCAGTGTGTTTTTTTGTTTTTTTTGCACCCTCCCTGGTGCACACCTCAGCAAATCCCTCTCGGTTCCCTGAGACATCCCAGAAACCCCTTCTTCCCCCTGAGACTGACTCTGATTCCAATTATGAAGAAATATGTACAAGAGATGGGCGACTGTCATAGGTCCCATGGATATTTCCTTTTAATTAATTTGAGGCAGAAATTGGCAGCTCGGGCGTCACGACACTCATCGCGGCTCCCTGAAGTAGATCCAATTTTCTGTCTCAATAGGCATTAAATTAGCAAGAACATTTCCACCTTTGTCACCCCAGCACGCGTAATAAATGAAATACATTTGGCTACGTGATATAATGGAGTGCTAATAAATGACTTGCCGCCCGAGCAGGGCACAGGCAGCCGTTGGCAGGTGGGTCGTGTTCCCCGGCACCTCATCACGTCGGGGGAGTGTTAAAGAGAGACAAAATGTGCAGCAGGGCAGATTTGGTGACGTGCAAGTAAGGATGGAGACATTTTCACTTTCTGTGTGAATATTGTCATAATTTCCATGGATACTGTGGACAATACTGGAAAATAAAGCATCACTGAATGTTTCCTTTGAGATCTGGATATGACTCATTACTCCAGTGTGGGAATATGACAAGCTTGATTTTTGCCAGCACCGGTTCGGAGTTTATTATTAACGTTACGTCTAATTAGAAAATAATCCCGGCTGACCGATCACCTTTGAGAGTACGTCCTGAAATGTAACAATATGTTTTTGTGAAAAATGGCTCACCCACTGTTGATATCATTATCGCAGAGAAGTTTTGCTTTTGGGTGCAGGATTGTGATTAAAGTTTCCATCAAACCAAAGACACGCGGCAGCAACAGATCAATGAATTCTATTTTAAGAAGGTGAATTAATGTCCTTAAGAAAAACTCCAGCTCGTGTTTGAGAGTAGCACAGACGAACATGTTTCCAGCATTTTGACTTGGTTTGTGAAAAGTTTCTATCAGTCACAAAACTTTTATCAGCCCACATGTGACACGACACAAAGGGAATCTGACATTATTATAGAGATGCACCAACCTCAGCTATGACTATAATCAGTAGAAGAGGAGTCAGGAGCTCATTTGAGTGTTATTATATTGTTCATGCATGCCTCACCCTGACAAGCGACGTGCTTCCATCTCTGCAACACTTGCCACATTAGTGCCTGACTCTCATCCGCCCACAGACCGAGGTGAATTGCTCCACATATAGAACACCTACTCGGCATGATAGGAAGTGTCTCTCTATTGCTAAAGAAAGAAAGAAAAGTTTGAAATGTTCTGTTAAAGAACGTCCTCCATGTATGGTGCACACGGTGATTGCCATCTGTCCAAAAGGTTCACAGCAGGAGCAAGATGTGGGAATTTACAAAGACTTGTTCAAGACCCTTGATCTCCCGTCTCTTTCTTCTAAATCCTTTTGCTCACGGAAAAAAATAAAACTACAGGGTTTTTTTGGTGTATATGAGAATATATAAATGTGCCAAACATCAAGCAATCATCCAACTATACCACTGTTGATACCCAGGTCCACTTTCTTTCCCTTGTGATAAAAATTGGGGACATATTCGTATGTTTGTAAGTCGCACATGAAGAACGCAGCAGGAGATTGATGTCAGATCAGTCAGGAGAGGTATAACACACAGGAGGCAGGACATGGAGTATGAAAGAACATCTACACACCCGCTTCTTTTATATACATGGCTCCTCTTCTCCAACCTGAGATATTTGTATTCTTCACACAGGCCTGGATCTAGACTGCTCAGATGGGGGGGGCACCTTCACACAGTGATGAGCATTTTAAAGAACGTGTCACAGTATTAAAAGATTGATCCGTCCTTTTTATGAATCAATATCAGATCATTCAAATGATAATAGATCCGTTTAAAAAGTCAGTCAAATTATGACGGAGCAAATGAGATAAACATGATTGGCTTTTTCAAATGGCACAGAATAAAGTTGACCAGTTGGGTGGGCAGAGTAGAAATTTGGTTGGGGGACACACCCACTCACTTTTTTTCCAGAAATTGTCTTACTGCATTCTCACATAGTGAAAAGCACAGGCCCGAAACCTGGGAGGTAATTAAAAAGTTTTCTGGGGCCTGAACTCTGGTGCAGACATTTCATGTCTTCTGTCGCTTCTGTCCAGCATCTAAAGAGCTGATAAAGCTTGGATGTGCGTGCTTTTGTATACTTCCTGTTTTATTACCTGAGCACACTCTGGAGGATGTCTGGAGCAAGTGACTCAGATATTTGTGTTCTCACATCCAGGAAAATGCCCATATTTCATTGTCTGAAAGTAAAATAGTGGACCTCCAGGAGCCAATGGAACAAGTTTGTCGATCCACATTTTCCTAACGAATAGTTCTTCAGGGGGAGGTTTGATCACTGCCTCCAATTTGTGCCATTTTTGTTTCAAGTCGTTTGAGTCACAAATCGCCTCCAAATATCGTCAGGATTTCAACAATGTGACGACAATCTCTGCAACATTCTTTTCCCTTCTTGGAAGAAAAGTATAAAACTATTGCGTTTAATTCATCAGTTAGAAAAGCTCTCAACTTATTTTTAATAACTGCATAATTCCCCTGTTGCAGTGCTGTGTTCCCCCAGTAACAATGCACAGGCTCCATCTTAACCTCCATCCCTGTCATCACCTACTTCTGCGTTTTAATTGGCGGAGACTCTCGCAACCCTCCAACCCAGCTGTTTCCCCGCTGCATCCGGGAGCAAGAGTGGTGTTCCTCGCTAATTACCGCTGCTGTCTGCGATGATCTGTGACACAGCCGGCTCCCGCTGAATTACCCTCACCTCTCCCATTTACAGTATCTGTCAATAATCCCCCCTCATTATCATACATCAGTGGGAAAATCTGTGAAGCAAAGCAAAGGATTGACCGAAAAATGATGCTCTTTCAAGAGGCTCCCGCAAGACTAATGACTGTTAAAAAGCAATCAAGTGATAACAGCAGTTTGGGCAGTAGATCTCTGTGTTTTATTGCTAACGCCTGGTCCTGGCACCTCCGCTGTGTTAGATTACTGCTATGTAAATCACCTGAAGTGCTTTGGTATTGGAAAGCAGCAGATTTAAGGTGCTGGTGCGTGTGCTAAGTAGACAGTATCCCAATATTCGCAGAGGCCTTCATTTGCGGGACTAACTCTTGCTATTCATCAGCGTGTCAGTCTCTGTCGAGCCGGCTCCACATTCGGATGAGTTCACCGTGTGGAACAAATGAAATCCCCTCTGACTTGCATCTAAAATGCTTATTCTGGATTTCTGCAAAACTGACGTGCAGTGCGGCGTCGGGGAGTTCTGACCGAGCAGGAGGGCGCTTCTACTAACTTCCTGTTCTCTGCCTGTTCTTTCACTCCCATATTTCAATAAGTTGAGTTGCTTGCAGAGTGAACGTGGGCGTTAAAAAGCTGGAAAGACTTTGCAGCGCTTCACAGTGAATTTGGAATTGGGATATTTTTGTTAGTGATGTGTCAAGAAAGATATTTAAAGCCACTGGAGTTTGTATTTAGAAGTAAAAGTCACCAAGATGAAGTGTTTTAACAGCTAAATAAAACAGTAATATGTGTCTGTCCTGTATATTTTGCAGTTGATGACTGCTCACCCAGAACTGCTGTGAACAACGCTTGTCTTTTGTATTTACATGAGATTTCACTGCCCTCTGCTGGGTTTTGTTGTGTATTACACCCCCGGCTATGCAGTTCCATTTTAGGCAAAGTTGTAAACCAGTTAATCTTTAAAAAAAGTTTTACTCTACATTTTATTCATTGTAGGTTCTGATAAATCATATCAAACTGTATTCAGTCACATCCACTGCTGCTGTTCCCCAGCTTCAAAGCTCCGCTCGTAGGTTGGAATTCGAGCCTGTGGCCGTTAATATGCTTATTGCAGAAAAAAACTCTATTGTGAGAATTCATTGTTTGATTGTTGAAAAAGCTTTGTTGTATTTACCAGCACATAATCTTTATACATTTTTATAGACATGCATTCCCTTGTTCCCGGTCTTCTTTTTCCTTCTATGTTTTTCCAGTCAAGGATCCAAATGGATTGATCCCGGGCCTTTAAATATCGGTCATGACCTTTGCAAATGCATTTGAGATAAAATCGTCTATGTCGGAGAGAACGTAGCTACAGCACACATATGTCACACGTCATTGGTCTTTGCGTTAGTTTAGTTTTTTTCATTAGCGATATGCAGTTTGGTCAAATTAATTCTTCATTGTTTAGCGCTCAGAGGAGAGTTTTGCAGTTGCAGTCGCTGCAGGTTTATACAATGTGAAAAAATGAGTGCAGGCTGCAGGGAGATAAGCCCCCCCCCCTTCTCCCTCCCTTCCTCCTCCTCACACACACACACACACTCCCACACACTGCACCCCCGGGGCTTTGGTCATGAGTCTGCTTCATTCCGTAAGTCGACAGTCCCACAGGTTCGACCTCCATTCACTCCCAGCTCAATTAGGTAGTGAACTTTCTGTTCAACTCGCACCACCGTAGATACGTATTGTCTGCATGAGGAGGTTTTCACAATGTGTTCATAATGGACTAATTACATTTCGATGATTTGGAACATGGTCTGAAGTAGTAGCCTACACTCTATCAAAAATTAGTAGAGAATCACTTGTACCCAGTTTTATTTTCTATTATTCTCTATATACAGTAGTTGTGATAAATCAGAGGGAATATTCTTTATTATATTGTAGTTATAAACTTCTAGCTAAATTTTCATCGGATGCGTAGTGGGCTTTTTCGTTTTGCTCCGACCGTGTTGTTCAACATTTCAACACAAATTTTACCGCCATGACATTTCAAACTCATTCTCCCAACAGGATGAATCCGTCTGACTTTGACTGTCCCCCGACCTGTCTGGAGGCTCCAGCGTGAGGTTGATATTTCTGTTTTTCAAGCCAAATATCTCTACGACTCTTGGACGGATTGCCGCGACATTTAGTCCACATATCCTTCGTGACTTAAGTGATGCTTCCCACGTTTCCTCGAGCACCCTCAGCAGGTCCATTTTGGATTTCTTAAAATGTCTCAAAGATCTTATGCAGAAGAGTTTAAAGTAGACTTGATGCATCAAGGAGACCAAAAGGTGGAACAATCTGAAGATGTCTCCCACAGCATTCCCATATATCTCCCTCTACTTGTGTCCCCCATTCTGACAGCACATCAGTGAAATAGCTAGAATTGCTATCATTCTCGATGTTACTGAATAAGATATTATTAATATATTATTATTATTATTATTATTATAAGTCCATACGTGTAGACACTACAATATACTGCTAGTTGGTCCTTTATCTATAACCTGACCTTGGATACTGCTGGGAGAAAATTCCAATGTGGTTCAAATATGCGTGAGAATCTGATGGTTTACCATGAAATCAGTTACACGCATTCATTCATTCGTTGGGTACACACATCCATGGTTGACTTCTGATCCAGCACAAGTTCGCTCAGTACTTTGATTTATGACTAAATTCAAATTCCTGCAGAATAATGACGTCCCCAGCAACATTAAATGGTCAACCCAGTAAACTTCACGCTAAACTAAGCACTGACATTAAGAGGATGCTACGAGCAAAGTCCTGCTGTCTCCAGCTCCACCCTCACATGGCTTCTAGCACGGCTGCTTGTGCTTCGTCTCGTTATATCATCGACGCCCCGAGCTGTAGCAGTGCGTCCACATGGGACTCATTCTTTGAGATTGTGAAAAATATTGTTATTTTTCCCTCATTTACAGCGAGGCAAATGAACATGAGGAAACGCGGGGGCCGTGATGGAGTGACTGCAGCATGAAGACGGCCTGTGATGTCAAATTGAAAGAGAATGACAGGCAGATGCAGGCATTGTCTTAGAGGAAGGGGAGAAGAGAGGGAGAGGCCGACAGTCATGAACCGCTCGTGTAGCTCCTTCTTAATGACTCCCACTGTGCCGTTTTGACCAAAGGCAAGGATTACCATTAAACCCGAGTCACATATTCTCACATGATCCTCTATCCTCTGCCCAAGGTTTTTTTTTTTTCTCACACATACACAGACGTGAGCACACGCACACACACATGATGGTGGTGGGGGGGTGGGGGGATGAAAGGGAGGTCTGTTGAGCCGTGGTCACGGGACTAACAGTGGAGATGTGTAAATGTGTAGCACCCGTGGCAGAATATTGCAATGATGAGACACGCTTTTCAGATTTTTGTATATAATTACACTTTCTGATGTTATTTTTCAGTGGATTAGTTTGTGATATTTGGTGTTTTACACTTGTTTATCTAATTTAATGTGCAAAAATGCCAAAATAATTGAAAAACTCACTTGCCGGCTACCTATTTTACTGCCTTTATATCACATGCGCTCATGTAAAGTCGTTTGATATATTCATGGTGAAGTTTATGTAAGTTAGGCAGAGATATGAAAAATCTAAAAGCCTCGTAATCAAAAGACGATCAGTTAAATCCTGTCTCCTGAAACGTCAGCTCAAAACCGCTGCAGAGCATTTTCAGCACTTTGAATTATTAAATACTCACAAGCCTATTACTGTAATAACTCATATAGATTCATTTACAGCCAGAACGACCCTCAAAGGTCAAAGTAACTTTTAATCCTGTCACTGTTCGAAACGATACTGTAAATAAATGTAGAAAAGTATAGAGACTCAAGACAAATGATGTTTGAAGGGTTCTAACCTCAACACGTTAACAGGCATTCCCACCAGTTCTCTGGGGGGACATGAGAACTGCACATACGTCAGGAATGTGGCTGTATTTTCAAATGTAAGTTCATGAGAATGAGCTTAGCACTAGCTTTGTGTAATCCTCACCATCACGCCCCAATTATGAAACGATACATCCCCGACTGGAATTATGATAATCAATGTGAAACGCATGTGACTGGGTTAACAGTCCTTTGCCTTTGAGTTCCTCCTCTTAGAAAAACAGTGCTCCGATTTATTTGTTTGTGCCTGAGGATAAATCCATTTCAAAATTTTCACGATTTACAGTTGACAATTTAACTCCAAAACTAAACGTCTTAATCCTAAAGCAAACTACGTGAAGGTTGGATAGTATTTGTATCCTTTATTTAATACCAATGAATACTACAATGTTAAAAAAAAGAAAATTTCATTACAAGTGAAATAAGCAAAATACTGCTCAACTAAAAGTATTCACGCGTTATCAGCAAAATGTATTTAACTGTAGAATTAAAGTACCCCATAACTGTGATACTGGTATTATTACTATGCATCACACATTTACATGGGAAAGTAATTGTTGATGTAACAATGTGTAAGTATAGCATGTTCCTGTTGTGTCGGTTCAGGCTGGAGATAAATGTTATATGCAGTTAGTTTAGTCCAGTGGTGAGATGATTAATGCACAATACAAAAATATACACATGCATTATATATATGTATTATGTATGCACAAATTACTTTACCTGTCCAGTAGAAACAAATTATACTCATGTATATGACAGTAGCGCAGTCCATAGGGACTTGGCTTGGGAACCGGAGGGCGGCCGGTTCATGTCCAGGATGGAAGTTGGAGAGGTGCTAGCTCACCTCCCCAAATTACTTCCTGGGCGCCTTCATGGCTGCCCACTGTTCCGTGTGTGGTCACTGTGTGGATTGTGTTCAGTGTGTTCCGTGTGTCCTCCGTTCACACAGATGGGTTAAATACAGAGGTCAAATTTCCCCATGTTTGCATCGTGCATACTGTGTGTGGGACCAAAAATAGGAATCTTAAGTGTCAAGTGCACTTTCCGACCACTGTCTGTATTCAGCATCACTGACATCTATTATATGCTCTTGTGTTTTCTTGTTTTTTGAGGTAGACTTTGATGAGTGAATTTCTTGCTTCCTGGTGGGCGTCGGTCCCCTGGAGGATATCTGATGTGCAATGTGTGAATTTATTTCGAATAATCAAACAAATGCTGTCGTTCAAACTACCCGGTGCCCTGTCTGCAACGCAGTGTGAGGCTTGAAGTGAATTTTGGGAAGGATGTGAGAATGTTTTTGAAAGAACCTGCCTCGCTGATCCTGCCCTAGATTTCTAACTCCTTGGGGTTGTTGCTGCAGGTTTTAAACAGCCAATGTTTTCCTTATCACAAAACTGCCTGGAGGTTGTAGTTGCTGAAGACCAAAAATAATCAAGATTTTGCCACAGGTATCATCAGCTCATATAAACTAATCAGAGGGTTTTTTTTCTGTTTTGTTTTCAGCCCAACCCTTTCACCTGCAGAGGAGCAAAGCAAATAAACAAAGTGTGCTCATGCTGGAGGGGTGATCGGAGAGAAGATTCATATAAACGCTACACATGAAAAAGGTAAACACTGAAAAAACACGTCAGATGTGGAGGAGGGAGGTAAGTTTGCACAATTATTAAACACTTTATCATGCTGGCTGACTCCCCTTAACCTCAAATCCATTGCACTGGATTGGCTTCTGGTCATAGAGTCACATGAAAGCTCCACAAAAATAAAGGGAAAGCGTCTCCATCGCCACCTGGCGACTTGCTGTGGTATAGGTTAGAAGTCCATAGCTTCCATGTTAGCGGATGCGATATGGACCAAACTCAAAAGTGTACGTCAAATACATTTTTCTCAAATATAAATTATGTGATCTCTGGTAAGTTTGGTTTTAATGAGTAATTTGATGCTTTAAAATGGGGTGATACTTCTTGATTGACAGCTGACTCTGGCACAATGCGCAAGATGGCAGCGTTCGTATGTGGGATATTTTGAAAGGAAGTAGAGACGTGTCTTCCATCTTTAAATCCACTCTAAGTTTTATTTTGACTGATTTTACACATGGAGATCATTGAACCTGTCAGGAACAGGTCCACTCAGCGTGGTTAAACAGGTGAGCCACTGTAAATCAAGCCTGACTTATTTATCAGTTTTATCTCAGCAGTGGCCTGAAGGCTTGAAATGTGTAAAAGAAAGTCTGTGTTATCAATTAATGTGGTTTGAAAGATATGGTTTCAAGGTACAAAGGATCTTCTGGTGCTTTCAAAGGACTTCAGTTCAATGCCATATTAAAATGAAGAGACACAGTTTACACTAAATTACATTAAATCAGTCCCACTATCTTTAGGAATATCAAGTGTTTGACTGTTCAAGGAAGTGAAAGTGTGTTAGTGCACCTGTATTTGAGCTGATTCCAGTTATTGTGCAGGGAAATTTGAGCCTGATGCATCCGATTAGGTTTGATTTGAAAAACAAAGACGAAATAAAAAGAGAATCCTCCATTCCTAGAGGACCTCTTTGGTGGAATAAATGCCTTTCATCATGACTCCATGTCTCACATGCTCATAGCAAAACAGCTCAGAGAGAGGATGGAGAGGGTGGGAGGGAGGGAGGGAGAGAGAGAGAGGGAGGCCTTCTGGAGAAGTCAAATGATCTAAAAGATGATTGAACAAACACGTGAATCTTTCAGGCTTAAACTGGATCATTATATTGAAAATGTCACATTTTTGTGTTACTTGGTGCATTCCTGTTTCATTTTGATTCATAGGAAAATATTTCAGAGTGTGTTTCCAGCACCAAGCTGATTTATTTAACTTCACAAGCATGTATGTGTGTGTGCCAGGGGCAACATTTATAAAAAGAAATAATGATGAATTCACAACAGAATAGTTTAGACAGTGTTCACAGACGTCACAGTTCATCTACAGGTGTTACTCATTCATGATCATTTGTGTTTTAACCTGAAACATTTGTGTAATAAATTAGACTTTCTGATAATTCATATTAATCTCATCCAGCAGCTGCAAAAGTGCAGTGAGTCTTTAAAAGAATAGTTGTGTGCATGACCGGGTTCTACTACCTTCGTCCCCCCCCCCATCCCCAGTAGGAAATATGTGATGGGATCACGCGGGAGTCAGAAAATCCGGGTAGTCATGCGCTAATCCGGTATTTAAGGTCGACGGTTCGCTGCTTTGGGGGAAGCAGGGGCCTGGACGCGTGGGAGAGGAAGTTTTCAAACCCACTCATCAGTAGACAGAAGTGATGCGCGTTCATTTTAAATAAAACCTGAGCTGAAGTGCATAAAGGCAGATAAATATCCTGTTGGTAAAACTGTTTGCAGCCGTGCGTAAAACTCCACTTTTTGGGATAATGTGGCGAAGCTGCGTTTTGGTGCTTGTGGGCGCGGTGGTCGTGAGCGCTCAGTTCCCCAGAGAGTGTGTGACACCCGAGGGGCTCAGGAGTGGACAGTGCTGCCCGTCACCCACCGGACTCGACAACGACCCGTGTGGCTCCACCACTGGCCGCGGACAGTGCGTGTCCATCACGGCTGACGCGCGGCCGCACGGGCCCCAGTACCCCCACGACGGCCGGGATGATCGGGAGCGTTGGCCCATCCGTTACTTCAACCGCACTTGTCAGTGTAATGGGAACTTCAGCGGCTTTAACTGCGGCCGCTGCAGACACGGATGGACTGGAGCGAACTGTGACCAGCGGGTTTCTGTCGGTGAGTGCTCGTCCTCCGGTTGGAGAACTTTTTTTTATCGATAATGTTAAAGATTATTAATTTCTCATCGATGTAATATTATGTTTAAGATGTTATTATATCAAACATAGTTAGTATATTAGATTATATATTTTATATTAGATAGTCATAAAGTCAGCTATAGCAGATATTTAGGAGCTGGTCAGGATTCTCTGCCCTTGCTCAGTGGCACTTCAGCACTACTTTAGGACACCACACACCAGCCAAATCAGCTGGTTCTGGCCCGTTTACTGTTCATCTAGGCTTGACCAAAAATAATGGTAATGATAATTAAGATTAGTGCCTCATGAACACAAGAAGGAGGGATTTTAATTGCTGAAAGAAATTGTCAAGGTTGCCTTTTACGCACGTTTTCAGTACTTCTTTTCTCGCTCATTAAAAGCTGATCCCCAAATAACGCATGACTGCCTGACTTAATCCCCTCTCCCCCCCACCTACCCACCCCATCGCTCCACTCCCCAGTGAGGAGGAACGTGATGCAGCTCAGCGCGGACCAGAAGCGTGCGTTCGTGAACGCGCTGGACCAGGCCAAGCGCACTGTGCACCCGGACCTGGTGATCGCCACGCGGCGCTACACGGAGATCCTCGGCCCCGACGGGAACACTGTGCAGTTCGAGAACATCACCATCTACAACTACTTCGTCTGGACCCACTACTACTCCGTCAGCAAGACGTTCCTGGGCGCGGGACAGGCGAGTTTCGGGGGAGTGGACTTCTCACACGAGGGTCCCGGATTCGTCACTTGGCACAGGTACCACCTGCTGCAGCTGGAGAGGGACATGCAGGTGAGATTTTGCATTAAGAGTAATGACACTGTACTCGCATCCACACTAGCTGTTTATTGGGTATTTTAAGATAAAGGAAATCATCTAATAGATTTTTCTTTGTGGTTGCCTGAGGGTAATTGCCACCTCCACATTGATAATTTACCAATACATCCCTGACTAATCACCAGCTATAACAAATCTGCGGTTTCTCCTCCTTGTTTGTTTTGTGTAATTCGTTTCCCCACAACTTTACAGGCGAGCAAATCACAATTGGCAACATAGTTTCATGCCTTATCACCACTAAACAAATTGCAATTTTAAGCGTTTTATCAGAAAATAACAGTCTTTTTTTCCCCTCGACTCTGCTGAATAAACACACCAGCAGGCACAGTTAGAGGCAGAGAGCTCATTTCTATGAAGATCAGGAGAAACTGTATCAACTAAAAATGACTACAAATGTCTCAGCTCCTTGTTGTGCCACAATTATATGCTGTCTGGTTAGAGGCCTGTGTTTTAATCATGCGCTGGATTATTATGCTCAGAAACTGGTGAGAAGAAAAATCAGGCTTTTGTTTCAAAGCTCAGTTGTTTAATGGAGGGATTCATGAGCGGTTAGGAGCCATTAGTGGGGGTTTGGATCAAAAACTGCAGAATTTAAGAATGGGATTTGGTAACTTGCAGTGTTTTCTCATTGGAAAACAGTGAAGTGATTCATAGGTGTACAAAGATTCCATTTTCTTGTAGCTTAATGAATAAATATATATTGATACATTTATATTGTGTTTCATGTATCTCAGATTGTGTTTGTTACACTAGGT
Source organism: Paralichthys olivaceus (assembly GCF_024713975.1). Taxonomy (NCBI): domain Eukaryota; kingdom Metazoa; phylum Chordata; class Actinopteri; order Pleuronectiformes; family Paralichthyidae; genus Paralichthys; species Paralichthys olivaceus. The sequence continues at coordinate 10,014,980 of NC_091114.1, forward strand.
TTTTATTTATTTTAAGTACTGTCGTTGTGCTTTTTCTGAATCAGTTATGATATAATATTAAAATCTAATTGATTTATTATTTGTTATATTTAAATCTCTGGTTGTACACTTAGTCTATGTTTGTCCTTATGCTGAAACACAATTTGTTGCATAGAAAGTCTCCACAAAGAACTGATCTCTCATGCAAGAACATTTTATCTGTTGCCTTATGACACCATTACGAAGTGAGACTTTGAGACTCTGGATACATTTCCCAAGGGGATTTTTTTTTAAATTTAAAAGTCAACAGCAAATGTCTTTTTTCATTTCAACAAACATTAACCTTTCCTTTATACGTATATTTCCAACAACTAGGATATGCTCCAGGACCCCTCCTTCGCCCTGCCCTACTGGAACTTTGCCATCGGTGGAAGCACGTGTGACATCTGCACAGATGACCTGATGGGAGCCAGGAGCAGTTTTGACATGAATTCCCTGAGCCCCAACTCCATCTTCGCCCAGTGGAGGGTCATCTGCGAGAGCGTGGAGGACTATGACACACTGGGAACCATCTGCAACAGTGAGTCTACTGTTCTTTTTAACATGTGATGTTACAGAGATCCTCTTTATTCCAGCGATGGTCTAAGTCATCTGGCTCCTTTCCCCCCCCTCCCCCCCTCCCCTTCCAGACACAGAGACATCTCCCATCAGAAGGAATCCAGCAGGAAACGTCAACAGGCCGATGGTCCAGCGTCTCCCGGAGCCCCAGGATGTAGCGGACTGTCTGCAGGTTAACACTTTCGACACTCCGCCATACTACTCCACCTCCTCTGAAAGTTTCAGAAACACAGTTGAAGGTGAGTGAGTACAAATAGGTATTTTCCTGTCTGTCAAAGTGTTTCTACATTTTTCTTATTTCTTCTTTCATGTTGTTTTTGGTAGGCTACAGCGCCCCCCAGGGGAACTATGACCCTGTGGTTCGGAGTCTCCACAACCTGGCACATCTCTTCCTGAACGGCACAGGGGGACAGACCCACCTCTCGCCCAACGACCCCATCTTCGTGCTGCTCCACACCTACACTGACGCCATCTTTGATGAATGGTTGAGGAGACAGAGTCCAGGTGTTTTTGAATCAAAAGAATCACGTTAAAAAGACATTTTTTTACTCAGTCATTTTTTTAGAATAAAGAGCTTGTTGGCTAACTTGTGTTTCTTGTCAGGTTCAGCAACGTATCCTGAGGAAAACGCCCCCATTGGTCACAACAGGGGCTACAACATGGTGCCTTTCTGGCCTCCAGTGACGAACGCAGAGATGTTTGTGATGGCCCCTGAAAATCTGGGTTACTCGTACGAAGCTGAATGGCCAGGTATGCATTTCACTCCTATTACCATCAAATTCATGCGGGTTTGCTTTTAACCTTGCCTTCGAATAAATCGTCCGCTTCAACGTTTTGTAGGTCAACCTTTCACTCTGACGGAAATCATCACCATGGCAATAGTCGCCGCACTCGTGGTGGTTGCGGTCATTTTCGCTGCCACCACGTGTGCCGTGCGAGCCCGGTCCTACAGGATGGAGGGTCACCAGCCTCTGCTCAGCGATCAGTACCAGCGCTACGACGATGACAAAAGCCAGTCTGTAGTTTAAGATGCGTGTTTGAACACAAGCTTCACCTTTGTGCCTCTTCTCTTTACTTATGCAGTTTGTTTGTTTTACCTGAATCTCACCGGAGAAAGTGTAGATTCTTAAAAATCCTATTTATGCTGCACTAATATTTCTACATCAAAAACTGCAATAGTTCATTTTTCTCTAAAAAAAACCCCAGAATAGAGCAGATGCAAATATTTTACTTTTCCATGTGCACAAAAGTTGTCTCGTTGCAAGTTGGAGATTTCTGGTAAGTTTGAGAATGTGTTTCAATTTAAAGGTGATCAAGTGTAAAGAATGCTGATTCTGGGAAGTGATCCACAATTTTCTGTAACTTATTAACTTTTTTTTTAACACTTTTTACGTAATGGAAAGCTTAATGTTAGTGGAATACACTGCTGAATAATTAAACACCTACAACTTGTCTGCAGCCTTCACACTAATCTGTTTATCTGACTGCAATCACAGGAGTTTGGTTTAGTTCAGCTACATTTCAGGTGATGTCAGAAATGTGTTTGCTCATGTAGTAGAGCTTCAGTGCCCACAAGGGGGTGCTATGGTTAAATATCTGAAACTGCTTGTACACTGATTATTAAGAGAGATGAACTAGTTTGTTTGTGTTTTTATGTTGTATTAAGAAATTGATCCACATGATGCAAATGTTGTTTGTAACGAATGAAGATATAAAGAGTAAATTATTAAAGCAGGGGGTCATTATTGAGAGGAAATGTGGAACAATGCAGAATCACAGGGTATCTTTCTTTTAATACTTGCTTTTCTCTTGCTTTTGCCAAACTGTTCTGGGCTATGGTTTTGTTTTCACGTTCTTCAGTGATTAAAAAAATACACCAGAATATATATTTCTGTACAAGACAGATCACAAGATGCATTGTATCCTGTAATCTATCATCAGCCTGGAGTGTTTCCTCCAGGTAGAGTTGGCAGTTACAGCTCCAAGTTCCTCCTAATTTAATTTGTAAGCCCTGAAGAATGTATCCCCTCGTGTACCTTTTGTTTCACAACACCTCACCTGTGTGGTGTCTGGTTTCAGAGGAAGCTCCCCCTGTGGGAGGGTTTTACGCAGAGCAAGCTGTCAGTGAGCGGTCTCTACTGGCCACGCAGCTTCAGTGGGAGGTCTGTTGAGGAGACAGAGGTGAAGAGTTTGTGGCTCATCACTTCACTGTGAGAACAAAAGTTGCGAGGAGCGCACGCAGAGCTGCGAATCAACTCCTCTCTGGTCGTGGCTCCCGTGCGTAATTGTTGCGCCTCCGTCGGTTCCAAACGCCGCACGCAGCGAGGCTTTGTCCCGTCTCTCTGCCTCCGTCTTACCGTCATGGACGAGGATAACAGCGCGTTGCCCGACTTGAAGGATATTGAGACTAAACTGGGTCGCAAAGTGCCGGACAGTCTCATTCGCTCTCTCGTTGGAGGAAAACATCATGACAAGTCCGCGCCGCCGCATTTAGTCAACTACAAGTTTTGTGCCAACTCTGGAGACTTGAAGCGACTGGAGAGCAAAATGCAATTCCTCAAACAAGAAATGGTGAGTTGCCTTTCTCTCTGCCCTGTTTGACTGAACGAAAACGTTGTCACAGTGTTGGTTTGATTAGCTGCAAATACAACAAACCATTTGGAAACAGGGGATATTGCAAGTTTAAAATAAAAAGAGCTAATCATTTATTAGCCTTATACTTTAGCAAGGGCTGTCAATGATAGACAGCAGTAAAGTACTTATAAATGTATGGAAATATAAAACCTATAGAAAATCACAAATGGAAGTAAAAACTAATATATACATATATTTACCAACATGTAGCAAAATATCCTAATTCTATACTTTTTATTTATTAACCAATGTTAAAAAGAATGAAAACAATGTCTCAAAGAGCTGGGCAATGAATTGATATCACTAATTATCACAATAGAATTTTCATTAATAGCAACATAACAAAGATTCAATATATCGATATACTTCTTATGCATTGTGGATGTGGAAACACAATTCATCCACCTCAGATTCAAGAATTTCAAATCACAACCTTAACACAAAAAACGCAAAAACTTGAAATAAATAACATTGTGACATATATCGCGATAATTAACATTTGAATCCATTATTGCCCAGCCCTACTATTTAGCATATTTTCTTGTCAGGTAAGTTAAATGTGATTATAAGTCTTCTTTACAGGCTGTAATTACCTTTATTAGCACAGTCTGGGCTCACAGGAAATGCAGACTATAGATGTAAAGCAGGTCTACATGTCAGCATGAGGTTGTTAAATGCAAAGTGGTCAGAGGTGGGGGTGTTGTTGCCATGATGCTGGTCAGTAGGTGAGAGCCGGTCATACCAACCACAGCACAGTCGTTAGATACCCTGCTGGTGAATGCTCCACACCGGAGGTGATCTTTCCTCCCTCTTGTGATTCAAACTACAATGAAATCCCAACAGTGCCTGTGTAATTACCTTTCCACCGTAACACGGTTTTTATCTGCTAACCCTCGGCATTAAATCAAATTTTTTTTTCAAATGCCACGCTTGTTACAGAGTCACAGCAGAGGCCCCACAGTTAGTAAGGTCACGCAGGGTATTAGGATTCCTGAGCAGATGGCCAAGTTGACCGAGTTCATGAACACTGAACTGGCCAATCACCCTGAGACACTCTGCCTTGATAGGCTTAGTTGGATGTTGACGTGACGGAGCATTGAGACGTATAATCAACACGTTTTCATCTTTGCATATGCAAAAACCTTTTCCCCAGTTTACACCTCACTTTTCACATGTATATGCAGCCATTTTAACTGTCCCCATACAAGGACAAAAGATATCCCTTTAAAAATGAATCAACTCTATTGTTGGTCTGCTGTTGTTAAAGCGCTCATTTCGAATTCGAGCGATCTTGGGCCTTCCTGTTTTTGTGGCCCGCCTCACAGCTTTACCACTAATCCAGCCAGACTGCTAAATTTTGGTTGTGCACACAAACACACACTTCTGATTCACCTATGTTATTTGAGAGGCTGCAATAATCTACAGTCTATCAGAGGAGCAAATGAACTCTGAAATGTGCTGTTCCCAAAAAAAGATCAGGGCCAGCGTTTATTAGTTTCATATGACTGAAGGATATTGTCTCTTCAGTGTTACTATCCGGTGCAGCACTAATTGTTTTTCCTAAACTCATTTTATGATACTGATGCACTGGGGCCATCCAACATGTAATAGCTGCTTGTGCACCACTCTGTGTTTGTATAAGGCTTGTGGTAGCGCACACAAAACAAACACACTGGCATGGCTGGTTTTAGAGAAAGGCTGTTGCATGAAGCCAGCTTTCTGAAACACTGTACCAGCCCCGTCCGCCTACATCTGTCTCAATGCGTTTTCACATGTGGCAGGATGTACCAGCTGTTCAGACTGGGCGTTTGTCACCCAGTCGACACAGAGGAATCCCTCTGAATGGCTCAGCAGGCTGTCCACTTCCATCCACAATCAATGGCAGGGTTTGTCGAGGCAGGGAGTTAAATTAATGGCCATACTGTGTAAAGTAGCCATGTCATTCATTATCGTGGATGAACTGTGTCTCCTGGCTTTGCAGTTACATGGCGATTACACTTCCTTCTTTCTCAGCGCCACATAGTTTGGGGTCTTTGTTCATAACAAAAGCCTGATAGTCCAAACAAAACGGCACAAAATGTTCCAGACATTAGACAACAAAAGAGAGCTTACAGTTGAGGAAACAACTCAATGTAAGGTCGTTCTACTCCGGAGCTTTCAGTCATAAGGTTTTCATTACATTACAGCATCATGTTTCAATCGCTGATGACACGATCAGAAGCTCCAGAGCAGTCACTAAAAGGACCGCATGACGCAAGCAGTTATCTCACCTGCTGTTCTCCAGGGTCTAACAACTGCACTTTGAACCACAATGCTGACAATAGTTAACAATGAAGCACTTGTTGTGTTTTCTGCTGACTTGTATTCTACTTCTGAGGTCGGACTGTTGCATGTAGTACCTGCGTTGACATTTTTGAGGAATACACCTCATCAGAATTTCACGTGAAGATTGAGGTTATAGCTTGAAAAATGGTTCATAGTTAAGCATATTATCCAAGACATAACCTCAATTGTTTGTCTTTTAAATGTGTTAAATGCGCCTTATGACAGAGACAGGCTATTCCTTTTCCATATTGATGCTAAGCTAACTGGCTTCTTTGCACAGCCTTATTGATCTGATGTGAAAATCTGATTGTCCCTCTGAACTGTTGATCATTCTTTTCTACCACGACCTGACTGCGATGTTCTCATTCCACTCACAGGCACATCTACGAGCCATCGACGTGAAGCTGATGCAGCAGCTCATGTCGATCAACGAGGGCATCGAGTCCATCCGCTGGATGATAGACGACAAAGGAGGCGCCACCAGCCAAGATGGCAGCTTGACGGGCAGCTTGTACAGCCTGTCAGACAGCCAGGACGGCACATCACTGCGAGGCAGCTTCAACAGCTTGAACGATGGAAACAGCGACGACCTGGACGGTCTGTCTGTCGGCAGCTACCTGGACACTCTAGCAGAAGATCTCCCCGATGATCCATCGCCAACAGACCTTGACTGCTTTGTGGAGAAAACTGTAATCGACAGCGATTCTTTCAGCAAGTCCCCCCTGAAACTCAGGGTGGAGTCGGATGAATACTACTGCTTTGGATAATGATGCTAAGCTAAACACGGTGGTCAAAGACTAAAGTTGTCGTGTTGTTTTTCCCACATGCATCACATTTTTCTAATATCTCACCAAATAAGTAATTTTCATTTTAACATTGAAACCAGCTTCCTTATTTTGCCAGTTTGACGCACCTCATCAAACCGTTGCCACTTAGGCTACAGCCACATTACTATGTTTTTAATGTTATTAACTCTGCTACTGAAGGGCCTGTCACTTGAAAACGATGAAGTAGACACTCACAACCTCTTGCTGATTGGGTCTTTTGGATCACGATGTAGCCTTCACTAATTCGTCTGGCTCTAATCACGGGACCCCTTATGGAAGAAAACATGGGACGTTCATGCCTTCCTGTTTACACCAGACGCGCATGCCCAGTGTGCATGAGCAGTCACGTGATATGAGTTTTCAGGCGTGGTTGGGGATTAAAACTGATACAGAGCCAAAACACTTGTGTGGACAGAGATCTGTTTTCGAATTTAAATGTAGTATTGTGGATGTGGCCATAATGTCCGAATGCAAGGGAAAATGCTGTAACTGTTCCTTTATGTCTTAATTTTTTATAATTCAGATTGATTAAACCAAAAAGGTGCAGAGGTACTGAAGGTTAGTGAATACCTCAGGAGTTTCTTTACTACAAAATACTTCCTCGCCAAGGGTGAATTAAAGCAGCAGTTTCCTTCTCGACCTGTGGACCATTCGACTGGTGTGATTGTGTGTGAGGTCAACCACAATCAGCAGATCTAAGTGAAGGAGTAGATTAGGATTTAGCAGCCATTTGGAAAATTGGACATTTCATGCCGAGCGATTCAAGAGCCCGCGCTGCTTCAAGTGGCAAAGTGGTTAGTTCAAGTGTTACAGCAAGTGCAATTTGTTTCAATGCCAAAACTCCGAGCACCACCTACTGTGTATGTTAAGCTTTTCATTGTTTTTACTTCATTGTTTTTGACTGATGCAAGTTCCCTAAGCTGAGCCACACTCAGCAAGTGTAGAATTAACAATAAGAAGTCTTACACACGCGAGATTAGTTGCACATTGAAAGCACAGATGCTTGACTGAAAAAAAAAACCCAAAGCAGTTTCATTGTCTGATAGATAATTTAGGCCTGAGGCGAAAACCCTGTTAACACCAGATGGGAGATTTGCTGATGGCGGACATAAGTGAAACACATGTTTGCTTTGTGGGCACATTTTAATTCTCTGTTGTGCAAAAAAGGTTTAATGAGAGCTTTGCAATGCTGTACTTAAGTGTGTTGGTTTGGTTTTTAACTCCCAAATGTGTTGATTTGTTTGTATTTGTAATGTGGCCTGCTTTTGAAATGGCTTTATTGACTGCTGATAATTTTTGCTGTCAGAAATGAAATGATAATATATTGTAACTCTCCTCTCGGCTCGAATTGTGTTACGTTTTAAATGCAAAGAAACGCACGATCCTAACAGAACTGAGTGAGTGTCCATTTTTAGAAAAAGCAGTTCACTGATCTTATTATGGAATCTTAATGAGACGGAAAGTGAACATTATGTCACTTTCCATTCATGGTAAAATTGAGTTAAGAATAATCTCTGAATAATAAAGTCAGACTTGACCGTGCCTGGTGAAATGTGCCAAGGACAATTACCCTTGTTAATTCACTTTGTCACATTCCTTTGATAAAACACAAAAGCAGGAAGATGGTTCTAAATTTGGGAGACGCGTGCTCATTTGTACTCTTTTTAAAATTAGCCAGCTCTTAGCGGAGCAAGGCTAGGAAAGCATTACAAATGGTGATCACAGATGAAGAATGTTTCCAAAAGCTTATGGTTATCTATCATCTGTGCAATGCTTGAACTGAATCACATTTAAAATAACACGAGACTTACCAGTGAAATCTCAACCACGTTGAATATTTGAAGGTCTGTAATGTTATTTTCTTTTTCTTTTTTTATTGCATCTCATCTTATCTTTCATGTGATAATTGAAGATCCAGACATAGAATACAGGGAGAGTCATTACTGGAAAGATGAGAAGCCTGGTCTCTTTGGCTCGCAAATGAATGAGCGCACGATACTTCACTAGCTGTCACACTGGGACCTGACATCATGATACAGTTTTGGAAATGCTGCCCTGTTAGACCAGTTATTCACAGACTCATATGTGTTCTCATTTTATTTGGGATTAGCAGATGTGACGAGTGATGTTTTCTGAATGGGCCACAGTTTTCTAGCATTGTACAAAACTTGCAAACTAACTGGACACAAAGGACACTTAGCGTTACATTATTTCCAGACAGATATCGTATAATCGCTTTATTCAGGCACATTAAGTACTTGTAACTTTGTCTCACACCAAGTGCAAAGCAGCTTTATTGGGTTTTATGCTGCCTTTCCTTATCTCTACCTCCCAGAGGCTTTTCGCAAGCTTAAGCTCCCTGTCAAGCTGAACCAGACTATGGCCACTAAACCAAAAGAGCCTTGTGAGTTGCACCATGACCTGCCTGTCAGCAATTCAATTAAAACACAAGGAGTTTTTTTTCAGCTTGTCTAAATTCCATGTCTTAACAAATATAACCATGTCTTGACTGATTGGGAGCTAATGTCCCCTAGAGTAGCATGTTCAGACGAGAGCCAGTGGCCTTGAAATAATTGGACAGAAGGAACAGGTTCTGCAGGTTTATGTCCTAATAAGTCTGAGTGAAAAAGCCCTTAGAGCTACATGCTACACCACACATGAACAGAATTTTTCTTATAAGTGTATATGTCGTACATGAAAGGATGAACCAGTTGACAAGTTCTTTGTGGTGAAGATAAGTGCAGTCTTTCATCACATCCTTCAGTCCCGATTGGAAAAAATAGAATTTTTCCTCCAGCTTCAGGCTTAGTATTTTTCCCTTCGTCCCAAGTCCATATTATCGTATAATTATTCCCTTTAAAAAGTAAGAGTGAAAACCTGCTATTAGTTTATATTGCAGAAGTAAAATTACTCAAAGTTTGTCAAGTCCTCCTGTCTACATTTGTAGTCTCAACATGCTGAGGGTGAATGACATCCAGGCTTTGTGCAAAAAAAAAAAAAAAAAAGAGCAAACAAAAAGAATATCAACTGCATCTCCCTGTCTTTGGGAGCAGAGTGCGAAATAGTGATTTATTCATCCCTTAAGTCCCCCACTTACATCATTTGAGCACAATTACGCTCGCATGCAGTCGAGACTGCAGCTTCCAGCCGGGATCCATTAGCAAATTAGACACTGGAGTTGGGCCTTCGCCACAAGATGAAGGGAAACCGATACTGTCTGGTATTTGGGAAACTGTCACTGCATGTGCTACCAAATGAGGATACAGGATATGGGTTACTGGAGTAGGTTTTAGCCGGGATCAAAAGAGCCAGAGACACAGCCGACCCCTCAGACAGGAAGTCACAGATACTGAGTAAATACACACAAATGTTAAGACACTTTATTCTGGTTTAATTAGGAGTTCTGCTGTGGGCCTGCAGCTTATTTCACACTAGGCATTACTCTAACAACTTAAGATAGACTAGAGAATAAATCTATATCTATAACCTGTTAAACTGAAGTGGATCTTAGTCTCGTGCCTTATGTGATCGACGTTAGTCTGAACGTTTGTGATGGCTCTGTGCTGTGTGGTCATGCTTATGCTCGTGATGGATGTTGCACATTAGATCCGCTATGTCAGCCTTATTACATTCCCAGACACGAGGAGCTCCATGTTGGGAGATTTATGAAGCCGTGGAAAACTTAATAAGGCACCGTCCCATCGCATGAATATCTCGTTTCATCTAGGAAAAATACTTAACGAATGTCAAGGTTAGCCACAACCCTGATGTTGTACCACACATGAGATGTTCCGCATTGGAGATGAAATGATAGCGTTCAACGTCAGATTAAGCACATACTTCATTACATAAGTGGAAGTCATATATGTCTACTCAGTACTTCAGGTTTTTGGGTAGATCTTACGAGACTTCTTAGTTGGCCCTGTGCCAGCCTGTGCAACCATGAATCACTTCAGAGCCATGTGAAACCTGTGGTTCCTGTGAACCACTGCATTCAGTCATTGGTATTTCAACAGAAGAGACAGGACAATGTTTCCGTCAGCGCATATATTTTAGACTTCAACAATGGCCGCCTTCTGCGCTCATTAATTCCTCAGCTGTGTTGTGGAGAAACACCCTCTGGAAGCTTCTGTAAACATCCCACACAAGACAACCTGAAAACTAATCACCCCCCCAGGCTGGTTAGGGTGCAATACATTCATTGTTCATTGGGTTATGTTTAATCAACATGAACACAAGGGAAGCTTGGTTATTGAGGAGACATAGCTACAGCTGTAAAATTACTATGACACCTACACTGGGTCTTTTCCTCTGTTGTGTGAGTCTCTCTTACTATTCGCCTTCTATCGGAGTTAATGTTGCAAGAACTCAATGAAACTAATACCCCAACTGTCACTTGTATGAAAAGGATGTAGTAATTCTTTCACTTGTGACTAAAGTGTTGAATTGCTAAAATCGCCTTGTTGTTGCAACCCAGTTCTAAATAGTTTATGAATGGTTTGTGCTGTGAAGTGTGTAATACACTCACTTATTGTGAAATTATTTTCCAATGAAAGGCACAAACTCGAGGAACCAGTTCTACGCTGTGACCACATCTAATGTCAACATAGGATGTACTTCACTGTTGTGCTTTCCCACAAAGTTCCTACAAAGGATCGGCTAATAAGTCATCATTAGTCACATGAGTGTAACCTTCACCCTGGAGACCAGTGCATTTCACCATCTGTGCAAAATAGTTTATCTACAGTGAATCCACTCACTGATAATTCAAGAGCAGAAGAGTAGTAAGCACCAGTCCTGACACAGAAAGGTGTTCAGGGGTATTTGGCTCAGATAACTTCAGTATTGCCATCTTCCATCATTGCTCCTGTTATAACTTGGCATCTGTCGAATCGCCCTCTGACACCCACACTGTTTGATGACTCCCTGCATTAGGTGCCTTTCCTGACTGCACTTCCGCGGGCCGAGCCGTTGAGCCAGCTGAGATTAAACAGCAGGCCTCATCAGCCAGGAACCTTCAGCAGATAGAGAGGAGAGAACAAAACAAACCTCTATCCCATTTGATCCCCCCACCCTTTTTTTAACACTCCCCTTTTTTCTCTTTCTACCCAGGCCAGGGAGCCTTTCTGTGACTATATTAAAAATCAAAGGGACTTCTACAGAAGGCACTGACCCTGTCAGAGCTTTTGAACTTTTGCTTTGCTCTTTGACAGCCATGTTGTGAGTCATGAAGGAGACGGAGAATATCATGGTTGCTTTGAGGTTTACAGAAGTTTGGACATGACAGCGAACGTGATCATTCCTGCTGTATTACTGATTTTTCTTCGGAAATGGCCATGTTCATATATTTCATTTGTAATGTTAAAGAGGACAATTACGCCATCACAAACAGACACGGACCGCCTGTGGAGATATTCTCACACTGAAAACTTCCTCTTTGATTCAACCAGTGGGGATGAGAAGCTCTCCCAGCAACCGGCACCATGAAGCCAAAATGTCAAATATCCTTTCAAGTGTTTCCAGGCAACAAGCTGACCCCGTCCATTTAAGGAGCCGAGCAGTTGGTTGGCAAACATAGTTGACCAAAACGTGTCCCTGTGGACAACTGCTTTGTTATTCCCTGGACACTCATTCAAGTCAAAGGGCAGTTTGGGGTCAGCAGGACAGCGTTACAATTGATTGACCTGTAGGGGTCAAAAAACAATGTGATGACATTGTGATGAAATGATTTGGATATTCTTCCAATTTGCTGGATATTACCTCATGTTTTCGTTCGAGGATTTTTCAGGGCAGTTTTATTTTATTATGTTAAACCCGAAGTGAAGAATTTTTGTCCTCCCCCTCTGGCAGCAAGAGTTACAAGGCAAATACTATCATTATCTCCACCACGGACGTTGTGTATCACTGTTGTTTGTTCGCTCGTTAGTGACGATTATGCAAAAACTGTCAACCGACTAACATGGAATTTTGTGGAGGGGTGGGGCATGACCAAAAGAAGAAACCTTTGGCATAACATGGCAACATAGGGCGTTAGCATTGGCTGAGGAGTAAAGTCACTTCTGAAAGCCAAATTTCTTTTTTTGTCTGGCGTATCTGAACTTTTCCTTGGATATCTCTTAGGTTTCCCTGCTGTACTCCTATAGCTGCTGTGGTCCACTCCGTCTATGTTACTGTGGTTGATCCCTCCTGTTAGCTTTGGGACATTTGCTGTTTGAATGTAACAGCGTTCGTTTACATTTAAAAGTCCTGCACTCCACCTTTAACTGGTGCATGTTGGCATTTGTCATCATGGAAGTTAGCTTTGTTTCCAGCCACAACTGGAGGGGGAGAAATAATAGCAGCTATCATAGATCGTGTTTGTGGTGTTTACTTGTTTAATTTTCTTCTTTTTTTTCAAGTCTCATACAGAATTCTTCTGAGGAATCTCATAATTCAATGACTGTTGCCTCCAGCTCCTCAATCAGAGTGAGACTGTACAGTCCTTCCTCCGATCTGTGATTTTCTACCCATATTAGTTCATGTTAGGATTTGCTCTTTTATCTTCATTACTGACACATTCAGGGTCCTGCAGCTCTCTTGTCATTATGGGATCCCATTTTCCAAACCATTCTGTCTGCCCGCCCTCAGAAACTGTCATCCTTCATGGGAAAGAGATGTGATCCTCTTGGGAAAAGAAAAAATGCAGCACCCCCCTCCCGCCCCCATAGCTGCCCTGCAAAGGGACTCCCATGGTCGTCTCATGGCACTTTTACAATTCTTCATAATTTTCTAGATGTTCCTATCTGATCAACAAATGTGTTTCAGCAACTTTTTTTTCACAAATGCACACAGACAGCCAGACAAAGCACTTTCCCCTCAAGCCCTGATGTGCATGATACAAGTTGGGATTCACCATTTAGCTCAGATCTCAACCCAAAGTAACATAAAAACGTTCCCAGTGCCATTTAAGTTCATTCTTCAAAAACCCTTCCTTTGCAACTCAAAGCAGGTGTAACATGGCCCAAAGATTTGGCTCAAGTGATTCGGTTTAAGAGGTAAAGGACCTCAAATATCCGGTGGGGGGATTAGGATGCAAAATTGGTGAGGTTTCTTTGGCATCCTCTTAAAGCCCCCAATCCCAGAGCTTCAATGAAAACACGATCAGGATTTGGATGGTTTCCACCTGCAGCAGCGTAATTTTGGGAGGTTTGAATTACCATCGGGCCTCATCCATCTAAAAGTCTGCATGCAAAAGAAAGAGCTTGATTTAGAGCCGGTGTCGTTTTGGAGAAACAGATGGATAGAGGCTCCACAAGCTGATACAAATATGATACTTGTTTGAAAAAAGAGAAAATTATTTTCAATTTACCCCAAATTCTTCTTAGAGTCAGTACTTATATATAATACAGATATATTACAGTCATTGTGTTATACATGGATATTCAGTGTGGTTTTCACTTTTCAAGAAATATAATGATTATTACTCCAGAACTTGTTTTTAAGCTTTCTTCAGTATCAAAGTCACTTTGACTTTATATCGAGGGTTAACACACTGCTCGTAGCTAATTCAGCCTGTGTGAAGCGAGTACGTTTTAGTTCATTAAAAATACAAAAAAATAGATTAAAATGTTCTGAAGTATTTGCAGAGTGTAGCCTATTTACTAATGCAGTGCAAGTACTTGTAAATAAATCTACTTAAGTATAGATGCATGAAAATTATACATAGTAAGTGCACTTATAAAAGAAATGTACTTGTAACAGATTAAAAAAGTAAGTGAGGGTTTAAAGGATTACATTATTTTGTTGCCATACAGTCTGGGTAGTTGTTTGTCAAGATAATGTTCAATTTCCTCACAAAAAATCCTGCTGGAGTGGGCCGGAACAAAAAAAACAAACTAGTCACCAAAACCAGAAAACACAAGACTACATCCCAGAAACAACTGTCCTAATTCTGTGTGCAGAAACCTTTAATACTTTGGGTATTTCAATTTGTATGTTTCCACAGAATAGGTGACATTAAAGACGGTAAAAAAAACAACACACTTTATTTGTGGTGCTACTCTCCAGTACCAAACATTTAACCCAGACATTGAACAGTTGGAAACACACACCGCTGACATAACACCACGCTTTTGTCTTGACTTGTCTCTGATTACTTTGGCGTTCAGCCTCCCAGCCCCCACATACATACCCTGTGGGGATAGCCACCTGTCTCAGCTGACTCCTGGGATGCCTCCCTGGCCTAACAGACAGCCCTTTGTGCCGGGGGAGGGGTGGTGGGGGGGGTAAAGCCTCTTAGCAGGCTGTTACTGATAGGACTCAGGAGACTTGACGGGAGGAGGGGGTGTGGTTACAGCAGTGTATTACAGTGAGGTAGTTCACCTACTGTCTTTTTATTCTTCATTAATGATGCAATGCAACCTTGGTGGGTTGACGTGCATGTGAAAGTTTGTGCATGGTTATGGTTAATCCATATGATCAATAGTGCAGCGCCTGCACGCCAAGGTGACATCAGCTTTAAAGTACACAGTGGGGTGAATGCAGCGAGAGGCTGCTGACCTCACAGTGTTCAGGCCGCTGGCAGTTAATGATTCCCTCTGTACAGAATCATTGCTTGAATCTCCTGGAATGAGTGTGGATGTTGTACTTTTGCAAATGGCCTAATGAAGACGAATGATGGCGCCGACTGCTGATAGGGTAGAAGTCCTGCAAGAGCAAGGTGTATTTCTTGGCCTTAAAGAAACGAAGAAGCCATTCAGTTGTGAATTTCTCCACTAATGGCTTCTCAGGAACAATTCCACATCCTTCTGCACTAATAGAAAAAGTCCCCTGGAGCTCTTGACCATGTAATACTGCTATCTTTAGGGAATGGCCCTCACATGATCTGGGTATGGAACTTTGGTCATGTGATAAGATATGGTCATAAATGGGAAGGGAGCATAACCCCAAGATGCAACATTAGATATAACCTGTTTGTATTTTAGGAGCTCCATTTATTTGCCTTTATTCAATAGTAACAGTATGAAATAATTTTTTTAGCTGGGAACAAACGAGAGGTGACCACGAGACATGAGACACAAACTGTGGCCCAATTCAAGGACCGTCTCCTTTAGTGGACGCGCTCTAAGCGGCCCGTGCAGGATGTGACCTAGTGGAGCTGAAATAAATGAGCCGCCATTTGTTTCACTGGCTTATCCCGCCCTTATCAGCCAGAATTCGTTCGCCTCGTCCCCAGCATGCAATGAATCCTGGGACAATTTGGCCCAAGAGGGATCAACCCGTTGGATCCTTCAGAAGGACGCATTTGTCAGCCAAGTTTGAAGGAGCCCTCAAACTGGGACAGCCTAGCCGCTCCCCTGTGACCAGTCTTCAAATGCAGCCTCTGAACTGAGACACATAGTTGTGATCTAAAGTGATCCTTGAGTTGTGAATATTTGAGCACAGACACTGAATGTGTTTCCAAGGTCAACGATCAATCTTCATGCTGCACCTCTGATGTTGCTCTCGATAATATCTGAATAATTTTACACAAAAAACTGGCACAATAGGGCAGTGAAAAATTGGTTGAACCAACTAAATGAACCTAGTTGTCGTTCTTTTTCTTATACAGGGTTGGAAAATTGAATCCATGGGGGATATCTGGATCTTGGCAAGTGATGCGACATAGCAGGGATTCCACTGCAGCCCACTTCTGAAAACAGAGGGAGAATAGATGTGCGGCTGCAGGACTTTCCAAAAGGCTTTTTCTGTTTTTCTTTATAGCACCGCTAAGGATCATTTGTGTGTAATGTGAAGGTTACTTCTGCATAGATTTGTGTATATCTTTATTTTCATTATCCTCTGCACTGAATTGTTCATAGTTTGTTGTTGAGAATCATGCAGATTTAATTTATCACGTCTGTCATTTAAATTCTTGTGTGGTTTATTCCTCAGCATTCAAAGTATTCCTGCTCCGCAGCTCCACACAGCATCTGTGATACTCAGCCGCTAAACTATCAACAAATACATGTTGATGATGTCGCCATGGTGAGACGAAACCTGTAAAGTCATGTGATGATGCCATGTGTTAGCGTGGCCCTGCAGCCTCGTCTGTTGTCAGTGCAGCAGTTTGTCTGTCAACAAATAGAAGCGTGCTGGCTTCAGTGCTTTCACAACAGCAGCTGACCGGGCCACCATCTGCCCCTAGAAGTCATTAAACACACCAGCCAGGCAAAGTGACAATTCATTCCAAATCAGTCCCGTTTTATCGTCGTAAACGAGGACGAGTCGTGGCGCCTCTCGTCGTTTGATTCTCCTTTAGGAAACGAGTTTGATGTAGCAACACATCAGGGATTCATAAATCAATTCAAGCGCTCGCAAATAACAGGTTCATGCAAGTCTGATGGAAAGTTTTTCCTCACGGTGATGAATGCTTCGTTGGCTCACGACATCTTCCCTTTGATATTTTTCGGAAACGTGCTGCGTGATTCTGCCTCTAATCGAACAACTTCATGCGCCTCGTGAGCAGCTGAAGAGTTTTCATTATTGAGGAAAGATTATCTGTGTTATATACTTCATGGCTTTGCAACAAGGCCACATACAAATGACTTCCATCTCTGTTCAAGCCCCAACTGCAGTTTCCAATTGTTCTTTGACTTTGTGTAGGTGTGATCGGTATTCGCTTAAAAAATTCCTTTCAGTTATGTTGCATGAACCTGGAGCGCAGGTCCTGTATCATGCGTTTTTTAACTGCCCTTTAGAGTCTTCTCCCCTGAGGTGGATTAACAGAATGAGCCAGACATGTGTTCTTATCTTCAGAGGACGTGCAGCATTGTCACCGAGTCGCATTTCTGTCTCTAACGTGATCTTCATACACAGGCATGTCAGATAGCCATCAAAGGATTCCAGTCTCATAGCCACCCATGGGTGCTCCTTTGGCTGTTTAATTAGCATAGATGGCAGCAGGGTGGGTGACGGCAGGGTAAACATGTTCGTCTTCCTTCTTTGCCTGATGTTACAGTGATAAGAGGACACGGTTACACCTGTTTAAAGCTTGGAATCCACTCAGGAAGTAATAAAAACAAAAAAGAGCAAAAGGATCAGGCAGCTGCGATGTTGAGGAAAAGCAGAAAGAATGCGCAGTGCCAGAAAATGCTTTAACAGCACACACAAGGCATGAGGCACTGGGAAACGTTCACCTGGTCAGGGACATGTAAACAAGCTTTAAAGCACTGCTGAGGCCTGCACTCAGCCTGTTGTGGTCTCATTTAGAGGCAAGTGGAAGTCCTTGTGGCTTCACCCTGTGGGGCATCCTCATAAATCAAGCGGGGGAGCTGGATTTAAAGTGCAGTGGCTAAAGTGCTGTCATAGCATTTGCAGAGGCGGCAAAACTGCTTTATTTAATGCTGTTGAAATTTTTTGAAGCATGAAACTTTGCACACTATGCATCACATGTTGCAGGGCTCCCTTCGACTGATGGGACTAGACTGTGAGGCCCAGTGGTTTTCATGTGTCTGTCTGAGAACTTTTCAACAAAGTCTACAAACCCCGAACGTTACCCTCCACCAGCTGCTTGGCTCCATGATCACTTGGATGCTGCAGATAAGATGATAACACAAATATACTCCGCAGGCTTCAAAGTGATGAGTTGCTCAACTCCACAGAGGCTGAGTTTTATGACTGTATCGAGCCTTTGTGACACTAAAACAACAATTACAGGTTAGGTGATATAAGGGTTGTCGGTAATGACTTGGAGAGATGCCACATCAGAACAAAGTTACCGGTCCACAGGTTTGAATGCGAGAGAAGTATTGTCTTTATTTGTCACCGGGGTTGACAGCGGCCAAATGACTTATGTGTCACCCCACCGCCACACTTTAAAATTCACAATTGTAACCCAGTTTTAAATAGGGGGTTAAAGCGTGGGTTGTAACTCTGAGACTGATAATGGCGGCACTAAAAATGTCGTCCTCGGAATAATAATAAAAAGAGCTGGGCATGAATCAAAAGTTAAGACATTCAAGTCAAAGCCTGAGAAAGTATTACTCTCAGAAAAAGGTTATTTACGGTACACCATTTAATTTAAACGCCCGTTTCGATGTAATGGCACAGGCAGGTTCGCTGAATGAAGATGGAAAATGGGCTCGAACAGCAGCGAGGGCCCGAGGCGTAAATGGGCTTTTATCGCTGGCTCATTTTTCCATCCTGCCTTAAAAATCAATAGGATGCCTTTATTTTTAAACCAGCGGTGCAGAGAGATGGTAGTCGTCAATAACACAGGCCATTAACAAATGTGGAACAAGCACATTGCTGTGTGGTTGCAAGAACTTTGGTATGTCACACTACTGCATTTTAGCCACATTAGTGGTTGGCTCTGTTATGTTGGGTTGTCCACACCTTTGGTTCACAGCTAGTGGATTGATTCTCATGAAAGTTCACACGGACATTCATGACCCCAAGAGGATGAATCCTTCTAACTCTGCTCATCCCCTGACTTTTCCTTTTGTGCCACCATAAGGTTAAAACTTTTACTCAGTAGAATGTCTTTTTTTGTTGCAGATAGTGAAGGTCCCCAGAGGGCGAACCCTCATATGGCTTTTGAGATCTTGCGACTTTTTATCTAGTGTTCCCAACGTATATAAAAACTTTCAATGACCCAGTGACACTATCATAATATCTACTAGATGAATTTGTGCTATTTTGTTCATGGTCCTCAGAGGAAAATATTTAATGTAGTGATCCCCTGAGCCAGTATGAGGTTCTCTCTACTCTCTCACACCCAATCCTTTTTCTCTGCTCTTCGTTATGTACATATTGAAGCATTGCACTCAAATCACTACTTTGTTATAGTAAGGGAATATTTTTTTGCATACTTCATTTGATTCCTTGCTACCCTTTTGTCTCTGTCTGTATTTTCTGTGCACGCTGGTTCAACAGTCCTTCAGCCTCGTCCTTCACCAAGGTCGGATATGTTTGCCTCTCGTTGGCAAACAAAGGTGATTCTTCTACCCTGGGCTCTACAAACACTTCCCAGAGAACTGTGTCACCACATTGCGTTACACATGGCTCATAAATCCATGATTACACACTCAGCCTTATCAGGTCGCGGTGATGTAATTTGAAGCCGTCACTGAAATGCAAACATTACAAGCGAAACACGCAACAGTTTGTTTTAGACACGCGGTGGCCTCATGGTGGAGTAGCTGCCTGTTATCAGGACGGTCAGACAGAGATGGTCTTGAGTTTACATGGGTGGGTCGTTAAAAACCGTCTGTCTCCCGTGTTGTTTTTGTCTTGGCTGAGTCAACTGTTTGCTTTGCTAACATGTAATGACCGCGGTTAAGTGCTCGACAGCCAGCGTTTAATGCCGGCGTTTGGTGTTCCCTCATCCAGCATGTTCTCTGTCATCTGTGTAAACACGCTCGTCAGCTCTCGCACTCCGCTTTGTGCAAACATGCCGCATAGGTGAGGAGGTAATCCAATCCTGCATGATGTCATCAACGCTTTGGTTAACTCCCAGATTTATTTTAAAAGTCAAGGAACGTGAGACCGTGTGGCTGTTCTTGCAGCGTGGAAGAAAAACCACACCATAAATCATGATAACATCCAGCTTCCTGCTTGCAAAGTATGACTCTGGCATAATTTCAGGTTATGAAGAAGAAGAAGGGAAGCATGTGTTTGTTTACTCAGTAAACTACATTTAACATCTATTTTAAGAGCTCTGGTCATATATATTTTTGTTTGTTCTGGAGGCAAGACACCAAAGTGGGATTTGTTCAAGTAAACAAATGAAATGCGATACAGGCAAGGCCGGGTAAAATGTGTCATGCAAATATTTTTTCATTACTTATTCATTCAACCGAGAATAATTCTCACTCCCGGCTTGAGTTGAAAGACTTGTTTAGCAGACTTAGGTAACGTTCCCCTTAAGGTTTGGACTCCTTTCCAATTGTCAGTGGTTATCATTAATCATTAAGTCAATAACATTTCATCAAACATATTAGTCTTGCAGAAACCAGGAACTTGGGTAATTAATTTCTTCTTGGCATTCCAATCTTTATCAGGCATTTAATTATCCTGATTTCAAGATATTACAAGAAATGGCATTTGACATGTTTGTCTCAGTGGGTAGATTCCATTGTCACCAACAATCACCACCCAATCTGTAGACAGTTACACCATTGTGTTAAGAGGAAGGACCGTTGAAGAGCAACTAACACACGCTGACACAGACAGTGCAGATCTTCGACGCGCCTGTGATGTGCTAATCTCTCTGACAGCCGAGGGAAGATTTGAGGCAACAGTCAATGATTGCCGCAAGGAGATTTTTGAGTAGCTCTTCAAAAGCTGGTGAAGGGAAACTTCCTGTAGAGTGAGCAGCGGTTTCACACCACTGCCACAGTGGAAATTTAATTATGTTTGCTAGTTTGCGCACGCAAGAGCGAGTCATTGTGAGGGCAGGCTCGGAAAGATGACCTTGTTTTGGCCCTCTGTTCTCCAAGACAAAAAGAGTTGCGCCATGTAAAGGAGATGTCTGATCCGTGCAAAAGATAGCAGGCTCTTTTCCATGACGTTGGAGAGTCTATGAAGCCGATCAGGTAGTTGGGAGGAGGAGGGGTGGGTGAAGTGTGCACAAAACACCTTCTGGAGTTCCAGGGTTAAACAGTGTTGCAGCCGAATCCAGTCCAATTGAAGTTACCCCACTCCTTGACCACTCCTTCAAATAAAAAAAAATAAAACACAAAATGCCTCATACTGCTCCTGTGGTGTCATCCAAGTGTCCGTAAGCCCCGACATTCAAATTCGACTCCTGACGGCGTCATTGGCTGCAACGCTGTTTACCCCTGAAACTCCGAAAGTGTTTTGTGGACTCAAACACTTCACCCACTCGCTCCCTCGGCACAGTGGTGAGTAGATAATGAGTGAATTTAAATGTTTCTGTGAACTATCCCTTTAAGTGCTGTATTTCATTTGCGTCCCCATTTGCTCTCTTTCCCAAAAATTTGCAAACCCCGTGCACGCAGTCAAACCGGCTCGATGGTGCGCCATTAGGCATGTTTGCTGAGTCATGATCCAATTATCAAATAGTTTGCTTGGCGTCTCAATAGCCAGAGCGGATGCTGGCATGAGGCACGATGATACTGGCCCTGCAATGTTTAAACAGGCAGCATCAAGCTTATTTCATTGAGGCTGTGGGGTCAAATGCATTAGTTATGCAAGTGATGTTTTGTATAAAGCAGAACGTATAAAGCGTCTGTGATATTTACGCGGTCAAGATGTCTTGTTAATGGGAAAGTCCCTGTTCCGCCCTTTTATGTGATGTTGCTTTGACGCCATTGTCGCTGAAAAGTGACACCAGGTGCCCACATTGAAGTCGAGCATGACTTCCCAGTGGCAACATCTGATCTCACATCTAAGAGCCTGTGCAGACAGGCCTCGTGTAAACCAGCCGGCGTCTCCCGAACCTGCGGGGGAGGCCTGGGTTTTAATCTCTGAACCGCTGGGACCAACGCGAACAGGTGCTCGGTGGACGCTCAGCTGTCGAGTGCAGTCAGCAGCAAGCTTGTGGTTGAAGCAGCAGCTGCTAGAGGTAACGCCGCTGCGTCTCGACCTCGGGGTGAAGGAGTTGAGCAAGTGTGCTTCCGCTATAAAGGCGCTGCAGTGTTGGTGTCTAACTAGAACCCATTAGACACAGGACTTCAAAGGTCCTGAGTGACGCGTGTGATGAATTGGTAGCCGCCATGTTTGCCGTAAACCAACGTATGGACGTCATGCGTCGGACTGAGCATGCGACAGGTTGTAAAGCAGCTGTGCTTGTCAGACTGATGAGCAGCCATATTCTATCTATGCAGCTTTCTCTGGAGACAACAGAGGGTCTATTCAAACAAGACCATACGTGCTGCTCCACACAGCCTTCTACCCTCTATCTACTAATCTTTGTCCAAGTGCCTATAAAGCCGCCTTATTATCTTTTATCTATAAATCTTTGTTCAAGTGCTGCACATTTAATTTCAGCTTGCTCCAGCTTCTGACTTTCATTTAAATGTGACCTCCGGCGACTGTAAATTGCTTTTATCTCCCAGATAAAAAAAAGTGATCTAAGTGATGTATGGCAGATGTGATGTGTCCTGTACCAAAGCCCGAGCATTCCACAAGGAAGCTGCTGAGAGTGACCAAAAGCTGGTGCACTTGGAAAGTTGCCCTGCGTTTTACAATGCTCAATGACTATTATTCATTTAATAACATTATATGGTTGTGTTAAGAGTTTACGGTCATTTGGCTGAGGGCTTGATGGGCTGGTTTTTCCCAGAGGATTTATTAATGACATGTTTTGACTCCTGTTAACTCATTGAGGAAAATGACAATGCAAAGCTGATGGAATCCAAAGGTCACTTTTATTTAATTCAGTGTGAATAAATCCAATACCGTCCCCTTGACAGTACTAGAGCCACATTTTAAGGTGATGAGAAAGAAAACAGTCAACTTTCTCTGACACTAGACAACACAACAAATCCTTCAGGACGTCCTAAAACACTGGATGTCTTTGTTTTTGGGTAAACAACATGGTCAAAATGAGCTCAGGTCAGTTACATAATCCGTCTGACAACAAGAACCCCTCGTTCATTTCAACCTAAATAGCAGAACATTAATTAATACTTTAAAAATCCAAGTACTGTGACGTAATACCATTATATCAGCTTTAGCAGCACTATATCTCAGTGAATAGGTCACACACATACATGCACACGCTCACCGTTCCTCACCTAGTCAAGTGTGTACAAAAAAAAAATCAACACTCCAAGGATTTCACATCTTTCCCTTCAGAAATGTGCTAACACACAGTGTATTTACAATAGCGGACGTTTAGCCTCGAGCACGCGGAGAAATGCTCTCTAGGCTGCGTTCGCTAAAACAACAGTGACTTGGAGTTACGTAAAACCAGTTACAGCAGCATCAGCCTTTCAGGGAATTCAAAGTATGATGAAGAAGCAAAAGCAGAGCAGCGTAAAAGGCAAACAATGCTGTTTTCAGCTAATACAGTCATTAGCGTGGTCCTGTAATCTGTTAATTGCCTAAAGGAAAGAATACTTTCATGCTCTGAGTTTAGTGGGAGCTGAACCTCAGACTGCAAAAAGAAATAGACCTCTGCTCCGGAGAAATATTCTGATATTGCTTCTCTTGTTTAAAAATGAAGATCTTGCAAGTGTCCAGTGAATATTACAATCCAGAGCCAAGGAGTTTCTAATACTGTTTGCATCATGATGACTAATTGAAATAAGAAGATATTAAAAATAGATGTAATTATTTCAGCATGATTTGTGTGATTGGTTTAGTGATAAAAGTTTCTCATGAAATATACTGTCTGCAAGTCTACATGTAGTAGGCTTCATGGATCACAGTGTTCAAAGCTACATTGAGCAACTTCATTATTATCATTGTGTGGTTGTTCATATGTCAGTTTGCATTGTGTCGCACATCTGGTGCTTTTAACACAATCGCCCAGTCGTGAAATACTGCTGGTGTGAGATCTGTGTGTTTGTATTTGTGTGTCTATGAGAGCACAGTGAGTGTGACAGTTCCTTTGGTCCTTTTCAGGATGCCAACAGCTTCCTCGTGAGTGACGCCTTCCAGGGTTTGCCCGTTAACGGCCATGATCTGGTCTCCTCGTTTCAGACGCCCGTCCTCTGCCGCTGCTCCCTGAACGCACGCAAAACACACGGATGAAGAATTTCGAATAGCAACACCCGATATGTGAGTTCAACTTTCTCAACTTACCTTTCCAAAAACGGTTTTCACATAGATAGGCAGGTCTCCATGAGGGCTTCCATACCCTCCAACTATACTGAAACCAAGTCCGTCTGGTCCTCTGTCAAGAGTGATGCTCTTATACTGAGGTGGGCTGATGGGAAGAGAGAAACACTTATATACATTATTAAAACTGTCAACAGATACTGGCATTCATACTCTACTGGCATAGAATGATCAGCATTGAGGCAAAACTCAAGAAATAAAACTATTTAAAATCTAGTTTAATAGTTTATACATTCAAGCTGCTCTGTTACAGAAGAGAGAGACAAATGTGGAAATGCTGCTGGCTCTGTTTAACTTAGAAACTCTAGGGTTTAACTGAGATGTTTGGAAACAGTCGCCCGCATTTTCTTCCTGTTTGATTTTTATCAGTCGCATCTTGAATACCAGCGGTGAGGGCAAAAATGTTGTAAACAGTTACTGTCAGTAACAGATTCACCTCGTTTTATTCAGCCCAAGAGAAATAAATCCCTGCTCATAAATTTTCCCGATTGTTGTTTCTCGTTGGTTGTATTTTCTGCAAGTGCAGCACAGACAATCTACTTCCTGTTTACACCGGCACGCACATGCCCAGCGTATGTGAATGGTCACGTGATAAGAGATATGTGCATGGAAACAATTTTGTTTGTCACGAAAACGTAGTCACATGGATGCAGCCACTGACTAACACAGGGTTAGGATGGATTTTATGACATGTTAATGTGAAATAACCAGCTCATACCCTATGTCATCCTGGAAAATGCAGCTGGGTGTGAGTCCTCCGGCCGCCTGCTCCTGAGAGGGACCCGTCACGGTTGTGTCGCCACCTGCTACCACCTACAGGTGCACCAACAACCACACAGTGTTATGGTTACGGTAGACTGGACTGACTGACAAGACAAAAGACTGCATGTGGTGGTAGCGCTGGAGGGCGAAGGAGGGACGGAAGGTTTATTTTTTTTCAAAGTCTGTCGCTGGTTTGACTGTTCTAACTGTGTCTCTGGGTTTTTATCTGATAGGAACAGAAAAGGTGAGGGAAAGTGTGTGTGTGTATGAGAGTCCAGCAAGACCTGCAGCTGGATTGTTCCTGTGGCATTCTTGAGCAGAGTGACGGCCTGCGCGTGGCTCATGCCTTCAGCAGAGGTTCCACAGATGCTGACAATTCGGTCCCCAATCTGGAAAAGTGAGAGTTTGGTACAGTTTAAAAAAAAAGGAAGGAAAACAACCTCTCAGATTCTGCAGAGGAGCTTGATTTCAGGCTTTTCAAGTGAAAGTTCAGAACCAGCTCAGAAAATGTTAGTAACAATTAATTTTCTCTTTGACTTCAGTGACAAACTGAACAACGAGAGGATCCGATTCATCGGCTGCTCGTACTTGAAAATGTAATTCACCACCACACAATACAAATGCACGACTATACTTGTGCTGAGCGGAGTAATTTCATTATGTGGAGTTCTCATCTCTCTTTCTGGCTGAGAAGGCAAAGCAGCATGAATATACGATTCAAGATCCCCCCCTCCTATTCATTTCAATGAGCCCTTCTGCAGACTTATTAATGCGAATGCAGGAGTGGGGGGGATTTACGATCGACGGTCGCGGCGGCCATTGTCCAATTGTGTCTGCGTCGCACACAGACACAATTGTTGGTTTCTCTGTCGTTTAACTGCAAAGGTCACTGCTACAGGCGGCCGGCTCTTGACCTTTGGGACAATATAAAATTCTACTGACTCAAGTGAGTGGGAATAACTCCAGTGTGAGGGATTGACATTCACATTAAATACCACACAAAAATGACTGGCATGGCTGGAATGCAGTTTTTTAACCTCTGTGAAGGAGGTTGTGTTTTTTGTGAGTTAGCAGGATTACGCAAAAATACTGATTTACCACGAATCTTGGTGGAAGGATGTGGCGTGGGTCAGGAAAGAAGCCATTACATTTTGTCAGAGTGCAGATCCAGGAATTTGTTTTTAATTTCTTTGACGTAACGAGAGGGTTTGGACGTTTTTTTATTGTTAGGGAAAAATAATTCATGGATCTTGATGGTAAAAAATCTGGCATGTTTAGAGGACTGAAAATTATGAGTGTGAGCAATTTGCCACTCTGGCTAGTTTTGTGTTTTGGTGCTGAGAGGGAGCAGGAAGTCTCGTACCTTTAGATTCTGGGTCTGAGCAGCCAGCCCGACAGGATTCATCATCGCGATGAAGATGGGTATATCACCCAGAGGGCTCCCCACTCCGCCTGCTATACTGATCCCCAGAGAGTCACTGGGACCTTTAGTGAACTCCACTGTTCTGGTGTCCTGATGCTCTGGAGCTGAGAGGAAGTAAAAACAAACACAATGCTTGAATGGATTGTTGTTGTTTTATCACATGGCTCGTGGATTAATGTCTGCTTGTTTACTTTATGCTCGCAAAAGTAGGATACTTACATTCCTGACATTCCAGGCTGGTCTTGTCAGGGTCAACAGGAAGGCTTCCAGAGTCTGAACACGACTGAGAGGCGGCCACCTTGGAGATGCCTGTTTCACTCATCTGAAACAGAAAGCATTTAGGCATTTTTTTCTGCTGTTTTCTGCTGTTTTCTGCTGTTACTGAAATGACAGACGTTAGAGGAGAGGTAAATTACCTGACTAGTTTGAGACAGCCTTCTTTCAGAGTGGAACGGGCCAGCTTTAAACCTCCCCACCTCCATATTTATAGGCCCCACGCAGCACTGCAACATTAAAGACGTATTTAAAATGTTGTGGTCACACACTGTTTTATTTATATATGAAGAACGCAGCAGGAGATTGGCCGGGTCAGAAGCGTTCACCACATCGGAAACATGTCTGTAACATTCTGGCGAGGGTAGCAGTGCAGGAGGAAGGACATGGCGTTTACATTTCACGTCAGAGAGCAGTGTTTTTTTGTTTTTGCGTGTCTGAAAGCAGCTTAGGATAGATTTACCTTCAGCAGTGCAGCCACGGCCTCCTGAGTGGCCGACCTGACGTCCTCCTCGTTGACCGACAGGATCTGGTCACCCTGCGTCAGTCGACCATCGGTCTCCACCAAACCTCCTTTCACGATATCGGACACAAACACTCCTGTGTCATTCCTGGTGGGAGGGGTAGAACGAAAATTCTCGATTACTGTTTGTGCCTCCGTATCACTGAGAATCACACTGAACGTTTCTCTACCATCTGACCTTTTCCTCCACACTTACAGCTGATGATACACTATTGATCCAGCAGTTTCCATTTTTCCATTGGACCTCTGCACAATTGTGGCTTATGCTTTTTTTGTGAAACCACTAACACACAACTGGGGAAATGGAACATTTAATAGCTAAGAGTGTGTGTAACCTCGATAAATGTGTTTTCCATCTTAGATCGTGTGTATATTCTTATTGTGGACATTCTGCAGCCAGACACAACTGAGATGTTACTATATATTGTTTAGAAAATACATAATCTGGCCTGTAACTAAACGTAGTTATTTTTAGAGTATATATTTTAGCTTGAATGATTGAATGGTGGTTGTCTATAACTTCCAAAGTTAGCTGTGATGATTATCACATGTCCCTCTACCAATTTTGGTTTTGATGCTCTACTATTTGACACAGTGGCTGCTTGTGGGAAACCTAAATCTACACTTCATACTGTCTGTCCCACCACAGTTTGAGACGTAACATGAAATACAGTCAAAGGTCAACGTCGTCAATATTTCTGCTTGCTCTGAGCAAAGACCTCTGGGAGAAGTTGACGTATCCTCGGCCTGCGTCTTTTTTTTCCCAAATGCACATCTCAACTGCAGACTTTAGCATATGTGAGGTGCCAGTCTCCACGTGGATAAAGACGAACAAAAAGCCGGGAGGCGAGCAACTCGATCCCACTTGGTCCCCACTGCCAGAGATACTTGGCTGTCACAGCTCCTCACCACAAACTGCAAGCTTGCTCTTTCCGATCCAGCCCAGGGATTTTCGGTTGTCAGTTATGTTGCCGTTTTTTCCTTCCTATTGAGCATTTTAGTTGAGTTTTTTTCCACTTGTGCAGCAGAACAGCTGCAACCGAGGCAATCGATTACAACTACGTAAAAAGTTGATCTGCCTACTGCTGTACAAACTGTTTAACCTCTGACCCAAACTCGGGGCTGTTGTCCTGCAGTTACTACGACACAGACGAGTCAAATCCAGAGACTAAAGGGTAGACAAAGATGGTGCATGTGCTTGTATGGCCTGCTTAAGCCATTCTTGGGGCTTCTCCCTAAGGTGAAATCAGTCATCACACACTGAGCAGAAGCAAACTGTCAGCCTGTCGACCAGCAGGCCTTTTCCCACATGTCCCTTAACTCATAAATGCTCTACCAGAATAAAAGCCTGAGATGATTTTATGTGTAAGACAATTCCAGCTCAGGTCCTGCTTGAGCCTAGTTTATGCTTCTGCGTCACGTCGACGCCGTGACAGTCGTTGAGCATTCGAAGTTCTGCGTCGAGGGAACGTGTTGCTCTGCAATTCACCGCCATGCCGCTAGGGGGTGTAGCTGTGTGTTTGTGTGGTTATAGCCGAATCCTCGCTTTTTCTTCCGTAAAGTAAACAACAGTAAACAATGGCGACCGAGGTGGAGCAGCTGTGTTTGTTGTTGGAGCTCATCAATACTGAAGAACAAATGCTTATATTGCAAACGTTGAAGCGCAAGTTACAGAGAAAACGTTTGCGGAGGTGGTTTTTACGACGAGGAAGAAAGACCGGAAAAGCAACTGCCGGAACTTACGTGCTGAGCGGACCAATCACAGCGCTTGCGGATTTTTGGGAGGCGCGCGTCAGGCTACGGCGTCGACGTGACGCAGAAGCATAAACTAGCCTTGAAGCCTAGAACACTTTAAATCATCCTCCACAGCTGCGGCGGGAGCAACGTTCCTACACACAGCGAACATGTGGTTACAGCCGTGTCCGTGGCAGAACGCTGGGGTACTGGCCGTCACTGGTGCCACTGGAAATGACTGTAACCGAACCGGTGAGGGGCAGACTCACTTGTCACTTCTGTAACGTTTGTTAGAAATCCATCCAGGAAGATACATTTTACGTCTACGTGAGAAAGGAGGGATGTTACCACCAAATACTAAATACACACAATTCATTTCACTGGAAACTAAACCCAGTTAAGTTGAGGTATAAGGGGAGTGCCTCAAGACTACATCTGATTTTCTATGAATTAGTCTATTTCATTTCTCTACTCTATATTTAAATGTAAAGGTTTTTAATGTTGGTTACCTCTCATCCCGCGATCTGCGTTAAAAAAAGGAAAAACAGAGCAATTCCTAATTACTGTACGTCGTCACTCACAGTACGAGGTAGTCATGTTCTTCTTTGGCTTTACTTTACGTCCACCAAGGAGGTTATGTTGTCATCTCTGTTAGTTGCAGGATTAAATGGAAACTACCGAAGTGATTTTCTTGAAACGTGGTGTAACGGTGGGATGTGGGCCAAGAAAGAACACAGATGATTTTGTGGTGGATCCAGGATTGTTTTATCACTTTCTCTAACATTTCAACATTTTCACTGATTCACCGGGAAATAATGTATGGATCATGAATGTGTGAAATTTGGTGAGTGTTGGGCCTTGGCAGAAGTTTTGGTTGTATACTCTCATTACTTGTTTATATATTAACACTGAAGTCACCAATAATCAACATAGCATTGGTAGCTTAATCAAAAAAAGCTTTTCAACTATTTCCACATGTAAACCTGGTTCAGCATCGTGAAAAAGCTTCTTCTGTACATTAATAAGTAAAGTGCTGACTACACAAGAAGCAGCAGCGTTATTAATGATAAATCTCTCTCACCTCCTACCCACAATGCTCAGGCCCAAACCCTGACCGGGCTTCTTGTGCAGCTCCACAGTGAACGAGTCCCACAGGTCCTCCTCCTTGTACTGAGCCTCGTCCCTGTAGACCGTCAGCCGGACCCTCTGCGGGGTCTGCCGCAGCACGTTGATGGCTTCATCGTGACTGGCTGCACGCAGGTCGATAGCGTTCACCTGTTGGAACAGACACGGCGTTACGGGCTAGTGTGCTGCAGCGATATTGACGCTGTTCCAAGGAAAAGCAACAGATTTAAGGTCCATTTTTAATTCATGTGAACAAAATAGCTTGAGCACATTTTCATTTGGGGGGAAAATTAGCAAAGCAGTAAATCCTTATTCTTTTATATTCAGAAAATGGAAGCAGCAGGAGGGAACTGTCAAAAGTGCTAACAGCCTCATTTAATGCAAAAATACTGAGCTCACATTTCCACAGGGGAGAAAACGTGCTGATACAACTGGACACTGGGTCACGATATTTAAACCACAGGGTGATGTTGGAACACTTGAGTAAAGGGAAGGAGCCTCACCACAAAACTGTGAGAAGCTCAACTCTCAACTTTAAGGACTCGTTCAAGGACCCTTTTTTTTTTTTAAACCACATTAAACAGAGGAAATACCCCATTAGCTTTCACCATGGACGTGCAAAGGCTTTTTCCCATAGTGGCTAATGGCGTCACTGTGGACTGGGAAACCGCTTCTTTCACTTTCCTCTGACCCTATTTTCTAAACACAGCCAATTGGCTCCAGGACAGAAATGAATAGTAGAGGGTAATTAAGTCATAAGGTTGTGTGTGTGTGTCTTTCAGCTCCGGTCGACTGATCGAGCTACCATGACTAAACTCCTGAGCTCCACCCCGGCCCTCCCTCTGTGACAAAGCATGAGGTCACATGGAGGGCAAATCCAAGTTGAGCTAGGATACTTAACTTGTCAATCCTCAGTACACATACAAGATTTATACTAAAGGTCACTTCCCCTGACCTTTCACTTCATCTTTCAGTATATTGTCTCATTGGTTTTAAGTGTTGTATTTATATATAGTGATATTTTTTTCCCCCAAATGGTAAAACTTGATATCGTTTCCCAGAGTTTTTGAAGCATCAAACTATTTGATCTCTGACTGAACTTTGAAACCAGAGCTTTCATGCCGAAGCTCCTCAGGCAGCCACGTCTCAGTTATCGAAAATCCTTCTTTTTTTTTTATCTGGGTCATAAGTGATGCTTATTATTCCACAGCGCACCTCCAGGATTTGGTCTCCTGCCCACAGCCTGCCATCTTTAGAGGCTGCCCCTTCTTCATAAACCTCGTGGATAATGATGGCCCCCTGGAGAGAGAGAGGAAGAAGAGCAGAGAGAAATAGGAGATCAGAAAAAAAGGTGAGCGCTGTTTATTCAAAGGGCATAAGAGGGAGATAAGAGAATGATTTTCATAATGATGTAGATTTATTCTGCGTTTGACATTATTTTGGATTCTCGGTGTGTGATGCTCCTGACTTCCAGTGTGTGTTTTCCTTGCGTTCCAGTGTGTCATTTGGGGTTCAGAGGTTACATTCCAGGGCGGGATATTGTCTGCTGCGGCCGAGGCCAGACAAAGAGCTGCTCCCCCAAGCCTGACTGAGCAGACAGAATAGATGGGCCGAGGAGAGGACGGCAGAGGAGCGCAGGAGGAGGAGGACGACTGTGACAACATAATTTCTACATTCCTGAGCCGCCCTGGCTATTTCAAACCTGCGCTCTACCACCACCAAGGATTCCAAGTGGGTGGCATCCTGGGTGTGACAGTACAGTCACGTCACTTCTAAATAGTCATTTATTTACAGTGTATTTTTAAAAAGAGCAAATACAATTATTAGCAAAGTTGGTGTTTTTAAGGTTGAACTTGACTAAAAAGGAAAAGTAACAGAATCCCCTTCACATCAGCTTATTAGTAAAGTGATCCGGCCTCATTAGCAGATTTTCTTTTGTTGCTGTTTCCTACCAGCAGTGTGTCACAGCCTCCCACGATGCTGAGGCCCAGGCCTGTGCGGCCCTTGGAGATGTCGATGGTGGTCTCACAGCCGGGGATGATGGGACAGGTCGACGGGTCAGAGGCCAGAGTGGAAGGGGTGGAGGAGCGACTCAGACCTGAAATAGAGGAAGCAAATGGAAGCATTGAGGTATGATATAAAGAAAGAAACGCAATTTATACATTTTTTAAATCAGGAAATTGGTTAAGTTGTCTGATATATTTGAGTTTTTATGACTTAAAGGTTACCACAGGTTCTCTTTCTCATTCTCACACTGAACCTTTGAGCTTATTGATCCATTATTTATCTTCTTGATTAAGAAATTAAAGTAGCATCAGTTTTTATTAATCAAAAGCAAGAAAAGAATTCTCACTCGTGATGGCTTCTGCCTCTGTTGGTAACATGACTGTGGTGTTGCTAGGCATGCTGGGTAGGCTGGCGAGGACTCCGTCTGAGGAAACCCCTTCCTGGCAGGCCAACTGCAGAGAGGAGACGAAGGAGAGCTCATCTGTAGAGGTTAGCTTCACTGGACCTTGTTTGTTACAGCACCAATAACAGGGATTGTATTTGATAATTAAATGAAAAAAAACATAATCCATGTTTAACTGTCTAACCCAGCAGTGATTCACCACTCACAGTGAAATGTTAGGAACTATTCGTTGTTTTCTCTGTTTGCTTCTATGTGACGCCTCACTACATACTTTGCCTGTGTGTCCTTCCACTTCGGATGCGCTCTGGATTTCCTCTCCACTCTCGGTGTTTCCCTCGACGAAGGTGAAACCAAGTCCTCCGTCGTCCTATGGAAGAAAGAAAAACTTTAATAAAAGCGCAGCAGCAGCTGCTGAAAACACATCTGACTATATGTCCAGAAAGATAATAAGGCCAAGATGCATCTGCTGCGTCTACGCTGTCATCGCCAAATTCGCCATATCCAGATGTTATAGCTTTTCAAGGTATATTCCCCTTCTCTCCATCACGTCCTCTCTTGTTTCTTCTGTTCTGCTGAATCAAAAATAGCATGTTTTCCCCAATACCTCTTGTGGTATCTATCATGCAGATATCTTGAGTTATGAGATATTCCCATAGGGAGAGCTCTGAGTTCTTAAAAGACACGTCACTGCTTCCGAATTGAAATGTGATATTTTCAATTGTTTGAAGCAGGAATCAGACACCACAAGTGGTAAAATCTGTTCCCTTTACTTTTTGTCTCATTCTTCTCCCATTCACAATTTCTGTTTATTCACCCTTTTCTTGACATTGTCGTGTCTCTTTTCTCCGTCTTGACAGCTTGTCAGACTCCACTGCTCCTGTGCGTTCCTTCTCATTCTCTCCGCAATGCTCCATTGACTTTTTTGTGAGCATCTCCCTCATTATCACGCTGCTTTCTAGACTTTCTATGTGTTATTGTCATGTGTAGGAGGTCTAAACCATCTCACCTTCAGCTTTATGATTTGATGGAGATATTGTGAAGCCTCAGCATCGCCATTAGCAGCCGCCATTTCCAGCTGTAGGGACACACACGGTAGTTGGTCACAGTATGAGGTAAATAACTTGTGTGCGTGTCTGTTGGCAGGAGGGAGGACAGTACTGTGTCTGCACTACTGTTTTGTGGTTTCTGGTTGAGTCATGGGAGGAAGGGAACTCCAGGACCACACAAGGTGACTTTTGGAAAACGATTCAGGAACAATAAAGGGTAGAAATTAAATACGAATATGATTTTTTTGTTGACTCTCCTGGTTAGTATGCAGCTGCAGCTTCACTCTGCAGCATCCCCATGAGTCAGTCTGTTTGAGCACTTGTGCGTGTGTGTGTTTCGTGTGTGGCCGAGCAGCGTCTTCAGTACCTCAGCGTGGGGCTCCACTGTGTCTCCCTCATGCTCCCTCACAGGTCCCACAGCCATCTGGTTCAGCGCCTCTGTGTTCCTGTTGCAGAGAGTCATAACTCTTGTAAATCGTCGCTCCTCTGCACCGTGACAGCGGAGCCGTGATTTATGTGAGCCGATGTGCGCCGTGTGTCTTTGAGGGGGTCGGGAGAGGGATTTGACTTAAACGGGGGGTTAAGTAGTGTGATCTGGTAGATGGTTCGGAAGAGGGGTTGTGGCCAAAACATCTGAGCCTGAGCTGATATACTCTTCTGTATATAAACTGTTTTTACACAAAACCCCACTACAAATTGAAAACAC
Source organism: Paralichthys olivaceus (assembly GCF_024713975.1). Classification (NCBI taxonomy): domain Eukaryota; kingdom Metazoa; phylum Chordata; class Actinopteri; order Pleuronectiformes; family Paralichthyidae; genus Paralichthys; species Paralichthys olivaceus. The sequence goes on from NC_091114.1 coordinate 10,049,134, forward strand.
CATGGGCCCTGTGTAAAAGGTGATTAATTTATATGTAATATCAACAAATAAATACCTAATAAATACTTATCTCCACAAACCTGTGGAGGAAACTGCTTTCTACTCAATATTACTACAAGAACCATCTGTTAAATTACAATAGCCCCCTCTACTGGATTTTAAGTGGCATTACCTTAAACTAGAACAAACTCATTTTATTAAGGAAATAATTTTCAGACAGTAAAATTTCACAGCTGTTGCCATGGAAATGAGTCCATAGAAGCTTTAATAGTAAAAGTATTTTATACCTGACAAAGATGATTTTGACTTTTGATGGTGAGCTCTTGATTATGGAGGATGCATTCTGGTGACTGTGGCCGTAGAGGACTTGCCCATTGATCTAAACAATTAAAAAACAGCATTATTTCTCAGTTAAACACGCTACATAAGTATTTATTTAATTCTACACAAGACAACTACAACTTACCTCAAGCAGCTCGTCCCCCACCACCATACGTCCGTCCCTGCCTGCCGCCCCACTGGGTTCAATTCCCACCACGAACACACTCATGCGAGAGCGGTCCCTGTTCCCTGCCAGGCTGAGGCCCAGGCCTGTCTTGCCTTTCTCCAGCTCAATCATGTGTAGGACACCTGGGAGGCTTCCATAGCGCTGGATCACGTTCTCTGAGAGAGGCAGATGGAGTCATACAGATGTAAGCCCACAATGCTGCTGAAATGCCACATTTGTCTCGATCATGGCGTTGAGCATTAGTTTATGTCATGTTGCTTAAAAAGGGGCGGCTGATTGGGTTTTACATGCACAAAAAGTAAATGGTAAAAGTTTCAAATGTCAAGACTTCTGAATTTGTTTTTGCTGCAGTTTGCCTCGCCTTCTATTTCTGTCTCGGGCCCTGTCTCCATTGTTCTCACTCAGGTCCCTTCTCTTTCTTTCTTTCTCTGCCTCTCCTGTCTCTGGTGTGTTAGATATCTGCTCAGACCAATGGGCGCATGTTTTTCTGGGCTCCCTGCCACCGTTGAACCATCAGTCCTGTACTAATCTCCACAACTCACCTCCCCGGGCCCAACCTCATCAATCTTAAACCCACAGGATGGGCACTGTCCCCCCGTAAGTAACACACACACACAGACACACACACTGTAGTCCCAGGTGTTTAGAGGCTGGAAGTCTGTCCTTTATGCTGGTTGCCTGAGACTAATGTGACCGGTTCTCCTTGAAGCTGAGAGTTGATCCTACAGTTGGCGTTACAGTATCTGCAGGATGCTAATAGCTTAAGTGGGACACTGAGTCCTTAAGGATTTGATGAGGTGCAACATTCAGGATGTGAATCGAACACTTTATGCAGACTGGATGGATTTGTAATATATAACATATAATGTGGGGGACCTCTAGTGGCAGTGATATGCTAATGCATACATGGCAAGTGTATTTGTCTTCATTATTTGATTCTATTTAGGTGAAACTACCAGAAGTTTAAACTCACAGACTTGGTCACACGTCACTTTTTTATCGTTTAAACTGCACGTATTTGAAAAATACCTGCTTCATTTATAATTAAACCCAAATTAATTGACAAATTTTCAATTAATTTACGAATGTATTTAATGTAATTTACACCCTTAAGAAACAGAGAAAGTGAACTCACTCCAGTTGTATCCAAACTCATCCTCCTCCTCCTCTTCGTTCACCTCCTCTGCCTCAGCGGGTCTGCCAGGAATCTCAGTCAGCGTGTCTGTATCAGTCTCTCCCACATGGGGCATCACTGGCAGGGGGAGGACAGCGCTGGTGGGAGATGCCTTTGCCGCTTCACGCTTCGCCGGCTGTCACGCCGCAGATGGAGTTGGACAACAGTTTATTAGAGAAAAATTACAGGTGAAGAAAGAAAGACTTTAACTCTGCAGTCTGCAGCTTGAATCGGCTTGATGCGAGGTTTACAGGGATAAGAAGGCACATGAGAGCTGCTGATGTAATCAACAGGGGCCATATGCTTGGTTTTCATTAAAAGCTTCATCACGTTTAATAGAATATGTTAGTTTTGGTTGAGGTATAATTAAAAGCAATACGTGGCAAAAAGCTAAATCAGGCAAATCAGCCTGTTTTCAGCTAAAAATATTTAACTATTTAATAAATGATGCAATTACTTATCAAGCAATTTGTATTTATAATTGAAATATACTTACCTGAATAATAAGAGCAACACAATGTTGATTGAATATAAAAATACAGCGCATGTTCATAGCCAAAAATCGAATATGTGATTTTTGAATATTGATCCAAACAGCAAAAGACGAAAGTTGCTTTGATTTCACAAAAAGTGCACGAAGCAGACGGAGGAGATGTTAGGACGAGTTCTGGTGTATATGCATGTGCAGCATGTTCGATTACCCGATGCACGGCCCGCATCGCTGTACATCAACACATCTGCACAGGCATACACAGAAAGGAAAGAGAGGAAAGCACAACACAGAGACCCACAAACCTTAAACGGGGTAGGAGTGAAAGGGTTAGTTGGGGAGAGGCGGAGGTAAAGTCTACTGTGACTGTCACCCTCCTACAGAGAAAAGACAAAGGGTGACAACTTTAAGAAACAACACAAATTACAAACGTGTCAGCGTCGGTTTGAAAATGTATCTCGAGTCGTTTTATTTTCAAACCTGGTTCTGACTCTAGTGAGCAACACTTTCGGAACAACAAATACAAAACGCTGATAAACACGTTCGGCGGAGGATCACTGGAAACACCAACCTTGTCCTTGTCCCTGGTTACGGCCGCGGCTCTCTCCTCACTGGAGTCTGTTATCAGAGCCTGTAATGAATAAGACAAGAAGGTAAATCACTGTTCTCCACATCAGATGGTCACAATCAGGAATTTCTCATTAATTTGTTTCACGTATGCAAGAAGAAAAAAAATCATAATATTCACTTCAATGTCACCAGATACTGAAAGATACTGTATCGTTCTGCTGCATACTGCAAAAACAGTAATCCCATAAATATTAATAAGTTCATTCAAAGTCAGAAGTGTTCGGAATGACTAAAACCAGTTTCACGCAGCATATGCTCTATCATGAAAAGCCATCTGCTTATAAATGTTACTACTGAGGGAAAATCCATATTTCTTAAATAGTTTCTTTTAGCGATACCACACACACGTGCGCACACACAAACACACAAGCCAAAACATTGATGTGTTGACTGAAGAAGCTTGGCCAGCACCACACATCTATCCAAGCTTGACCAATTCTTCCCAGTGATTGATCTTAAAAGGTTTTGCCAGAAATTCTGGCAATTTTGAAAAGAAAAAGAAACTGTATTTTCTCGTTTCTTGTCACATAATAGCAGCATCTGTGTTGACGGCTCCCGCCTTATCAAGTTGTCTTCCTTACATTAGTTGTCAGTGAGACACTTTGGACAACGTTTCAGGGATAATTAGGAAGAATTGTGCCTTCAAAGCTGAGGAGCGATGGAAAATAAAATACACATTCACAGTAGAAGCCTCTGCAATGATTTTACTTGATTTGAGTGCTAGTATAAACATTTTCCCTTTGAATCTCAACAGTAAAATGAAACTTGACATGCAGACAGTAAAGGTCACCCTGAAAAAGAGCGAAGTGAAAATTCTTTGTCGCCTCTTAGTGATTTTTTTTAATTAATATTTTCACAGACCAAGTTTTGAGTGCTATAATTAAAATCTAGGACATTTTCCCTTTTCATTTTACAAAAATTCTACAGTAAAATCACTTGAAGCTTGACATTAAGGGTCACCATCAATAAGAGTGAGGTGTAAATTCTTCATCACCGCTTCAGGATTTCTTCTTCTTAGTAATATTTAATTGGAGCAAGCTTTGGGTGCTATAGTGAAAATTTTGAAAATGTGTTGATGTGGTTCCTTGGACATTTTCCTTGATATTTTACGAGGGAGTTTAATAGAAAAAGCTCTGGAAAATGTCAAGAGCATCTGACTTGGACATTTCTCACTTACAGCTCCTCCGTAAAACTTCAGGAAAATGTCTAAATATAATTTTATGCCTGAAAGAGATATAAATAAATGTATAGAATCAGAGGAGGAGAAAGTGACAAAAACATGCAAGAACACATACAAAGTAGAACTGGCTAAATCGTTAAGAAAGTACTTTTACTTCCAGACCGCTAAGACTCATTTTAATTGGACGGATCTCTATTTGGATTCTAAATATTTGGATTTCACTGCAAGTCAACACACGTTTCCATTCTCTTCTTCATACATAGTTAACACAATTTGCACAAATAAAAGCAGCACAGGTCAAGTGAAAGACACACACAAGGTAAAGCAGGCGGACACAGACACGGGGTAGCTTTCTAACCTGAGGGAGGGCGGGTGCTAAGTAGGGTTGATTAGTGCAGCAAAGGCTCAACCCGCGGCGGCTATTTAGCTGCGGAAAGGGCAGGGGCGGCTTCGGAAAGCAACACACACAGGATCAACAAGCTGAAAACATGACGGATATTTAATATGACGGCTGAGTCTTTGGGACAAAACTGAATCAGAGGCCATCCGGGAAGGGAAAAAAAACCGAGGAGTGGTGGGGGGGTTGCACGGAGGACAAAACCACCTCAGGTTTTATTTAAATGAGGAACCATTAAAGCAAGCAGTTTCCTTGAGGACAGCATTTTCCTCTGTATCAGTAAAAACCAGAGCAAAGCGTCTTTCTCTGAAATAGTTTAACAAAATGTTTCAAAGATTCCTCCGGGCTACCTTGAGATTATTCACTGCTTACAAGAGGAGGATTTGAAACTTCAAGGGAAACAGCGAGGATATGCTATTATGCTCCCTAGTTGGCCCCCAGTGGCTGCATTTAAAACGACACCACTGACCTGCCTCAAGCACTCAGAGATATCGTCTAATCAAAGCGATATTTTCCAAACTATTCAGTTTATTCTCGTGAATTTCTGAGAAGCTGCAACTCAATATCAGTGACTTTTGGTCTCAACACAGATACACAAATAATTTCCATATTTGCTTTTCTATTGTTTGCCTGTCATAAAATTGGATTTACCACTTTTGATTCAAATATAAAAACATTGTGACTCATGTCAGTGTTGCCGTTAACAAATGTCTGGATATTAAAATAAGCTTTCAGTTCTTTTTCTCCCAGGTGGAATCTCCGATTTCAGTTTGTCAGTATTACATGCACATCATCAAAGATGCAGTTAAAGCGAAAGACTCAGCTGAGAGACGAGGCAGGAGAGATAATGCAACAAAGATGAAGTGTAATGGAGGGCTGATGCAACAGGAATACGAGAGAGACCGAGAGAGGGAGACAGATTACCTGACATGTGCGATGCGGCATGCATGTGAAAGCAGAGCTGTGTTTCTCTAAAGCAGGCGGTGGAGCTGGGCTACATATAGACTCAGGCTGGGAAAGCAGTGTGGGGGAATAAAGACGGAGGTTGAAGCAACTCACAATGTGTAAAATTAGTTTTAACACTTGGCCTTGTCAGGGGACATAAAGAAAACTTATGTAAAATGTTTGAAATAATAGAAAATATGTTTTTTTTTTACTCTCTTGACAAGAGTTAGGTCGTCATTTACTGCAGTTTCCATTCCAAGTTAAACTATAAACAAAAAGGTGGTTTCAATCGCCTCTTCTAACCTAAGTTATGTATTTAACTGTTTGTACAGATGCCATTTTGTGCGGAAGACGCCATTTGGAGCCAGAGTCGGGGTCTGTAGATGTGATATCGACATCCCACCCTTACACACACTCGACCAATCGTGAGTCAGTTGTCGATTATGACGTTTCACCCTGTTTTCGTAGCATCAAATACGTAATTAAAACATCCTCAGAAAAATTAATATAACATACGTCAGTGTGATAGAAGACAGAAACTGTCTTTGAGCTACATTTTATGTGTACTCTTTGTTAATGACCTATACTGCAGTCAGCCAGCAGGTGGCGATCGAGGCACTTTTGCACCTGAAGTCCAATATTCAATATTTGCCTTTCCCCTTCTTACAGAATGAGTTGCTACAAGGCTTAATGAGATGACCAGACTGTTGAGAAAAGCATGCGGGGATATGTCACAGATAGTAATGCATGTAAAGCGATTGACTGTGAAGAGATGTGACACTGGAGCAAAGCCTGGAGAAGCCCCAGCAAGAAACTTACTTAGTCAAGCTTTTAAAAGCCTGAGGACACGTTCAAACAACAAACTATGTTGTTGACACAAAGATTGTCAACGAGCGTCGCACTTTAAGGTTCAAACTCGCAAATATCTTCAGGTAGGGATTGTTGTCGTTGTTGTAAAGGATTGGCTTTGACGTTTGAGAGCAAACGTGACACTACGGGGGGTCGTATATTATATGTTTGAGTTTTTGAAAGTGCCCTAAGTGGCTTGTGCAGTAACACTTAGCTTTTACATGAGTAGAAAAAAAGGTCTAGAGTGGGGAAATTGTGACCTTTCAGATAAAATGATGAGTAGAGACTAAGAATTAGTTTGACGCTATTATACAGACTTACCCTGGGCCTGTGAATAATACTCTGTACCAAGAAGGAGACGGGGTTGCCTGCTCTGCGTATAGCCTCCACTGCCTCCTCGTGACTAGCATCTCTTAGGTCCACTCCATCCACCTGACAAAGAGATGAGAGACAAAAAGAGTTGGACAGGCACCAGAAACATCTGCATCAAACTCATGCTTGAGGGGAGGGGGTTTAAATTTCTAACCCCCTCAGATTCCTTTACCTCCACTATCCTGTCTCCAGTCTTCAGGGTCCCGTTCTGTCCAGCAGGACTGTCCGCCAGGATGTGTTTGATAAAGATCCCCCTCATCACCTCTCCATTACTCAGGCGGCTGCCCATCCCTCGTCCTCCCACGATGCTGATGCCCAGGGACTTGCCTGGCTCCCTGAACAGCTCCACTCTGAGAAATACACTGGTGTCATTTTTGAATCTCATTGCTGAGACTCTGGTTCTGATCTGATTCTGTAAGCCACGTCGTGTTGGCCAAAGCAGATTAAAGCTGCGATACAAAGTGTAAGTGCTCACTTCCTGGGTTGGTTCCAGTTGCTGTAGGAGGCACTTTCCTCTCCCTCTCCATCCTCACGCTCAGGGAGATTAGGAATATCTCTAAATAGATTATAATGGGAAAATTAGAATGATTCAAAATGAATGATGTTTTTGGCCACAAGTAGTGCTATTGAGTCATGCTTGCAGGTGAATATGCATGGAAACACTGCACGATTAAAAAACATAGCTTTGCAGTTTTTTAGACATTTAATGTCGAGCAAAGCACTAATATAAAGTTAATGTGTTCCAGTGGTGGAGAGCGGTGGACGTACTTTGGAGCTGGAACTGGTGCTGGAGCTGTTCCGGAGAAGACATCATCTTTAGCCTGCTCCAAGCTGGTTCTGTACTCTTCTAGATATTCTGCTGGAACATATGTAATTCTGCACATATACACACACACACACATGCGCACAGACACACACACACGCACGCACTCATTTCAGTCAAACATTTCCTAAACCAAAAACAATTTAGCTCCCTCCACTTTTAGAAACGGCATTACCCACCTTATTGGCAATTATGCGGCTGCCTTATCACTGAACTCAGATGGTAATTCACCAAAAATAGAGACACCAGCATCAGATACTAACTGGTCCCAAAGCAGTACAACTACCTGCTTGTTAAATTGGCTCATTTACATTCAGAGGCCTGCTTTTCTCTCCTCCATCAGATTTACCTCTGACTGCAGAAACACTGAACTTAGCCTGTGTCTTAGAAAATTCCGTCTCCCTTCTCGCATCCCCGAAGTGAGACGTCAGTGAATTATATATAAACTCTTGACATCTGACTGCTCAAAACAAATGTTTACCTCTGAAAACATTCGAGCAAATCAAGTCTTCTATCAATCTATCATTTCAGTGATGAACATGCGATGCGTGACAAATTTGAGGGGAGTATATTATTAATTCAAGAGCGAGTAAACTGATCCGCGTTAAGAAATGAGCCAGAAGCTAGATGACAAAAAGATGTGATACCCACTCAAAGTCCCATTTCCAAACAGTTTTAGAATGAAGTAGATTCTGAAGGACACTAACACGTTCGAGTGAAGCTGACAGATCCTCAACAGATGGGTTGATTTGCTCGTTTTTGTTTGTTTTTTTTGCAGAGAGGAAAATGAGTCCCAGTGAAGTGATGAAACGGATGAGTCAGTTCATTGAGAACATTAAAACATGCAGTGAGAGACATGGCAGAGCTTAAACACCAGTGATTCACCAAAAACACAGAGTTATAAATGGTTTTAGTCATATTAGTCACAGGAAATGAGAGAGAAGAATTTAACTGGCAGGTTATGTTAAAAAACAAAAAAAACAAAGTCATGCAGTCAGTCAAGATTTATCCAGATATTACTTTGATTGTGTGTGTTTAGTTTTGGTGGTTAATACTGGAGTTTAATACCATAACAGAGACATTAATCAACGTATCTGAATGTTATTAAAAAACAGCATCTTCATCAACTGAATTCCATATTTAAGTATTGCATTGTGTCGTCTCTGTTTTAGACTCACTCACGGAATTAAACGGACTTCCTGATTCTCTGTCTGGATAAAACTCTTTGACAGACGGGGGTGAAGCTCGGCAGCAAACGGACAGAATGGACAGAAAGAGCAAACCAAGATGGCGGCTTCTTGCTGAAACACCAGCAGCCTGGAAGTTAAGTCATACTCACACATAAAATGGGCACAAATCGTCCTCAGGTGAACAAGCAGATCTAGAAAGTGAAGAGTTGACTTTTATGCACGGAAGCTAACACGTTGCCAAGTTTAGTTCGGTGAGGAGAACTCATAAAACACCACATCAAAATGTAACCTTGAAAAGGAGGGGGGGACCCCGAGTGCATCATATGGCTCATGCAGAACTTGCTGTGGAATTGTATTCTGTATTCACATTTTAGAAAAAACAACTTAACAGACTCTTTACACCAACAAGTTTGTTGACAAAAAGATAAAGAGCTCATGATCACCATCAACATGCATTGTTTGTTAGATTTGCAAACAAGCACTCCTGGTGTAATTGAGGTGTTGGAACCTTGAGGTTCAATACAAAGTGACTTTCAAAAGAATAAATACCAAACACTTAACAGCTCTTCAGCCTTCTGTGGTTGTACTACATAGCATCTTAGCTCCATCAATTTTTCAACAGCAAAGAACACCACACATCATCAAACCTTGGAACTGAAATCTCTGCTTCTTAAATACAGAGAGAGAAAAATCAGCCGTACACACGCAGACTTCCCAAAAGCCATATTCTTGGTCTTGTATTTCCTCATACATCAAAACAGGAGCTGATATACAGTATGTTACACCCACAGTGTACGACAGGATGAAATTGAATCAGACCAAACGATGATCAAACTCAAGTTAAACCTCAAACAAGTGAACTCCCCAATGGGGAGAGTCACTCTGTTCCTGACTGAATTAAGTTGTTTGTCCTGCAGAGGAACTCCTGAGAATTGGGTCCGGACTTTCTCCGCAGTTTGCCTTAAACACAACACAGCGGGAGTTCTCTGCTCAAACGTGTTCACAACAACGACAAATTCTTGGCAGGATTCAGGTGAGGGGTGGTGCAGCTGGCGGAGGCAGGATGTAACATATTAATTATTTCACGGAGATCACATGATTTTGGATACAGCACATCGACAACAGCATTGGCTCGGTTCACCACAAAATCTCATGGCATCTTTGTGGGCGTCTTCTACGTTAATGGCTCGGCTTTTTCAACCAGAGATATTTATCTTGTTTTTTGTTTCTTCATTTTTTGCATCTGTCGCGTGTTAGAAGCTTCATCACCCCCCCACTTACTAATGGCGATCCAGCAGGGGATCCCGTGCTGTGCTCTCACATCGACTCCTGCAGAATTTATACTAGGAGCCCTGCAGAGAAAGTCTGCAGGAACTGCGGAGGCTCTGACTTGGACATTTGCTTTAACACATACATCCCCTTGAGGCACTGCAAAAGATCTCCAGAGTTCAGTGCATGTCTGGAAGCAGCTTTAGACTATTTTACATTTGTTCAGGTGACACTCTTAAATATAATAAACATATTAAATTGAGAACCCTGACTTATTTTCCGCCATGTCTTGGATGGTAACTCATTGCAATATGATGGAGCTCCATTCAAACAAATTCCAATAATAACCATTCTTATGAACTTCTGCAGAGTTTCAGTAAATGCATGTACAGCTGCTGTCTTTTATTAATAGTCTCTCTTACCCCAGGTCTGGTCCAATGAGGGAGTGTCTTCGCAGCATGGCACGAGCCTGAGCGTTGGTCAGGTTGGCAGTGGGCTCTCCGTTAATGGCCAGGATGAGGTCACCAACACCAAGACGTCCGTCACGGCTAATCGACCCACCATGGATTATACTGCGGATCAGCATCCCCAAACCGTCTTTCATGGCGCTCACTGTCATGCCTTTAAGGTAGATCACAAATATACTTTTGAGATATTGGAGAAATTGGGTTGGAAAACCAAAAAAGAACACAACTCTGTTCCCAACCAGAGAGAAACTTTTACTTTTATTAAGAATGAAATAGTAAAACTCAGCTGTAGTTTCAGCTCTGACGCAAGAAAACTTCCTGATGTCGCAGCAAATAATCCGAGAGACTGTCACATTATTCACAACCTTGGTTTTCATATCATTCTCATTAGACTAATTTCAGAGTGTGGCATAATACTGTCTATCTAGAGACCTGTCTACCCTCAGACAGCTGGGAAACAGTGTGATTGAAGTCTGACACCAAATTTTAAACTCCTTTATGTAACAGCACAGTCTGTGGGAGTTCGTTTGCAAAAATCTGAACGTTAGTCTTTAGATTTTGAAGTGGTAGAAAGAAATCCAAACATATTATAGACAACCAATCTTGACCAGCAACTAAAAACCTTTCATGAGCAACACAAAGCAAAATGAGATCCTGTTTTCAGCCAGTCACTTCATAACACCTATTTATTTAAGAAGGTGAAACTTAGTATTCTCTGGACCAGCAGCAGCCCCATGGGCAGGTTTTGAAATGCAAATATCCCATATATTAATGGAGCAAGCCTTTCAGACAGGAAAACAAAAAAAATAACTATCTATCATTTTTGCTTCAAATCTGGCATTCAAAGTAAAGGCCAAATATGCTATTCAGTCCCCCAACCTCATTTACACTTCTGCGAAGGATGAAGAGAAGTCAAATAAAAAAAAAAGAACAAATAAAAAAAATGTCAAGAAATTAACACAAACCCAGGCTGGAGTTGCCCTTGACAACGGTGATGGTCCTTTCAAAATTGCTCCCCGAGGTCAGAGCTTCCTTCTCTCCCTCTTCTGCTGATTCTTTCACGCTGACCTTGTCCTTGAGGGAGATATTTCAACGCAGTTATTCATGGAAGTAAATGAAAATATAAGTCAGGATTTTACCCAAACACCAGTTCTCCAGAGAAAAGGTAGGTGCACTACATTAGCTGTGAGAATGAATTTAGAAAAAAAACTTTTGGACTTTGTTTATCTGATATTTTACAAGAGCCTCACATCCAACCAGGGAGAGGTCAAATGTTACTTAAGAGATTCCACTTCCACATAAGAATGATAATTTCGCAGCTTTCATAATGCACAATCATCCGTGCTCATTTTATTCTTTCGGAAGATTTATGCTCGGTAGTTAGACAGATTTGTTTTACCTTTATTAAAATCTTTATTTCTCTAATATCTTCAAAAGAGATGGGTGGGGGCTCCTCCTGGTAGTAACTGGGCTCCACTGGTTCCTCCAGTGCATTCGATCCCGTTCCTAATTCAGCAAACGGGCTGTATGAGTTTGAGCACTCCACCGGTTCTTTGGCCGCGTGATGAGCCAGGAAGTGATCGGAACCGCCGACTGCGACGCTATAAGCCGGGAGCTGGCCTCTCAAACTCGGAGGAGAGAAAGAGGCCGACTTCTCTGGTGAGAACACTTGAGTGTCGTCTCCGAGGCCGGACGGTGTCGTAAAGCAGGGTTGCTCATCCCGCAACTCCAGACGGGCTGTCAGCTGAGGAAAAACAAAGCATAGCAGCTGAATGAGCGTTCTCCTCTGTTAGTTAGACAATTGCCCAACAGGGGGGAATCCATCTTGCTCAGTCGCCATCCTGCCCTCTTTGTAATGAGCCATAGAAAAGCCATCAGTGGCCAACAGAGAGCGGCAGAAATTACTGGTGATCTTGAGAGGAAAATGCACAAAATGTCGTTTCATTATAGCAACATTCACGACTTTATTAGAACCAGACTGGCTACTGATGAATTTCAGCAAGGCAAATTCCCACTGGAGGCCAGGAGAGAAATAGGACTCTTAAGAAAAAGTTAATATATGCGGATATGTAATACAAGCGGGGCTCAATAAACAGAGAAAGAGAAGTGGAGTAAAACAAAAAACAGGCTTTCATTTTAATTAGGTAACGCTATAATTGTGAGATGACTTGTTTGGGTATCCACTCAAAGCATGGGTCAAATAGGAGTATGACCTGTATAATAATTAGAAAAATAGACAGGCAACACTGAAAAAATTAGTTTCTAGTACATTTTGTATGTTCTTAAAAAAGTAATCACTGTACCTTAGTTGAAAGTCTATATACCATAAATGATATATGGTTTATCTACAGTAAACCAAATAAAGCTTAGGGCATAATGAAAGGGTAATGGGCCTCATTCGCCAATATGTTGTTTGTTCTTAAGAGAACTCTTCGTCAGATTTATGACGTGTTCTTAAACGGCAGAATGATTCATGCTAGTGTTCTTAAATTGATAAATGCCTTCGCGTAGTGGAGCGCATGTCCGTCAATCCCAGTTAGCACAGGCCAACACCCTATGCCCATTTAAGGGGATGAGACTAGAGAAATCAAAGAAACTGAAAAGAAAATTTAAGAAGTCAAGAAGGACTTAACAGAAAAATAAATAAATGGGACTCAAACTGGACTCTAGTGTGTGAAAGAGTGCTTTTGATGGTGCATAGATTTTGTCCTTAATTAAGAAGAAATCCAAGACAACACGTCAGAATCTTTGTAACAACTGTGGTGGTGAACAAGGCCCCCTTATTTCTAAATAACACTAAAATGAAATGTTCTCTCAGTGACTCTACAGAGGTTTACAATAGCATGACTTTTGTCTAAAACTGTTTCATTCACTGTGATTTAATTCTGACTTTGTGAACTTACTTCACTGATTTGATCATTAACACAGAGGTGACCTTTACATTGTTGTTCAATTAACACGAATGGATCAGAAAGGAAAACCATCCATTTTATTCTTATTATATTGCATCATCCATACACTGTGACCTTTGGTTAAAATGGAGGCACAGGTACCCTTAGGAAAACACGTTGTGTGGCTCTTGCTCCTCTTAGTTTATTTCTTTGTCATTTAATATCCGTTTGGGAGAGATGTTGTTCAGGGGGCAACAAAAGTAGCCCCGGCTTCAATCCTCATATAACAACAAAGTCATTAATGTTATTGCTGCCTTAACAAAGACTGAAGAGAAATTTCTCGTGACATTTTGGCTCTTGAGTGCAAAAAAAAAGAAAGAATAATGACTACATGCTTTCCAGCTCATTCGGACAAAGGGCAGTTACTGGTGCAGCAACATTTCATGAAATGAGGAAATAATTTATATCTGTCGTTCTCCTCTCAGTTATCTTTTTCTCTGCGGTGTCAAAGAAATGTTTTCTTACCTTAGGTGTGGAGGAGTGCAAGTAATCCAGATCTGCGCTACAGCTGCTACCATGAAGAGCAATCATAGACGCCTGGAATGTGTCATCCTCCATCCCAGAGTAAGAATGATCCAACATCTTTTCATCAGATAGGTCTACTTCACTGGTGTCAATCTGTGGTTATGGATGAGAACAATATAACCAATCAGGGACAGAAAACGTTTATTAAAGAGTTGACTGGTGAATTATCCAATCACAGCGGCTGAAATTACCATGATATTCTAACAAGAAAACAGTAACTAGTCAGAATGCTGCACATATAAGCTAACGTTTGCACAATTACAAACAATCAGATCACTCTTGGTAAATATTAAGACATAAGCAAATCAAGTACAATTTGATTTCCCCTATGATTAGGACATTCTGATTGATTTTCCATTTGTTTCCCCCAAAAGCTAACTAACCAATGCCGGCTCTGCTCGGTAAACGATGCCCTCAGCCAGATCTTCTTCCTCTCCTTCTTCAACCAAAATACTGTTGAAGTCAAATGAATGGATGATGGATGACGGGGTTATTTCCTGCTCACCATATGAGTGTGGAGAGTGGGAATATCCACATATTCCCTAGAAAAGTGGAGAAATTCTTTCAGTGTCTCCAGCTTTGTGTAATTTGATTCTTAAATTGATTTTTAAAGACCAAATCAAGTACAAATAGATTAATATGAAATGAGAAAAAGATGATAGGACTCACTGAGAATTTTTATAAACTAACTAGAGTAGAATAATGATCTGTGGTTTCAATCAGAGAAATGGCATATCGACACATTTTTTGAGTCAAATGAATATTGAAAATAGCATGCAGCTCTGACATACATAGGAAAAGCAAGAAGGCATATTGGAGGATTACACTTGTCAGGTTCAGTTTTGAGAGGCAATACAGCAAAATGCCCCTCAGAAGTACATTCCATGTCCTGCAGGAGAGCTGGATAATTCCACAGAGGCTTCCTACTGCTCTGTAATCCAGCTAACCTTGTCACCCAGAGGTCTCATTGTGTAATCCAGTGGCAGATTCAATACAACAGAAATGCAGTGCTAAAGCTGAAAGAATGCAAGCAGTACTGCAGAGAGAATCATCCTGTACAAAACCGTACGGGTGCCCTGAGCGATGAACATGCCACTGGGCAGACATAATATTTTGCACAGTGGTGCGACGATGTGTTTAAACGTACCACAGGGTCCATGCTCTTGGAAAATTCAATAACATAATAATAAGAAACAAAGAGCAAAGGCCATTTTCGGCTGGTGACCTCCTCTGAAAGAACAGTGGGTGGAATGCTAAACCATGCAGCCTCCCTCCCTGCATTTTCCTGCATGAAAAATTCAAGCCCTTGTAAGATGAACCCTCGTCACTGGTTACTAAGCTGCATGATATAAAGACAGCCTCGCATACACAGAGTGATAAATCCCTGGCATGCTGAACAAATTCATTAATAAAAAATCACAAGAGCATGTTCCAAACTCTACCCAAACATAACTCTAACAAACACAACTCACATCCTGCCTTCAGCATGCAGACAGGTTTAAAGCAAAAAACACGAAGGAAGAATGCTAATGCTTACAGGCAGCGGTTTGGCGACTCCTATTTGGACCTGGCCGAGCTTGGCCCCCTTCAGGGCCTGGACGGCATCCTCCAGGCTGGCGTTCTCCAGGTCGGTGCTGTTAACGTACATGAGTCTGTCCCCTGGCAACAGTCTTCCATCCTGCTCTGCCACACCGTTGGGGACCAGAGAGCGAATCACGATCACCGTCTTGGCAGGGTCCATCGGGTCCTGTGGCATGTAAAGTTCAGTTAGAGGAAGTTAAAAAAAGCTTACATATCACAGGAAATTCAGTTTAGTTTATTGGAATAAATGTTTGAATTGACCAGTTTGTTTTCAAAAACAATACATTTTGACATTTGAAAAGAACAATACTCAAAAGTATGAACATTTCCATCTGATTATGACATTTTATTGATAATTATATAAAAAGCACTGGGACTTCTTATAAAACTCACACTACACAAAAAATAAGACAGAGAAATATCTTGTGCCTTTACAATAACAGCTGTGCAGTTTTTCATTCTGTAATTCCCACCTGGTAGTCCAAAATACTGAATCCCAGTCCCCCTTCGCCCTTCTCCAGCTCGATATTCTGGATCGCCAGCTCCCACATAGCCAAAGGAGATCCTATTGCCTCCTCTGTCACATTATCCTGCTTCGCCGCTCCTCTGTTCACCTCTGAGTCTTCGGCAACCAGTATGCTGCTCAGGTCTATTTCGTTCTGCAGGGGAAAAGCCAAATAAAAAGTGAGGAAGCCATGCTCTAACAGCATGACTTTAACTCCCAAACTATAGACTGCTACCCTCTTGTTGTGTTTTTGGCTCAGGTTTCTGGCAGTCGGTACAAGCGAAATATCTTTGGGATGGTAGGGCCTTAGTAGCATTATCACAGATAAAGCTGGTGGAGATGAAAACCCCCTTCCCCGAAGTGAAGCTGCTTTTGATGTTTCATACCTCGAGCAAATGTTGTTGGCTACTGCCGCTGAGTTATTACTAGAATTGGTTTTAATAAACATTCAGCTTTCCCCTGCTCATCGCTAAGTCTTAATCCATCATGGTTGGCAATGGAGCGATTGACAGCACAGGCTAAGCTGATAACGGCTGATGGGCTATAAAGGAAGAGGAGGACTAAAAGAATATCACTCCCCAATCATCATCCCTTTCTTATATGCATTTTTCATGATACATTACTACATGTCAAGGGGATGCAGGGACTTTCTCACTCTTATATGCATCATCTGCTGCAATGCTCTGTAAGTTATATCACCTGCATGATTTTAGCACTGAGGAAGAAAAGATCACTTACATTTTAACCTTATAACATCAAGATCTTTGTCATGGTGGATGTAAACATTTAAAAGTATGATAAAGGTCTACCTTCAATTTGAATGGTGTGGGCAAAGCCTCCGGTTCTGGTTGGACAGCATCCATGTCAGTCTGCAGGTGAGGGGCGGGTCTACAGCATGTCACATTTACACACAGTGGAAGCTCCTTCAGGATTCTGACTACTTCCTTGTGGGTCTCACCAATCAGAGAGATGCCGTTGACCTGGGACAGAAAGTGCTTATCTTTCAAGTGGTGTAAAGACTGTTTGAGCTGTAAACTCAATATTGACACAATACTTGAAACTGTTGAAGTTGTTTTGTGTAATAACACCCTGCAGACACAGAGCAACATTTACTAGAAGTTACTTTTCTGACCACCGTTTCCTTTTTGTTCGACCAGTTCCTGAGGGAAATACTGTATCTGTGTAGCGACTAAATACTTTCTCAGTCTGCGTGCTGAGAATGTAGCCTACGTTTGGTTTTTATATCTCTTTTGATGAAAACAGCTTCCTGTTGGGGGCTGGAAATGAGCGCAGTGAGAATGAACAGTTAAGTTACAGGCCGTGAATCCAAAGCAAAGCACGGAAAGATGGAAAAATGCCCTGTAGAGCTGGGGGGGAACTTAAGTGTAGAGTATTCATTCTTTGTTCGGTTCTCAATATGAGAGGCCACTTTCACTTTCAGCCAGATCCCTCCTATTTAGACCAATTACCATCCCCCCTGAAACTGGTAAGGCCAGTTACAAGTGTTTGTCTAAAACGCTTTGATACAATGACTGAATGATGGCATTTTCATTAAGATGGCTGCCGCTGATGTGGGAAGGTCTGTTGAATTTTCCGCTGAGGCAATATCAGACTAACTGAGTCATGTTTTCGTGTCTGTTTATATTTTTCAGTCTGCCCTACGTCTCTGTTGTCTGATTGGTTGTTGGTGTTATCTATGACAAATGATAATGACCCTTGGAATTTGAAACCAAGCAAAGCTTCTCTGTTGATGCCAGGCAACTCTTAAAAAAACGTATTTTTCACAAAATATAGTTTGGTGTAGCTTTATTTTTAGCAACTCCTGTGGTGAAATTCAACCTCTTCATTTATCCTTTATATACCTCAACTTAAATCATGAGGCAATAAGAATTTCTGATAACTTTAACACATGCATGTCTATATATACACCTGTAACATGCGCCCCATGAGCAATGTAGTTTTCTTAATACATTTAAATATTAAAATCTAATATAAATATTAGATACAGTATCAAAACGTCGACACTGTTGTTACTTAATCAATGTGAACCTACCTCGAGCAGTTCATCTCCATTGAACAGCTTGCCACAGCGACCAACAGGTCCCTCGGGTAGAACAGAGCGGATGTAATGATGTCCACTGTTGGCTTCCAGGTTGATCCCCAGGCCGCTGTTCTCACTGTACTTCTCCACCTGAGCCACCTGTCGTGGGAACAACAATTCACATCTCAATCAGCAAGGGAAGTTTTTTTATCTACAAATACTGGAAATGAACGACTCAATTCGCCTTTTTTTAACAACTAGATTCATCCTTGGCATCATCTGGCACTTACCATTCCCTTGAAAATAATTTGAAGTGCGAGAGAGAGAATTTCACTTACTACAACTTCATTACTTGGACCCAGAATCTCCTCCCACTTCTTCATTAGTCGTTCTTCTTCGAAGGGTGTTAACCTCATCACTTGGGAAACACAAAACAAAATACTTGTGTTAAAATACAGCACAACAACATGAAGGCAAATTTATGATCAATGATTAAGAGCCAGTAACGCAACATAAATTCATCACTATTTCCAAAGTACTTGTGATGTGTTGGAGAGAAGACCAACATAAAAAACCTTTTTATCTGTCTCTCTTAAACTTTTTACTGCAGTCTGTGGAAATACTAACAGCAGCCATCTCCCTATTTCCTCATGTTGTGTGTTGCTAGTCAGCATGGTCCTGACAACGAGAACCTTTATCTGTCAGATGTGCGCTCTAGTATCTTTCCCGCTGTAAAAAACAGTCCCAGCCTCCTACCATGTTTGTCTTCTGTTAGCTGATCCATGGCTGCGCTGACATCAGATCCTTCACTCTTTGTCTGAAGCGGCTTTTCATCTACGGTGACTGGAAGCACACGATGAAAAGTGTGACGGACAGAAGCAAGCAGCGGCACAGACACCTGACAGTACACACGCACACAGCTACTGGAAAAAGTAATCTGCTCACCACTCAAAGTACCGTATACATCAATGCTGAATTGATTTGGAAAAGCACGCATCTGTTTATCTGTTAATTCCTCCAACATAGCATGAGCATGTCTGACTCACTCATAATCACTGTCCGTCTAGAAGAGGCGCTAATCTCATTTTCCCATTGGTCCAAAGAGAATATGCACGTTCTCGATGACAGTCCCGAAACACACCAGGACTTTAAATATATATTTAATAATCCTCGTACATTTCATGCCGCTGTTTATGTCTCTGGAGTTCCACACAGCACCAAACATGAAATTACAATTAACTGTTGCAGTGCCCATACTAAACCTGCCTGCATCAAGTAAAAACTAGCTGCAGAACTCAGTCTGCAGAACCCTGAAGCCACATCACCTCCGCAAATTTTGTCGTGAACACTCTATAGCTTTCGACATCGTCACTTGCGTCAACGTGCAACACTTAACTCACCTGAAGCAATTGTCTGATGCTGGGCGTTATGACAGGTTGACTTATTATAGCTCTTGGTCTTAATGGCATCATTTAAAGCTTATTCTATCAATGCAATGAAATAATGAAAAAATAAGTGTGGTACCTAAATAGTTATTTCTACATGTCAGAAAATAATTTTGTCCCTCATTTACAATGTGAAGATGGAGAGTAATGTTGCATTTTCGCTCTATTGTTCTTTTTAGGAAAAACCCTATTTAATGGCTAATAGTAATCAATTTTCCGGGATAAATCCCAGTGTTTAATATTTATTTAATATATTAACAATCTACGACTGAATAAATTCACCAGCTACTGGTTCTGTGAAGGGACAGTTTTCTCATTACGTTGTATATCATAATGTTTCAGTTTGGACTGAATTTCATTTCAACTGAAGTCAGTGTTTTCATGTGGAGAAAGTTGTGTCTCTGTTTTAACTATTGTGATAAAAGTGAGTGAAAATTCCATTTGGAGTCACGGGAAATTACTCCTGACGGAGCGGTGAACACTCCCGCCTGAGCCACATTTACACATCAAATGACACTTCTTTTTCCTGACAGGATGATGAGTGACAAAGAATCTGTTTTCTTTCTCTGTCCTCATTAAATTTCTCTCACTTTTTCTATCCTTCCTACCTAGAGCTGCCTCCTCAGCTTGCTTCCTCTCCAGCTCCAGCTCCCTCAGGACGATGGTGGTGGTGGGGATGGTGGTGGAGGACGGGAGGATGGTGACGCTGGGGGTCACAGCGGGGGGGATCTCTTCAGGCCTGAAGCCCCGCCGGATCAGCTTAAGGTGGACTGTCTGTCCGGTGTGTTTGAGCACTTCCACGGCCTGTTGGTTGGTGTATCCTTGTATGTTCACTCTGTCGACCTGCAGAGGGCGATCATTTGGGAGCAGGAGGATTAAATCAGGGCAAAAGAGCTTGTTTGACATGGTTAAAATTGAAATAAGATTGATTTGAGCAATTATCAACACCAGCAGGCATACACAGGAACAGAGTGCTGCACATGAGTGTTCCCATCTATTTTAGCAGTTCACTTTATTTAGATCACTGAGGGCAGCTTACAACTCCATACATTTAAATAATTCACGGTCAATTAAGTTCCTAATCTGAGTCCCAAAGCACATCATCATTTACACTTAATAAACCTCAATCAAACACACACACGGCACACACACACACATATATATATCAATACAACAGAACAAAACAAGTCTTTGTGAGAACTTGAGGAAACGCAGGGCAAAGGTGATTCATGTTTAATAGGATGCAAGACAATCTAACTTCATTGTCAGTGTCCTGCAGAGATTAATTTAAAGCTTAATTTCTCATTATGCTAATTTGATAAAATTGTACCAAAAAAAACCCTTAATGAACATTCAATTGATTGTGAATTATTCAAAATTATGAATTCCATTATTCCCCTCCAATGGCTGAATGGGCAAAAGTGATGATTGCAATGTAATTGATAATACAAAACATTCACAGCATATTTTCCAATTGTGCCACTGAAGACAGAGAAAATTGTAATAGCTACATAAAAGCATAATGGGTGTACTTACTGCGATTATCTGGTCTCCAACGTGAATACGGCCATCTTGATCTACGGCGCTGTCCTTTGTTATGCTCTTAACGAAAATACCAGACGGCTCTGAGCAGTCGGAACAAGACAAAAACATCAAGATGGATGAGGAGAGGAGTCGTGAATCATGACGTTATAAATGCAGACCCAAGGAGAGAAGAAAACAGATGTTCAAGCTTAATGGTAAGAGTCATTGTTAGAGAGCATGTTTCAGTGTTACATCAGTCACAATCATTGAAGTGAAGAACAAAGTGCATATATGCCTAAAGAAAGTGTTCATTTTAGCAAAGGCAATTCAATATTCAAAATAATATTCAATTAATTTGTTGAACATAATAGGTCATAATAAATTGCTATCTGTGGTGCCATTATGCTTCGGCTAACGACTCAACTTTTTAAGGCAGATAGATGAAAGTGGAATCGTTTTTTGAAATTAATTTAAAGCTGCGTGAATTGTGTGTGCACATAATAGCTAAACACACAACACAGACATTACCATATAAAGTTGTTGTCATCAAAGTGTTAGCAAACAATTATTATATCTATTAGACATGGAGCGACATTAGCAGTCATTGAAAGTTGTGTCTCTCCATTTGATAAAAATACCCTTTTCAGTTTTGTTTGGACTCCTGAGGAAAATATGTCCCTTTCGCTGTTGAAGGCACAAAGCTAACGTTTCACTAATGTTTTTATCAGATCAGTTTTGCTGAAAATTACAGCCACAGCTTGAAAAAGGTTTGATAAGAGGCAGGTCTAAAAAAACAAAAGAATGAACTAACAATCAAACAATAGACAGTTAGATGATAAAACTATAGCCCGTATGTACGCAATAATGAACAACATGACTTATCCCAGAGTGAAGCCAAAACGTCTTGATTGCTGGAGGCTGGCTGCATTATGGGTCATAAATCCTGCCTCATCCGTGTTAGAGGTAAAAAGCACTAAGAAGCAGCCTCTTATACATCTGATCCTTCGTTTTTATGCTAGAAATATATTGATTAGTGCATCTTTCGTGAAGCACATGTGACATTTTCATTAAAATTATCACTTCTCACCTAAATTTTTATCCCCAACATAGCCAGCAATAGTAATCCCCAGTCCCTGGGTGTTCTTGGTAAGGTTCACATCGAACGCTTCAGCCTCCTCTTCCTCATAGCCCTGTGAGAAGATTAATGGTCAGCATCAACAAAACAAATAAAAGTAAATGATAATTCATTTGACAGTGGACACAACAGAGGAAAATACAAACGGTGACACATAACTCATCTGACGCCCCACATGATCACCAAAATACATTTTTCAACCTTGATGAACGAGCGCTCTGAAGCTGTCAGCCATAAAAACACCACCAGCTAACGTGTGCCATCAAAAGGATATAGCGTTTGTCATTCATTCAGTGGCTCGCAGAAATGAATTCATGTTTAGGGCAGAGAGCTGAGAGTAGCCATAAAAACTTCTGTTTAAGTGCTGCTTTTGAGAAAGTAAAGCAGCATCTGCTCTCCAGTGTGTGAGTCACAGGTGATGTAGCCTGCAATATTCTTTAATTCTGTATATCCAGAGCTGTCAAGTGGTAAGAAAGGGTAAAAAATGGAGATGAACGAGCTGAACTTTAGGCCTGATATGTTTTTGATACAAGTGTAGAACTCTGAATGTGCGTTGCATATGATAATCAGTCATTTTGTTTTGTTATAGAGAAACTGCTTCACCCTAGAGATGCTGCAGATCATAAAATCTATTTGAAAGTGAGGACATTTCCTTATTGTCAGGATTTGTGTCAGATCACAGTACCACTCTCACCTGTTGTTCGTTGACAGTGGGGAGCACCACTGGCATGACAGCAGAGGCCGAGGCGCTCTCCTCCACGGGGCCCCTGGTGACCACCAGCTTCACCCGGTTGCCACACTGCCGGAGGACCTGCGCTACCTGTTCGCTGCCCAGGCCGTGGAGGTCAGTGTCTCCAATTCTCAGGATGTGGTCCCCACTGCGCAGGCGACCGTCCTGAGGTAGAAAGAGTGTTATTTTCTGTCTTAGTCTGTGTAACATCAGTAGAAATCTAACCATGTCAAACAAATCACAGTGACAGTTAATTCTGTGCTTCCTTGCCATTAACTCATTCTTAGTCTACACAGCTGAGTCACCTCAAAGTGTGAAATACAAAAAAATATATTTTCTGTATTCACTGAATACACAACAATTCAAAATGCCCAAGCCTCCCAGTCCCAGAAGAAAGTAGAGATGCATTAATGCGATCACCTGATCAGCTATGCCTCCAGGAAGGATGGTTTTGACGATGACCCCAGTGGTCTTGCCTCCCACGATACCGAAACCGAGGCCAGTGCCATCGTTGACCAGCTCAATTGTCTCAATGTGCTGCAACTGGATTAAGTATAAAAAGAAGAAAGAAAAAATTAACTCGAACAAAGCGTTGCAGTTATTATGGATTTGGATTTGGATATGTAAAGCAGATAGTGTTTGCATATTTTAAGGACAACTTTTAAATAGCACGCCTTGATTTTCTTTGATGTGTGTCTCTGAATCTTGCGTTCACACTGTACTGCCATGTAGGACTGAGCTGCTTCTATGTGTCTTTGTTCAGTTGCGTCTGTGCATATGTTCAAGACAAACTATTCCTGCAAGCCTCCAGGTCTCCACTTAAAAGTCTGGTCAGGCTGTGAACCCAGTGTTGAGTGTATTTATACCGTGCTGGAGTTGGCCGACAGCGTGCTGGCGGCAGAGGGTGTGCGGGACACCACAGGACTGGCCAGCTGAGGTATCGGCCCTCGAGCCACAGTGAGCTGCACCCTCTCTGAGGCGCTCTGCAGGATGGCTATAGCCTGCTGGTGGGTCACTGTCTGGTCCAGGGGCTGACCATTGATGGCCAAGATCTGGTCAGCTTCTTTGAGCTTCCCATCACTGAGTGGTGAAACAAGTAGAGAGGGTCATTCAGATGAGGGCATAGTGCGGTACATGTTTTCAGAACCTCGATGATTTTGTCTCTGATGGTTTTCTTGTCTGTTTTGTAACTTTTTCATCCTGACTTGTAGATTTTGGCTCTACAATATTAATAAGAAGTACATTTGTAGCATCTCTTGAATGTCCATTACAAAACAAACACATCTAATTCTGTACTTCTAATTCAACATTTAGCTTAATGTTGAACCTTTGCTGTGAAAAGATTTGACTTTGTCTTAAAAAGATCTCTGGGTTCTCATGTCTATTTGGACTAGAGGGATAGTCAGAGAGCACATACCTCCACCAACACATATTAGATCAGATACATTACGTACACAGAATCTTTTACAAACTGCTTAATATTTCACCTGCTCATACCTGCTATGTATAACTGATTTCTTTTCATTAAGATCTCTGTTAAAGAAAGTGAAAAAGAAAATCCTACTCCACCATTAATCAAAAGGTTCTCTCTTGGGGCTTCCCCTACCCCTCCTCAAAATTTCATGGAGCTTGGTTCTGTAAATTTTGCATAAGCCCCCTAACTAACAAACAAACACAGATGAAAACATAACCGAACTGGTGGAGGTAATAATGGCAGGCCGATTCTTACGTACCAGTGAGCCACGCTTCCCAGTTGAATTTCCTGGATGAAGATGCCGAGCTCGCCGCGGTTCTCGCTCTTCAGACCCACCACGCTGAAGCCCAGACCTCCCGACACTGGCTTCTGCAGCTCCACATGAGTCACCCAGCGCCCCTGTGCCATTCAAACACATATACACTTTGGGCCCTTGCTGATTCATTATAGCATCAAAGCTACAGGCAGCTTTTAGAAGTCTGTTTGAAGTGCCTCAAGAGGGAAGAGCGCTGTCTATAGTGTGTGCTTCTCATTTTTCACTGTCTCCAGATATTTAGCTTGAAATGAAATACTTATCTACTATCTACCTGTTTGTGTTTGTCAGATCAAATGAGCAAATCAATTGAAAATAAGAAGAAAATCTACTGCAAAAATAGAGCTATAGCGTTATATAATTCCATTATGACATTAAAAGGGAGGATTTCCGGTTGTTTATACCTGTGCCATGGACTGAATGATATGCTCAAATTCTTCAGATGATGTATTTCCATTAATTTGTGTAGCAGCAGATGCATCTGAGCAGGAAACGTGGCTTCCATTGGGCTTCGCTGCTGTGATGTTATCAATAGGGTCACTGCCTCGTGATGACGGGACACTCCCCTGGAAAAATAAAGACAAACAAGACATGTAGTGATGCTTCACAATGGCGGATTATTCTAAAAACACGTTTTCGCCACCATGGAGGAAGATCAAATAGAAATCAAACTGAGAATGACACTGGACCTTTATTTTAATAGCTAACTGTCAGGTTTGCACTTTAAATGCTGCAGATTAGAATTTCTGATCATGCACACAGCAGGAGTTCTGGTGTTAATCCATCCAAAGACGGACGTTCAAACAAAACCCCTCATGAACATTCAAGGTTAATTTTAGACACCAAAACCCTGAATTGGGGATGTCTGACACCACTGGGATGACAGATAGTTTGTTGTCCCACCATGATAAGCAGGATCTGTGGCAGCCTAATCCTTGGACAGAGATAATGGCACTTAGCTGATGTTCCAACAATGACGAGGCTCCAAATACAATATTTCTGTCATGGTGCAGGAAAAGCATCACTGGCCATCTGGATGCCTTAATGCGCTTGGGTTTTAATTACTGCAATGACTTTACTTCTGTGACAGATGAATTACATGAATGCGACAACTGTCTGAAACAGAGTTATTTCCAATTTCATTAGCCAAAGGCCGTAATGTTTATGGCAATCTGAAATGGATTCGATTCATATAGTCACGTCCATTCAAAGTGATTATTTCATAAACAATGTATTTGGCGTGATGAGCAGAGACTGTCCTTGTGAGCTTGTGTGTGTGTGCACAAGGAAGTTGACTGTGCAACTTTTAATGTTTAGTACAGTAAAATTGTGCCTCATTTTAACACAGTCCCAGATTAGTCCTCAGCAACTGAATTCCATTGGACAGGACACATTAGTGCTGCAGGGTGCAAACAAAACCCTATGGACTTGGCTAAGTTAGCGTAGCATGCTGCTAAGTTGCTGTCCTCATGCATAAGCTTTGTTAGCTGGGGCCTTGCTAAGAGGATTAAAGTTCCAGTTTGGTTCTTGCACATTTAAGAAATTGTTTCTGCCCCACTTCACGCTGCGGCAGTGGCCTCTTTCTCACTGGAGAGAGGGGCCTTGTCGCCATAGCGACATGGGCTGAGCTAGGCCTAACTGGTGGAGCCAGACGACTGACAGTGGGTGTGTGTGCGTTTATGTGTCTGGCTCTTGTGTAACAACAAAATGCACACTTTCTCCAAATTGTTTCTGCTTGAGGCGACTAAACAAGTTCTGCTGGGTTTGGAAACTCTAAACACACACATACACATTTTATTGTGACATGTCTTATATATACAGTATATAGCCTACATTGTTTGTATGTGTGTTTGTGAGTTTATGAAAACCATTTTTTGCAATGTGGAAGGAGTCCATTTCAAGATCTGAAGGGATTTCACAATGAATGGCTCCTTGATAAAACTTGCTAAGTAAAACAAACACACACACACACACAGAAACATAGCCCTTTTGCAACAAGCTAAATCGCCAGCTCACCAAAATGCCAGCAGGGCTTTTATAATCTAAATTCCACCAGGAGTAAAAAGCTCCAGCATCCCTGCCTCCCACTGCATAGCTGAAATATTTCCGTCTCTCTTTCTCAAACGCTTATCCCGGCCCCTTCCCACTGTGACTTAAGAGCTCTCTCCTTGCACTCAAATGCTCAATTCTCAAAGTGGAGAATCAGCCTGAGAAAGAGTTTCTGACTTAGACCAACTATCTCTGCTCATGTATCCATATTATATCTGACTTGTGTGAACCCTGGCAGCAATTTGGCCACAGCAGCAACACTGCTGGGGATGAGGGGGGGGTGAAAGAAATGAGTGTGTGGGAGGGGACTTTAACATGAGTCACATACTGAATCAGAAAGGTCACCCAGGAAACAGGCAAGAGATGCAGGTAACCAGGAATTTCAATTTCACCTTTTTACCAACAACGTATGATTATGACCACTGACAATAACTATAGGCTTTATGTGTCTGAAGACACACTAATCCACTGATTCATAATATTGCCCAGACATATAGACACATGGACAATGATGATAAGTTGATGATATCCCCCGTCCTTCTGCTTCAATCCCTCCTAAACCAACGTAATGATGAAAACAGGCAAATCAGCTGTTATTTCTCATCAAACTTGACTACTTCTGTTTATATTACTTGTCTACTGGCAAAGTATAATGCACCCATCTGGCTGTGTTTATTCTCATACAATAATAATGCAGAACTTTAAATGACTATAATTGTGTAACCTCTTTATAACCTTCCATGGTGCTTTAGCATTCTGGGAACCAAACAGTATTTTTGTCACTATCGTCCTCATTTAACGTGTCCACAGCTTGGCAGGCCCAGTTAAGCTTGTGAAAATAAATAGTTTTATATGAAATCAAAACATATAGTGTTCAGTGTATTGTCACAGATACTTGGATGTGTAGTTTACCTGCTCTCTGATGTGCTGGACAGATTTCTGCAGGGCCAGGATCTGGTGGAAGAGGGGGCTCTGGAGCACTGACTTGAGCAGGCTGAGCTTCTCCTCAGCGGGCACCTCGCCTCGCTCCTTTAGTTTGGCCTGGAGACGCTCCACCGCCTGCAAGGCACGCTGTGTATCTGCAAGCCGTCAAATATTTCAGTGACAGTGCCAGGCCGGAGAGAAGGATTGGATGCAGGGGAGAGGGTGAGATAGAGGTGGAGAGAGGTGATGAGATGGGAGTTTTATCAGGGCAGAGCAGAGATAGTGAGACAGGGAAGGGTGTGTGGAAATGACATAATTGATTCAGTTAAAATACCGTAATTCATTAGAGTGAATAACCATTTGTATTTGTTTAACAATGCCACAGATCTCAGCCTGTGCTCAACAGACCTCACAGTATTGAAACCACATCAGGTTTTACACCTGAGAAGAAAAACTTTCCACAGTGTTTGTCTCCAGACTAGCAATGTCCCCTGTTTTGTCATTAGGATCAATTGTAGGTTGCACAGGAGCATAGAGAGGATATTAAGGGGGAAAGATAAAAGAACCACAGCCTGCAACAGTTTGCTTGCTGGACCCTGCATAAGCCCTACGATGGAGCAACTCCAGGGAGGCTTGTTAGTGAGCTTGGGCCAGCGCAACGTCATCTGGAAAAAAATCAGGCAATTTCCCAGGCTCACCAACTGAGACTAACACCTAATAGGGCGTGCACAAGGTCCAAAGCACTTTTTGCGCCGAGATGCATTGTTGTTGGAACAACAGTTGTAAACAAGCCAAAAATGCTTGACCCTCGGTCGACAGATTTGTTCCGTTCGCCAGTGGTCCAGTGCAGGTAGCTATATCGCTGTCAGCGCTCTAGCCTCAGTGTGCATAATGAGGAGTCGCACCAGAACTGTGACATGGTTTTGCAGCAGTTTGCATTTGTGTGTGTTCCAAAAGATGTAATGGAGCATATGGAGGGCAACATTTTACTCGTCGAAATGTAATTTTAGTCCGATTTTTCAATTTAATTTCTTTAAATGTGAGCTTAAACCTGAATTGAATGATTTAACCCTAAACTCACATTATAAAACAACTTGAGTATTATGCCTCATTGCCTGAACCTGACTGCAGAATGACTGCACGTGATAAATACGGCAGTCTTGAGAGTCTCCACAGATTGCAGCTTAAAAGAAAGAAGCTAGCAACACTATTTTGGCTCCGTTACTGACAGTTGGACATATAAACCACAACGGGCGTAAACAAACAATCACGTATGTGGTAACATTATCAGATATGGCAACACCGACAGTGCGCCAGCGTTCAACTGAATCCAGGGCCTCTTACGCTGGTTGAGAAAACACACAGCAGGAGCCAAATGTGGGATGCGGAGCCAGCAAAAGACGGACATCCAAATGCCTAGACCAAACCCCTTTCCAAAAAGTGCTCATTTTATAAAATGAAATTGAAAATGAAGAGATGCACGGTATGTGTGCAGCAGCAATATTTAACTTTGAGTTGTATTTATCTTGGTTGTTAGGAATCTTATTCAAACTGAGTAATGGTATTGAAGTCTGAATTATATTATCAGGACAAGACGAGACACTAAAGCTGATTCAGTTTGATTAGGGGCAGAAATAGGCAAGAAAAAGAAACTTTAGACAGATATGCACTGATTATTAACCATTATTTATTTTAGAATTCGCTGAACATGTATTTAAATCCATCATCAGGTGTTAGTAGCTGCCAAAAAACAAATATACAAAAAATGTAACTTACCCATTGTTTCAATCATTTTTAGATTTCCACATAGACGTTATTTTTCTCCGTTCACAGCAATTTCACACTCCCCCCTTTCTTCAAGGCCTGTGAAAAACAACATACAGCTTATTTTTTTGTCTTAACACACAGAGTCAGTCAACATACAACATATCAACACACCCTATACAAACAGGAAGTCAGGGCAGGAAATGCTCTTTCTCCTCTGAACCCGACCTCTTACACATTCTCTCTGTAAAAGGTCAACATGAAAAGGAAAATGGATTTATTTCCTTTCTGTCAGGCCCATATTTATCTCAGGGAGAATGGTTCACCCCCCAAAAAAACCTCACAGAGTAACCATTGTGCTGCAGAACAGACTTGTTACTGAGTCACAGGGCGGAGGTGTCGAGTCTCTTAACAAGCTCACGTCTACTGTAGGCTCTTTCTTTGTTTATAATTGACGAATGCTATTATAGATTGATTAACAACTGGTAATTTACATTATCTGGACTTAATTCAACACACAGACTATGAATACACATTGCAATCGCATCTGATAAACATTTACCTCAACCAAGGAGTTTATGGTTCCATTCTAGTTCTATCCAAAAATTTTGATCATCAATAATCACATTCCATCAAACAACGGCCTTCTTACACCATCATTAAACTCTCTACTCAAACTGATTTAGACTTTTAGAGGAGGTTATGTTTTCATCTGCATTTGTTTGTTAGTTTGCAGGATTACACAAGAAACTACCGGATGGACGACCACAAAACACGAGGTATTTGTCAGGGAAGAATCCCTTTGGTGCAGATCCAGGAATTTGCACATTGCGAGATTGCGTTTTTCAACATTTGTGTTGATTTCTCAGAGAATAAATCATGGATCTTGATGAAAAAGAATCAAGCATATTTAAGAGTGTGTGAAATTCGGTGCAGTTCAAAACAACAGTTCATAGTGAATTTAAAAGTGGTCTGTTGGGCCTCGGTGGAGGTGGAGCTCTACTGAGTGCTCTAGTTTACTTTGCTCAAAATATGTATTACTTCATCTAGATATCAGTATTACTCTCAAGACCTGCAGTAATTCAAAATACATGCTGCTTTATAATGCATTGACAGCAACTAGACCACATACAAACACACTGCTATTAAAATACATGAGTTTTTCACAGGCTGCTTAAAACAGAAAAAAAGGACACGTGGTAAAGAACCTTGCTGCATTTATCCCCCCCACCCTCAAAGCCTAACGAGAACATATGAACATGGTTATGTCTTTATCATGGACTCATGTTTATTAGTGCAGTGGCTGTCAACTCCGATCTCAGGGACATCATACTTGAGTTTTTAAGTGGCTTTGTAACAAGCATCACATCACTCAGGGAGACATTACACGATTAAAGGAGATTGGTAAGATAATTAAAGGCCCGATACTGATTCTTAGAATAGCCATGACACTGGTGGCAGCCGGGATGAACACAGCGGCGGTTTGTTTCATGGTCATTTCATTTGCTTCGTCAACTGTGTGCGCGCAACTGTCAAAGTAAAGAATCAGCTAGCAGAATAAAGCATGTTGCATCTGTCTTAAAAGGTGTTGATGATATTTGGCTTAGCCGATTAATTTTCTGCACTGATAATGTGCTGCTTGATAAGATAAAAGCACTGTAAATATCTAATTATCTTTAGTGCTACTGCAACACTTTCTACCACCGCCGACGAGGTTGGGTCTTCACCATTATTTGTTATTAGTTGGTTTATTTGTTGATTACACAAAAAAATATTGTGATAAGTTTTCCAACATTTTCACCTTTTCCCTCAGGGAATAATTAATGGATCTTGATGGAGAAAAAAATCAGGCACATTTGTGGAACACAGTTCGGATTCATATTGGTAATAAAAATGATAATAATAATAATAATAAAACATGTTGTTTTTCGAGACACTAAGTAAATTGTGGTTCTATTTCCTCAAATATTATAGTATGGTCATGGATTTATCTCTATAGGCTACTCAGTTGTGTGTATATATGTTTTTCTCATGTTATAACAATAGATTATTATAGGTGATGCTTTCAGGGACACGAGGTACACTGGGATTTCTAGTATTGGTAATGTATTGTAAATGTTTTCCTGCTCCTTTACAGGAGAGGAGACGTGATTAGCATATTTAGGAAACATTACCCAAAACACTTGAACAAAACACTTGAACAAAATCCAATACATACAATCCAATAGAAGTAACTGGTGACCACCACTGTTATTCTCAGCCCAGAGCCGCGTTCACGTTCGAGCACAAGCTCGCGACCTCTACGTGACGACATCAGCAAGAACCCTGCATGCTACCGGAACTAGTGATGCTACCGGTACTTATCGTGAGTTCATGCTTATCACGTCTTGCGCCCCCTTGGGCGAGAGCTTGTGCGTGGTGTGTTTGCGCTCTAACGCGGCCCCAGGCAGGGAGATAACAGCGGACATACGCTGTTTAGAGTTGAATTTGAATGTCTGTCTTTTTTTCTGTTGTTTTTTTTTTTCGTTTAAAGACATGGTGCCCCCCCCCCCCCCCCCCCCCTGGAGCTCTGTCGTGTTAATGGCTGCAGCACGAGTCGGTGTATAGTTAGTAAATCCAGTCGGTGGTTTTGATTATAGTCTCCAAAGCACTCGGGACAATCCGCTTTTCTCAACTCCTCCTCCTCCTTCCTCCACATCTCCCCGTCCATGGAGCCTGAATGCAACAGGCTTCCGACACACACATAAGTCTGAACACTACCGCTGCTTTCAGGGGGAAAACACACAAACGTCCCCGGTGTCTGTTCACAGTTCACCGTAAAAAAAGAGTGCTCAACACCGGAGGAGAGGCCCGTGTTTCTCTGCTCCGTGACCCGACAACAGGCGTCTGTCTCCGGGTGTTTTCCTGACACTAGCGGCCGCGTAGCGAACAAAGACGATTCTTAGCTTTTTTTTTTAAATACAAGTGATCTCAACACAAGTGTTCAGGAGCATTTCATAAAGAAAACCTGTCCGTAAATATCACTTACATTCAGCGGGGGAGTTTTTTACTTTTCCCCCCGGCAGGTAGACGGTGTCCCGGCCTCAGCCTGTGTTGTCCCGCGGCTAACGGCGCTCAGACCGGGGCTTAAAGATGGGGCGTAGCGTCACCAGAGTGTAACCCGATCCTCTGTGGACATGTCCGGTTCAGCCGAGACTGAAGCGCCGCTTGCTGGCTGCACCCGCACCCAGGACAGGAGGTCAAGCCCCGGATCCAGACCACCAGGGTGAGTCTAGAGTCTAGTGGGGGGCCCCAAGCACAAAATACCAAGGGGGGCCCTCAAACAGCCTCCATCAACATTATGTTATAAACATTACAAATATACTCATACATTTTCCCTGACATCATTCACATACTGATATTAAAAACTAATGGCAGTGATTGTTGTTGGCAAACCCTCATGACAAAGAAATGTAATTGAGGACAGATATTTTTCAGAATAATCATAAAGATTAAAATCAATACCTAAAAAGAAAAACTTTACAATACAACCAAATACATAGAAGTTGAATTAAGACATCAATGTAGATCCTCTCTGCATTGTTTGTTTGTTTAATAAAAACATTATATTGTGTCTCGTGTTTATCATAGAGCAAAGTGTACCATGATACTTTCAAAAATACTAAGCCATTGTACTGTCAATTACACCATGGTGTTTCTTTTAAGGTTCGAAATTTAGAAAATACACAATATGAGCTAAAACAACAGGGTTTAGTGTAAGAACTTTAATATCTAAAAGTTAGACAGAGCCTCAACACTGCAAAATAAAGAATTAGCCAGATGAAAATTCAATTACATTGTTTAATATCTTAACAAATAATTACTCAAGTAAAATATTTATGGAGTCTGGGACTGTGCTACTGTTCTCAGCTGGTAATCCAGAGAGAAATCTGTGTCAGACTCAAGAGCAGACACACACTTAAGTTAAGAAAAATAAAATCAGAGACACATTTAAAAGCTGAAGGGCTGAACTATAATGTCGCCAATTTGTCATTGTTGGATTTAAAAAGACCCCTAAAGTAAATGTTCTAGTCAAAAGTAAACATGTTCACACTGTGTTAATATAATAATATATAATAGAGATGAATTACAGTAAAGTTTCTCTGTAGGAGACCATCTTTATATGATGGTCTTTGAGATAACTTTAAATAATAAGACATAGATCCAAGGCAGTTGAGTTGGGCCACTTCAATAAATAAAATCCTGAGTAAAACAAAACAGCAAACGTAACACTGTTATTAATACATTGGAGTCACTGAGTTCATTATTACATTAACATTGCTGCAGGGGAGTCGTTCTTGGCAGAATTGACACAAACTTGTTAAAGGTTCACATTTCATCAGGGTGTCACTGTTCACTGTCATTTTTACAACTGAAGTAATGAGTAATTTATGAACAGAATTGTTTTAGGTGAATCGGGCACACTGGTGTGAAAGAACACGTAGTTTATCCTGCTAATGAAACATGAATGAGTGCAACAAACATGTTGTTTATCTGGCACGTGCACTTATACAAGCAAGACATCATAAGTACACTCGCACACAAACAGTGAAGGCTGAGACTGCATATAAAGTCATGACAGCTCCCCAGTAGTGACGACAAACGCCATCTGGTGGCTGGCTACAGTACCGGTCATAAACCCTGTCTTCTCCATGTTAGTGGAAGGGGCATGAACCAAATCAGAAAGTCAGAGTACACATCACACTGATGTATATCGAGTGGTATTTTTGGTTATTTGATGATATAAAAATAATCAATAATACCACGCCTCCATCCCCTAATTGCTATTGGGCAGAATCCAAATGTGCCACATGGCAATGTTCATATCCAGAATTATTTTTGGCTCATTTCTGGATAGTGGGAGGAAGTTGAGACGTGTCATCCACCTTCATATACAGTCTATAGCTGAGACCCACACATGTTAACGTTCATTCAAATGTGTTAAAAGTTAAATGTTATTAATTCGATTACAAGTGGAAAGTAAAGTATTTTTAGGCCCAGGAAGAAGAAGCACTTTGGGAAAGGACAAAATTCTCTCTGTTTCCCTGTTCAGAGGATTATAAACTATTTCTGTCCGTAATGCTCCATGCTGTTGACTCATGACTCATATCTAACAAACCAAAACATAAATTCGATGATTATTTTGACTGGTTTTCCCCGTTGTCAAGGACAGAGAACTGTATTGTAGATACTGTGTTCTCAAGTTGTTGATCATGTCCGCCTTATGACCTCATTGCTACCAACTCAAGGACTCTGTTGCCGTCATGGATGGAGACCTCAGGGGGAGAGCAGGAAGGAGCAGGGTCACGCAGTAACAAGTCATTTCAGCGAGAAGTCGAGGGATAAAAGCTGCTTTCAGGAAGCTGATACTGACTAAATCCCCTCACCATTTATATCTTTACTTCTGCCTTCCTCTTATCCACCCTGTAACTCCCCTCTTACTCTGACAATAAGCCACTTTTATGTGGGAGGTCTGACTCAGCCAAACACCGAAAAAGAAGAGATAGAAACAAGAGAGAATGGAAGGGAGAGAAAAAATACATCTCAGCTCAGTGCTCGTCAGCTTCAGCGTTTCGTATTTTTGTACCTGCCTATTACAAGCCTTCAGCAGTCTTTGCAGGAGACCCCTTAGTAACATGAGACGCCAAATCTGGTAATTTGATTCAATTCTTAATTGTGTGTTTTCATTTATTATTTTTTTGCTCTAGCCTACCTTCTTGTCCTTGATGCTTGGGTTTCATTTCATTTGTTCATTTCATTGAACCATTTGAAATAGTCCACTTCAGTTAGTTAATGCTGAGGCCGAATACTTTATTCAAGCCAAAAAATGTTTTCAAAGAGAGGAATTCAAATTTATTTAATGTGCAAATGCATTTTCCTCTAAATGCATTAGGAGTACGTTTTGAAGGTAGCTTCTATTAAAATGTCAAGCTCACTATACTGTACTTTCTGTGGCAATAAACCAACTAGTACCAGTGGTTATGTAAAAAGATATTGAACATGATGCTTTGAGCGAATCGCATCACATTTGTTGATAAGTATCAGTGTTTGACTGCCTCCATGGTTGTTCTGAGGCCACTGTGAGATGTTCTCCATCACTACTATCAACAATCAACCGAGGCAGACATATTGAAGAAGTAGCAGAACTAAATAGCATGTTGACACAATTCTTCTTATTATCAATAATTTAATGTTTGACAGATCAAAATGTCTGCAGTGTGACTGGTCGATAGATGGATAGATAGATAGATAGATAGATAGATAGATGGACGCGTATAACACGTGTCAGTCACATACACATAGTTTAGCTGAAACTGTGCAATTGAAATATAATGTGGAGATTAATAGCAAGATTATTCAAGGTCACACGATTTAGCAATAAAATGACGCCACACACACACACACACACACACACACACACACACACACACACACACACACACACACACACACACACACACAGACAATGGCAGTACCTGAATCTAAACGTACATTTTCCCTTAAAGGAACTGACTTTCAGATACCGTGCTTCACTGGAAAGCTGCTAAGTGTGTGAAGTCATATGGTGTAATAAAGAAATGCCCTGAAGGGATCACAAATTCAATCACAGAGTCATATTGGCAGACTGAAAGCTGGCATTGTCTGCCAGCCTTGATTTATTGCCAGTGGAGCCATCAACATTGAAATAGCCTTTCAAATTATAACATCCCACAAGATGTAAAAAAATAAGCTCATAGAAAGAGTTAGAGATAGTGATTTTATTTTAGCGAATGCATGCTGGAATAAAAATCCTTATTCCACTTTGAGACTTGAATTTACAGTAATTTATATGATGACTAGTAAATATGCAGCTGTGGGGTCAATGGTAGTGACAAAACACAACAGTAAAGATAAAGTAAAGATTTTGTGAATCTAATGGTTGGATGATGCTGATCCTAGAGGGAATTCTAGCTTCATGTCTTTTGGGGTCAGAAAATTTGCCCTGATAGTGCTGTAAAGGAAAGGGTCACACGGGTCAAAGCTAATCAATAGCTCTGTTCCTGTTGGTAATGTGAATGCGCAGATCACATTTTATGCCAATCTCGTGGATACTCTCTGAGATTTTGGAGACTTTGACAGCTCATGTTGCTTACAGAAATTAAGATGTGGAGGGGTGCGCTAGAAGAGAACGCATGGGTCACCAGAATCAATTTACTTGTGCATCCTGGAGGCATGGATGTGCACACCAAACACCGTGCCCAGTCAGACATACAAATCTAAATCAGCTGTTAACAATTTTGATGAAGTACTGAACTGTAACAGTCAGATTTCTTTGGTTTTTAGAGCCATGAATGAGGAAAGATCAGTCTCAGCTGTCAATCACACTGTTTTTATAGCATCAAATGAACCAAACTTACCGGAAAAAAACACTTGAACATACTTCACTGTGATAAGAATAAATATTTACAGTATTGTTTGACTTCTAAAATTGATCCATATCCCATCCATTAACATAGAGGAGATGGGATTTGTGACCTTTACTGCAGCCAGCCACCAGGTGGCGATCACTGCTGAGGAGGAAAGTTGGTTAACAATGTAGCAGCATTTTTAATCGACCGAATGAAAAATTATTGTTAATCCTCCTGAAGGGAACATTTGATTTGATTTATTTATTTGCACGATCACACACAAAAAAACAATACAATAAAAAAGATAGAAAAATAAATCATTGTCTGATACAACCTGTGGCTGTTTTCAACAGTTTAGTTAAAGTAAAACAAATTGCTAAAGTTTTCATGTAACAGACGTTTTAGATTACTATTAAGCTTGAAAGCATATGCATATTAACATATTTCTCCACAGGGTCTGGGTTAAATAAAGGCTTTTTTCTAGTTTTAATGGCCTTAATGTCAGGTTAGCCCTTTGTACAGTTTGCCTTCTGATTCCTAGTAATTGCATATTTTTAGGCTGTCGTCCATACTTTTTTTTTATTATAGTTTTACACAGTGGTAGAAATAAATGTCATCTTGTTTTTGTCTTTAATTATATGTTTCTGTTGCTGTGAACTGACAGTGTGACAACACTTTGGAGCCCTGCTTGAGTTTAATAACTTTATTATTATAATTTTCTGGTAATTATTAGGGAAGCTTGTGGAAAGAGGCATCTTGGACATTTTTTAAGGTTACAGTAACATAATGTGACTCAAAAATGATCAACATCTGGTTAGTTTCTGCTGTTTTTGTCAACATTTCCCAAACTTTCAAGACAGCATCTCAGAAAATCAAGGATACTTCGAACCACAGAGGAAGTGATTGTCATGCTTTGTGTGACAGGGTGGAAATTAGTGCATCTTGTCAGGAACCGCTGAGCTAACTGTCAGCTTGTTAACTGATCCTCCTTGTAGCGATACACAAGATCACTTCTATGTTGTGTGAGATCCTTGCATGCTGCCGAATTTAGAGCTTTGAACTTGAGCAAATGTCTGGTGTTTGTTGTCTCAACAGAAATATGATGACTTCATTAATTCTAGTATTTGATCAGCTTTCCATCACTGTGTTTTTGTTTTGGATTATTCTGCACACAAATACTCCACAAATCAGACGTCGGCACCTTTTGTTTGTCTCAGCAGATAATGGCTTTGGACCCAAACATCCAACATATAATATTTACTGTTCTTCTAGGTCCATTTTGGTCTCCAAGCTCCTCCTGAGGGGAACATCTGGCTGCTTAAACTGATGAATGCACCACTAACCAGCTAGCTGACAGGTTGCTAACCTCATCTGTTGCCTGGTTCTATAGGTAAGTAGCTCAGCATCAATTGTAAGACATTTCAGCTGCTGCCTTCTGTGGTTTCAAATATATTTTTTTCTGCAAAAGCAGAGAAAGTTTGCCTCAACTCCACTCACTCATCTAATAATAGAGTCTACAATGTGTAAAAGTCGATGCATTACATCAGAATCGCAAAACCAGTAGTGGCATCACTCCTTTTGCTTTCCAACGATCTCTGAAGATTTCATCTCTTCTCCCAAGTTTACCTACAGCTCAAAATAACATAAATAGCTGTGGTAGGAGCGACTGAGATAAATGTAACTTTTTAAAATAAACCTTCTTTGTGTGCAAATTTAGCATGTTGTGCAAAGAAGAGCGCGACAAGTAGAAGCGGTTTGGAAATAATGAAGTGTGTGTTGGGGAAGTCTATTCTTTTGAAAGTCGTTTTCTTTGTGGTGACTCTGTATATGTGCTGCTGTGTTTTTTGCGTTGCAGTGATTCTTTCCATTCATTTCGGTTAAACAACAAGGGTATGATCTCAAGGAACACACAGATAACGGTGTACGTACATAGTTGACTTCTGTTGTTGTGGTATTTATATACATTTGACATGTTTACACACATTCAAACACAACTTAGACTAAAATGCAGCTATAGGTCAAAAAGCTTTTGAAACAATGGACGCCAATAGTAATAGATAATAAATGCACCCTATACTTAAAAACATAAGTGGGTTCTGTGCTCTGCATGATCTCTCCACTTTTTCCACACAAGCAAGGACGCACACAACCTTCGGAGTGTGTGTCGAGCCTCGCTCCCACACACACACCCGTGCTCACGCTCATCCAGCAGAGGAGAGAGCTTTTCATTTCAGGATATTGAATTATACCCTCATTTTTTAAAGTTTGTGTCAAATCTCATCCAAAGTGGATAGCAGCCGGTTGTCAATTAAATTATGCAAGCATTTCTATTAAGGCTGACTGCAACATGTGTGAGTCATCATTGGAACGAGATTTTAAAAAGGGAATCTTTTACCATGCCCCCCCCAAAACAAAAACCGGTCTGCATGCACATAGACATACACACAGTGACGACCAGTCTGTTGGTTCGTGACAGTTTAAGCTGCTGGACCGACTTTTACTTTACTCACTTTTTTTGCAAATTGTAGATACTTGATTGAGTCAACCGGGAGAAAGGTTTCTAATATTACTTCATTTTTGTTTGATTGAATTGACGTTGTTGCCGAAGTTTGTTCCCAAAACGTTGAAAAGTTCCTTGCGGGCGAGTTGAGGCTGCACTGCAGTGGGTGAAAGAAATGTAGGTGCTGCTTCGTGAGGTTGGCTGCGGCTGATGTAACGTTGGATGTGGGCACACAGTCATGCCCACTGACTGTGGGTAGTCATATGCACGCACACACTAAGGTTAAACAATGATAGCTATTCAATACATAGAGGAACACGTGCAAATTGATTTACTGATGCAAAAAGAGTTATGCAGAATTCAACCTTGAGTACATTATTGTCAGTGAGCTACTAAAGCCTGCTCCAACGTGTGCCGGTGTTCCAACCCATTCAGGTTAAGCTTATATCTTAAAAACAGCAAAACAGAAAGAGAAAAAACATTTTATTCACAGGACCTTGCTCCAACCTTCACTAGTATCTGATGAAGGCTGCAGGACCACAATATACGGCCTTGGGTTTGGAATAAATGTAAAGATTTTGGACTTGATATTCAGTAGTCTCCTCTTTGTCATATCAGCTATTTATTCTTTTTGCATTGTACATCTCCCTGGTTTTCCCCTTGAGAACAAAACACAGCATTTACTATTTGTTCAAATGTTTACAACGGTGAACGTCTATAGTCTTCTGTAACAAAGTTTTGTAGCAGCAGTGGGAATTATGATTCTTGTCTGTCAGGAACAAATGCAGATTCAGGTTAGTGGTATTCTTCCTGCTATAAAACCTTTAAGACAGTGGATAGTCATAGATAATCAAAGTGGATATGCGTCGAGAACAGGGACGCCATTGTGCCCTTGCCTCTGGCTGTTAATTTGATAAATCCATAATTCTTGCAATTAATTTCAGCTGATTTCATTTTACCATCACCAAGTATTTCAGCTTTTAAACATGTGGTTCATCAACCCAAATGTTAAAAAAAGAGAATCCATATAACTTTTTGTTTAATAGTGGCCAGTGTGGCCACACGGAGCATTTACTGGGTAGTGTGCGCAACCGTGACTTACAAAGTCTGCAAACTGGCTCAGTAAATTCAGTCACACTCTGCAGCAAGGAGGGAATACTTTAAAGTGTTTGACTTTTAATTTTTTAAGAGGAAGAAAGTGTCATTTGTTTTCTTGAAGTTTCTCTTTTACTACGTTTTGTCTGATGGACATAGACTCCGGGTCGGGAAAGTGAATCTGGAAAAGGTCTGTTTCTGTGGAGGTAAATCAGAAAAAGAACCGGCTGTTTAATAATGTCAGTCAACATTGTCATATGGAGTTTATGTTCTCAGTCGCTAGTTTTAAGTCTTGACGTTTATTTTGTAACCTGTGGTCTTATTTAAGAGAAAAATAGTTAGATAGCTACGATAGCATAGTATTTCCTGCTTTTCTTATTTATTCATGTAGTTTTCGCCCTGACGTCACCAAAGTTCTTTTCTGTAGTCCACAAGAACACATCCTCACATTTCCCCACAAACCGAGAACAGTCTGTAGTTGTGTGTGTACTTTCAGCACCGCTGCATGTGCAAGTGTCAGCACGAGGCTTGCTAGCATGGATAAACATGGAGAATGGAGAATTCTACATTATTGCATTCACTTTGCAAGACAACTGTCCCCAAAAGCCTCATTTTTTTTTTTCCTGAACAGCTTTATATTTGGCAACAGCAGGTGAGAAGCTGTACAGAGGTTTAATAGTGCCGTGCATCACTTTATGGTGTTCAATTACATCTGTGTCTCAGGTGCTTAACTCTCTGTGTTTAGTAAATCCATTGTTGGCAGCTGGATATTCTGCATTAGCGTAATGCACACGCAATTATACATATTGCCACGGAACTGAAATGTGGGCGCTGACAAGGAAATCAACAATGGAATTAGCCTTTTTCTGATACAAATAAATTGACTCAGACACCATGAGCTTGCTTAAATGTAATTACAAAAAATAAACAAAAACGCAACAGGACATTTTCAGCCTTCATTAAAAAAGAAACTCTCACTTTGTGAAATTAAATGCATTCTTATTTAACTTGCAAATAAAAAGAATGGAATAGCTCAAAATGCAGCCTTTCAGGTTAATTTGACAATATAGTTTCTTTCACAGCAACAGCTTGCTGCCATATAGCTTTATTTTATTGAAGTGAAACAGCAATTCAGTTTACACATTAGAGCTCAAATTACATGAACTTTATCAATGACTTAGGTCCAATGTGTTATGACATCTCGGACTTTATTGATGCTGAATATATTTTAAACCTGATTAAAGCTACCTGGGAACAGCAGAACCAAACACATCAGCAAAATGATGCATTTCAAGCTCATTCAACTTAGTGTTAAGCAAACAGGTAGCAGCATTAAACAGAAATCCAATATTCACTCCTCTTCTAATTTCACCAACTCCTGAGAGGAAGATCAGTGTTGTTAGCCGGCCGGTGCACCACTATACAACCAGTGGGTGATTATGTCTGTGTGGTGCTGGGTCGTCAGGTTTTTGGGGCTTTTTTCCTGCAGACAGTCGATGTTATCCTGTTGTCTTGAGGACACTTTAGGATTAGTGTCCTCCAGCATCACATAAAAACAAATCCTTGGACTGATCCATTTGCAGCAAATGAGATACTAGGGGTAATAGAATAAAGGGTATTTTTTTGTCGCTGATGAGTTTATTTATTAGCATAAAATCTATCATGTCTTATTTCTCACAGCAGGCTGTTCATTGTCATTTGGGAAGCTCAGTTGTCACGATAGAGCTTCTTCTTCGCTTTACAACTTTGAATAACAAAGTGCCAAAATCTGACGAGCACTGAATGGAAATACCTTTGTGTTTTGATTCCAGGTTATATGCCGTCTTCGAGTTCACCTTCTTTTTCAAAAGGAAACTTCTATATTCATGCAGTTCAGGGACATTTGCCATTGCTCAAATGATTTTCATTTTCCACAGTTAAACGAGATATATGGTGTGACTTGACTTCACTGTTTCTTTAAATGCTTTTCCATTTCAGTGAAGGTTATGCTTTTTTTTATACTTTAATCATGAGGCGCTAAAGAGAAGATAAAAAGGAACTAATTCGATTCTGACTTGTATTCTTTTAGTCTGTCGGCATCTGTAGATCCACCGGTGGTGTAGCATTCGTGTCACTGCTATTTTGTGGCTCTTGTATATTTTTGGGTGCAGCATATTGCATGGCACTTAAGGCATCGCTTTAAAGCTACCTGGTTTATGCAAGTGTAATGGCAGCCGACTTTGGTCAGTGCTCTACCTGGAGAAATCCATTTGCATCGGAGGGA
Source organism: Paralichthys olivaceus (assembly GCF_024713975.1). Lineage (NCBI taxonomy): Eukaryota > Metazoa > Chordata > Actinopteri > Pleuronectiformes > Paralichthyidae > Paralichthys > Paralichthys olivaceus. The sequence goes on from NC_091114.1 coordinate 10,091,674, forward strand.
TGCATGGAAAGCAGTGCCAGGGAGAGATAACGCTGCATTTCTTCAAACGCAGGCAGCCGGTTATTTTTCATCGGGGCGTTCAGGAGTTCAAGGTGTTTTTCAGACAGGAAACAAGTGCAAAAATGTGCTCCGCCAGGTCTGCGCTCACATGGGCTCATTAGCAGAGCACTGGGTGAGGGATTGAATGATTACTTGTTATTGTTTGATTGTAATTAGGATTGTTAAAGTGATTAATTGGCTATAGGATGATTGAGAGGGTGAGTGCTGGCTGGTTCCAGCTGTAAGTGTGCTGCAGCTGGTGCTGCATTCAAAGGTCAAGATCAAGAGATTTAATGATTTTTGATCCTTAATTTTTCAGTGTCTGAAAATGCATCTTGGGCACAATTTTGCAAATCCATTTTTTGTGTGCACATTTCACTCCGTCACCAGCTGGGAGGAAAAGAAAGGCAGTCAAAGGAACGGCTGGAGTTACAGTAGATGTGCTGGAATACTAAGGAGCTGCAGCAGCCTCCAGCAAACAGATCTGTATGAATAATTAGCTTCCAGCCAGAGAATGGACCATTAACTCTTCTTTGAGGATAAACTGTGAAAAAAAAAACAGATGCTATAACACATCTCATACAAGCAAAGAATATCCCCTGGAGAATACAGTTCAGGAATTAATTAACTTTCTACAGCTGCAAACCTTTTTTTAATCAAGCTTCATGCGCCACACCTTGTCACTCATCTGCTCGAGTCATCAGGCTGCACTTCCTCCATTGAACTATTGATGGACAGTTCTCACACCAGTTACATTTTCAAGAAACATTGAATCTTGCAAGAGGGGAGGCAGTGGATTTCACATGAATATTGCAGCCACAGGCGCACAGACAGAATGTAATATAACACAGGTCTCCTTGCCAGCCAAAGGCAAGATATATTGTGTGAGGTGGAGAGAGAGAGAGAGAGAGAGAGACAGAGGGGGCTTTGGTTTTGTGGCATGTTATCTCGTGTTCGCTGCTAGGTGGAGCCCGAGTATTCGGCGTGAGCGGCAATCCACATCCGAGTTTTTCCTCTCACCTTTCCCCGGCTCTCCAAACCCTCGGTCTCCACACAGAATTACTCCCAGCCAGTGCGCACAATTGGTTTGTCATTGTCGCGGGGAGCTCAGCAGCCTTTGGACCCGAACAAGTTGAGATTCTTCTCTCCCCCTCCGGCGGAGCTTTTCCTCACAAGATCCCTCTCCTCTTCTTTTTTTTTTTTTTTTTTGTAATTCCTCTGGATACTCTTTTTTTTTTCTTCCTGAAGGCTGCTGGCGTTTCGCCCTTTCAGCTGCATGGGACGTGATGTAGCCCCCGCGCAGAAGGACGGACGCCTTGTGCCATAAAGGGATGTAGCGGCGTGGATACAACACGAGGGAACCTGCTGTTTCTCCTCCAGCCACATCACCACGACTCGGATTGTGGACGCACGGCACATTTTGTTGTTGTGTTTTTTGCGAGGATATTGAAAGGAGGAGACAACAGTTTGGGTTTCCCCCCCCCTCTCTCGTCCTGTCCTCCACACACTGTGCGTTAAAGGACGGTTCCCTGAAAAGACAGTTCATACTTTGAATGGAAGGACGCGAGATTTACCCTCCGCTCCACCGGTGATTTCCAAACCCAGGGTAAGTCAAGATGTTCCGAAACAAAAAGCGCATATGTCCCCGCGTTCGTGCGCAAATCCACAGCCACCGGGGCGATGTTAAATCTTATGAACGCACGGTCTCATGTCAGTCCTGGCATGCGCTCCTCTCCCTTAATTACTTTAACCAGGCTATCCATGCGTTCAGGTGTAATCAGCACCGATCAATGATTGATAGCCACTATTAATTATCAATTGCCTCTTCGACTAATCCATGTGTGCCATATCCGAGTTGCATTATCAATAGGCGATGTGAAAAATGGCTTTTCCAGAGAAGTTGCCTATATTGGATGTGAGTTGTAGGATTTTAAAGTCATGCAGGGAATTAGTCCCCCCCCCACGTTCAACCTTGACATTTAAATTGAATATGCAGCCCTTGTTTCTCTGTGATAAAGCAGAGTCAGTATCTGAGAGCGTGAAGCGTAATTTGTCTTCGGGAAAAAAAAGGTGCTTGAATCATGGATTGTACCAACGCAGGCCCTTTTTCTTGTTCTGGTGCAGTTCTGTCGTGTAAAGTGAACCATGTTGGATGATGCAGTGCTGCATTCTTCATGATGGGGTTGACAATGTGTAAAAGAATGAAGAACCCCAGTTATTGGTGCTGGTGCATGTGCAGTTTTCATGTTTATTTTACTGGATATCCCCTCAGCCAGTCCACTCATTTACATTTTCTTCCAAAGTGCCACTGTTGGCTTTTTGCAGAAAACCACTGCAAAAAACCCCATAAATACTGCACAGCAAATATCATCATTATTTAATCTACACACAGGGAAAGAGGGGATGGAGAGCTGGTTGTGCTGAGGCCGACGTGCTGTCCTGTGTGTGTGGGAGAAGCGAAGGGTTGAGGGGCCACTGTACTGAATGCTTTGATCCGAGGACAGCACACTGTCTTTCAACATCACAGTCCAAGTGAGGGAAAAAGGGGTAGCTGAGCCCATCGCTTTGAATGGGATCTGAAGTTTTCTCGTCACAGCACAATAACGCCCCTTCAATCCCAGTCAATCGTTTGAAATCTGTCGAATCTGATCTTGAATGGAACAGTGCATGAGTTTTTTTTTTTTTAAAATTTCAGCCAGGCTTTGGCTTCTTGTCTTTCACAAGTGTGACTAACTTCCACGCGGTTGATTTTTTTCACCCACATTTCAGAATATCATCAGCGTTCTCGTTGGTTGTTGTCTTATCTGACAATTAGGCAGTGTTCATTACGTCCAGGACTGCAGTGCCATCTGTCACATAATCTGCATTGGTGCAAGTGCCCTCAAGCAGATGACACAAACACACACACCCCACACACACACACACACTTGGTTTCTTTTACCAGCAGTGGAAACCTTGACTTCCTCCTCCAGGGGAAACTCTAGGGGACATTTGATGCTTTCTGCCTAAACGGTTACGTCAACCTGCACTTTGTTTTCTTGTCTCATCCGTTTTGATTCAGCTAAATGCAGCTCCTCGTGGAATATAATCTGGGTTATATTTATATATAACAGCAGTTGAATTTAGCATCTGGTGTCATACCTGATGGGACAGAGCTGCATTGAAAGTAACTGTTGTCTTGAAGCTCTTGTTTTCCTGCAGTGCGTTAACGGAAGACGGTGATGAACATGTGCCTCTGTTTAACATATTGATAGAATTGGATGTCTTTGGTAAATTGACAGTGAGATCACTGATCACTGATCTGCATTGTCAGTTATTCACCCTAGAAAACATTTTACTGGATCCATGCTGCTTTAAGAGAGAATTATTATTCTATCATGTCCGTTGCAGTGTCTGATATAGGTTAATTTGATGCCCTCATTAGAAAGCATGTTCTTTCTTTGTTGAGTAATTTGTATTATTCTTCAGAAATAATCCCACTCTTTGTGATGTTCCTCCTTTTTTCACCCACTCGATGTGCTGTGATTTTCATTCCATCTGCATTTTTCATTTAATTTGAGCCTTTTGGGAGGCAGTCGCAAGCTTAGCGAGTCCAGTGTGGTAGGAGGCATGGGCTCTCAAATTTTCCTCATCAGGTTAGTGTATGTGGGACGCAGCTTCATGGTCCAGGTTATGTACAGCATGGCCGTGTGTTAATGAGGTTAATCATTGTTCAGAGTGCAAAAATCATCTGTTTGTCACACACACACATTCCCCGACTGTCTACGTCTTTGAAGGTATTGAACTGGGATGTGATTTATTTCTGTTTTTCATAAACTGCACCTGCCTATATTCCCTTTACCGAGACCTGCTCGTCCAAACAACACAAAACCACATGACAAAAACCTGCATCCAAATGACCCTGGTCTGCAAGGCAGCATCACTTATCATGAATGAATTCCTCTATCTCTGCTTTTTCTTTAGATGTGAATGCTGGAGGTCACATACTGCACACACCTTTTCAGCTTTTAGATTCATAGTTTCTTGCACTCAATGCACAGTTGTGTCTTTTAGTATCAACAGCTGTTGTGGTTCACTTTTCATGATTTTCCTGCACCCCCTTATGAGCTGTTCATAATTTTGTGGATAAAAGTCGGACAAATTGTGCAGTAGAGGTGGGAATAACAAAAAACTATGTTATCAAGACTCTATCCCTCTTTTTTGCGCAAACTCAGAAGCCTCTTTTATATATGAAACCTTCAACATTGCAGCCCTTGCAGTATCGTACAGGTCCATTACTTATTCCTTCTCACGGCCTGCATTTCCTGTAATGAAACTCGCAGTTGATTAATCGATGAGTCATTTGATAAAAATTCAATCAGCAACTATATTGAAAACCAACTAATTGATAGTTTTTAATAAGTAACAAATTCGGCCAACAGAAATGCTGATGCACTATGTGCGGCATTGCAGAAGTCATTAATCTAACAATTTGCCTTCACCTTATTTTATGAATTATAACACTACCCGACCTCACACTGCAATATCACTAATGAGAAGAACACCGGTCACAGTCAGAATGTCCTTTTTTTTCCACATTAGGAAATCAGGGCTTGATTGACAGCACGGGATCTTTGGCAAGTTAGAAAATAAGGAAACTACAGAAGAAGACAAGACAGAATCCTCACACACATTGTCAAAATGAGATGATGCTTTTTAAGAAGCTTTTTCATCGCTGGCTGATTTTTAATTTTTTCCCTCGTGATTTTTTTAATGACTATCCAAAGCAACCCCACAGACAGGTTAGCCTTGGTGGCTAAAACATGTGCTCTAAATACAACTTATCTATTTATAATGTTTACCTCTTTAAACATGGTATTTAAACCTGTGGCATAACAGAGGAGGCAGGCCACCTGCTGTGCTGCATTCACATTTCTGTGGACCAGATCTCACCCCCTGCTCCAGCCAGGCCCTTCGTTTTTCACAGGTCCCAAAGACCAGAGTTATCATGCTGTTAGGAGTGAGACAGGTTGATATGCTGGGGCCCTTTCTCTGGCAGGAATGTCACGGAAGAAGAAAAGCAAAAGCTGAAAATGAAAAAAGAAAGCACATGGCGCAGGAAAGGTCCTCAAGGTCCGTGCCTCTCAACACTTTAGCTGTCCTGTCTCATAAAGACCCTGGACACAGAGGTTTTGACAGAAGCTTTCAAAGCCCCCTGAAAACTGAACCGCAGGAAATGGGCTCACAGTTGAAATGGAGACTGCAGCTGATGGAAAGAACAGTTAGTTTCTGTACAGCTCTGTGAGGACTGACCCAAATGTTAAGGTGCATTTTTAAGTGTAAAATTAGAAGAAACAGTGAAACACACTGAAAAATGCCTTTTTAAAAGAGCATATTTGGCTGAGAAAATAGTGAAAGGTTTGGATATACAGTATAAGCTCTGCAGGTTATTTTGTTGAAGTGTTGGCATGAATCATTTTTCTGTGTTCATCACAGCTCTGGATCCCAAATTCTAAAATAGAAAATACAACTGCAGCCTGATGTCTGTGATAAAATATATCATAGTACTGCAGTAATGTCAGAATTTTGAAAAAAAACATGGTGTGAGGCAATCTGCTTCCACGTGTATAGTATTGACAGTGTAATCTCTCATTTGGTGCCCAAACTTGGTTTCCAAAACACACCTATTATTTACCAGCGTGATTTGGAGGGGGGGATTATCAAAGTCATTCCAGGCTCTTTCTCTCTGGCTGGTTTACAAAAGTAGTTCGGATGAGAGAGGCTGTGTGGGGTATTGATGAGCCTCTTTAAATCACTAACGGATTTGCAGGGATTTTACACCACTCCAGTACATCTGTGTTGTGTTGAGGATAGGGTGAGGTCATGAAAATATTTCACTGGCTCTCTCCTTGACCCGCAATCCTAACGATGAGCCGGTGAGATGTTACTTTGGGTGGAAGCAGGAGATAAGATCATGGGTCGACCGTGAAATCAGCTACTGTTGCATTCAGAACAGAGCTAAGCTTCGGCTGCGTTTTTGAATTCCACAAGCACACCACTGTAATTTTTGGTGCATTAAACTTTAATAAAGGCCTGCAAGGCTGGTAAACTGCAAAGCTCAAGTGTGTATGTTACCACGACCGGTGACGGTGTGCTTTTGTAAAAACAATGTTATGTTTTAATCTGCTCTTTTAATTATCTGCAAGGCCCCCCTCCCTCCGCCCCTTAATCTGACACTTAGTTCAGTCATCCCTGGGGGGGTCAAAACACTCAGCAGGCACATTTTAACACTCGACAACTTCTGCAGGCAGCTGTTAGAGAAGAGACGTGAGTGCAGAGCATTAACAAGCTTGTGCAGATGCGGATATGGAATCATTTTGTGAATGGAGAGGCCATTTTTGTCTTGAAGTACGCTCTAATAGCAATTTTTCATGGAGATAAGGGCCACTACAGTTTGTCTGACCGGTAAACAGCAACCGGATGAGTTTGTCTGATGTTTTCAGAAATTGTATGTTCTCCAAAGAAGCAGATGGTTGTATAATATTGTTAACCCTAACTCCACTAAAAGAGAACGATAGCCAAAGGAAAATAAATACCGCAGAGTGAAAGAGATACTCTCTCTGCTGGAGATATGGACCCAAAAATGTCAACTTAGCATTTAAACCAATCCAGGCCACTCTTATGACCCTGTTGGTGGTGTTAAAAGGTATCCAAAAACTATCAAACTGACAAAACCTGACAGAGCTGCACTACATCAACCTCTTTACTGCTCTGTAAAATCGGATACGTTTGTCTATGTGCATTTCATAGTATGACACAAAGTCTTTTGCAACAATATTAATGGCTTTCCTTTGCACCGAGGGGCTTATTTTTTTTTTCTTCCCCCGTGAACTTTAGACCAGTGATGAGGATTCAAACAAAGATGCAATGCTTCTCTCAGACCGAAGCTCTAAAAGAAGTTAATTTATGGCCTGTTTGGGAGGCAGGTTTGGGCTTGAATACATAATGAGGTAGTGCACCTGCAGCCGCATACAAATGAATGGAAATGACGGTTAGTATTTACGCCTCCCTAAACCACTGGGACCTCCTGATCTGACCACTAATTGGCCGGTGAGCAGAAATGAAGATCTCTTTCTAGTTTACAGGCTGCTCTATCTGCACACAGCCATTGTCAAAAAAGTGAACCTTGAACCATAGTGAAGCGCAAAAGAGAAATGTTCTTTCCAAGGAAATGCCACATGGTCTCTTCAATTCATGTTTCGTGTCGTCAAATTATAAAATTAGAGAGAAAAGACCAAGATTGTGAAAAGAAGAGATGCAAAATGTCTACACTAAATACATTGATTTTCAAGTTAATGTTTTATAGTTTTGTGGTAATTTTGTTGGGGTATTTTTCAGCTCTTTTTGGTTATTTTGTGTCTCTTTTGCATTTTCATCTTGGTCAGATTGCATCACTTTGTCTCTTTTTTAGATGTTTTGCATTTCTTTGTAGTCGTGTCTCTCTGTAGTCATTTCATTTATCTCTTTTACTGATCATCAATAGTGTAAAGTGTGCACATCCCAAAAAAGGCTGAACAGATTTAAACAAGATAAACATTAAGGAACAAATCAAATCCAGGAAAGCAAAGACCAAAACTGTGTTTATATGGAAATTTAGACGAATTTGAGAATAATTCAATTCAAGAAAACTCCATTTTGTTAAATTTTGTTTTTCTGGCCTTACATTGTACAGAACCTTCTTGATCCACTGCTCATAGGATCGAGGCAGAGCATGGTTTTACATCATTTTACATCTTTTAACGGTCCATTTGTGTCTCTCTGTTGTCTCGTTGCGTCTCCTTGCATCTATTTTTTCTTCATTATGCATTTCTTCGAAGTCATTTTTCGTCAGTAGCCTATCCATCCTCTTCAGCAGGTCGACATCTTCAAAATATGCTGGTGAGCGAAAGAACATAACGTTGAACGGAGTTTCACTGTTATGTTTGTTGTGTTTTCCATTACAGCTTTGTTTTCATTCTACCTTGCAGCCTTACAGTTAAAAGCGCTTGTAGCTGAACACAAAGCACTAATGCCATGCAGAGATGTTGTGCATCTTGCTGAATGTTTTTGAATTAAAATACCATTTCGTCATTCATGCTAGGATTCTCAGAGGAAGGATTTGAAGCTGGACAGTTAAAGTATTTCTATACAGGTTCATTCCTCCACAATGAAGGATTTATGAGGCCTTTGCTTCCATTTCCTGATAAGAGCAGGCGCATTTTGTCTCGTGTTAAACCGGGGTGTATTTGTCGAGTTGATCAGAATCAGATTCCACTTGTGACTTCAAAATATATTGCAGCATTTCAGCGGCTCCCTCTGTGCTTGTGACCTGAACCAAATTGATTTTCTTAATCGATAAGATAGGATTGGATTTAGGAGTGCGGGAGTGGGGGGAGGAAGGACTGCCTCAGCCAGCGCGGTCCTCTGGTGTCGCGCCTTGTTCGCTCCCTGTCTCTACCAGCATTTGCTCACGGGGTGACAACGCTTTTTAATTCTTGCCGCTTTGTACACCTGCTATCCTGCTTCATCTAGGGCTGCTGTAATGACAGCAGAACTGTGTATCCACTGGCAAATATAAACTTCCCTGCCAGCCCTTTTGTCACCTCTGGAATGGAGATGACTGAATTGATGCACCGCCCCAGTGGAGCAAAACCGTTTAAATGACAACACATTTTTGTCTCACCTTGAACTTAATTGACTGCCTGAAAGCTGCCGTTTTGAAAAGTGCTGACAGAATGACTTGCCTTGTTGCTCAGAAACGGAAGCTATTGACAGAGCCTGTGCTGTGCTGTTTTCAGACTGCTGTCACACCTGCATGCATCTGTATACCACATGCATATGTAGGGACGCATGGTGTCTTCATAAGCCACCATGCATGGCTCATGTTACATGGATTAGTCCTATAGGGCTTAATGTCTGTAAGCATTAGTATGGATTGCATTGCAGGAAGGAGAGGGGGGAAATATTCTGCTCACTGTGCAGCAGGGAATTAGAATACATGGATCCTTATTTACTCACATTTCCTGTAGTCGGGATCTAGGAATGGAAATATCTCATGTTATTCCCATTACGTCCTTTTAGGTACAAGAATCAGTTGTTAACAAGGCACCTGATGACCCAAGTGTCAACAAGTGTCTCTGTTAGTCATGACAGCTCGTGGACTGGGTAGTAGTTATGCTGTCACCGGAAAAGACCAGCTAACTCTCCCACCACCATCTCCCCATCCACTTGTACACTGGTCTTGCCTTTGATGCTGAGCCGCGACGGCACAATGCAGGCAACTGTGGGATTTCTTCGAGGGGAGCCACAAGACTGTAATCAGTCATTATGTCAGAGGCGAGCCCCGTGAGCCCCGCTCCAGCTCATTCAGCCAAATAATAAGCAGCCGATAACAGCGATGACTTGCAGGCGGGAACAGAGCCCCCATGGGCGAAACACGAGAAAATGGGGGGTCTTCCGACGCGGGGATGTCACCTTGGTTCAAGGGCTGGAGCAAGCGTTTCATACAGTGGACTGGAAATGTTGGCTGCTGTTCAGAGTCCTGCCTTCAGTTAAGGGCAAACACACCTTGAGGTGCTAACAGGGAATATGAGGGATACGTTGATAAAATGATCATTACTGTCCACTGCACTAGTGTTTTCTTTTGCTTTAATGTTACAAACTGTTTTAAATAAAGCTGTGTTTAACACAGATCAGGTTTTAGTTTTTAAAAAAAAAAATCAATTTATTCCCTAATAGACTCTGTGTGGATATCTTAATGTTTCTTGTGCTTGGTTCTTTAATTATTTGCCTGCATTCATAATATTGCTTATTAAAATAATAGTTTTTTATTTTTTTACAAATAAGGTTGTTCCTTGAAAATTTGTACATAGTCGCAGAAATTCTGTATTCTAGTAATATAATACAGTATTATCAATTAAATCAACTAAATAAATAAATCCTGTCACGTAAGTAAACATGGTTTTAGTGTTTGTAAAGACATTCTTCAGCTATTTAATCATTAAAATATATCTTAGACTGCTGACAATATGATATCGACTAAGGAAACATCCACCCCTCTCCACCCTCATGGAGTTCTGTCATTCTGTAACAAGGGTCACAGTCTCCCATTGTCTCACTGTAGCATTCCTCTGCATGGTAGTATTGACTGGCTCAGCTGGGTGAGCGGTACCATATCACGTCCATACATCATTGGGAAGACAGAATGACAGACAGCGGGAGTTGAGATGTCAGATCGTCCTCTCCAGGCAACTGACATCCACTGCCTTCCTGTTCTCCACAGTGATACTCTATCTTCTGACAGAGGCTGCATTAATAGCTGTGGTCCCTCCGCTTCTGCACCTCGCCAATGCACTTGACATGCTCATGATATACATTGCTATTTTTTTTCAGGTTCTTCAGCAGCTCAATACATACAGTCACGTAGGCCTGTGTAATATCATCACAATCCGGATGTAGGTCATTCAATAGTAAACACGATATATGTCACAATGTGGAATATAATTTTCTATATATTCAGTAAATATTAAGTCTATATAAAATTAACACATGCACAGGCCTTTTGTTTAAAATCACATATTTGACAAATAAAAGGTTATCACATTGTCCTTTGTGCAAATTTTCAATCAACCATCGAATAAATATAAAATAATGCACCACAATTGCACGAAATGAAATAAAAAATAAATAAAATCATATTAATATCATCATATTATTTGTTTATAAACTGCCTAGCTATAGTTAATTCAGCACTGTATGAATGCAAAGATTGATAGCTAGATTAATCTCATCAAAATGTTAAGCTTTTCTAATCTTCTCATGGACCCCTTTTACCCTCTCATACATAATAAATGTAGCCAAAAGTCATGCTGACACAGTAGTGTACTAGTTGCACTTGGAATATATGAAACAGCAGCATGCCACCAGACAATGAGCTCACTCAGGTCAGGGTAGGGCAACCCCCTATGGAATTTCTGCCCATAATGATTAATAAGGTAGGTGTAGTTATTACCTTCCAAGTAACCAGTGGAATGCTGGAGTTAAGCAGATATCATCTGGTTTCATTACCCCTGCGCCTGCAGTTTCTTTTGTCTTAATGTATTCTTCTGTTAATTCCAAGTGCTATTCCATCTCTACTAATGAATAGCACATTATTGATTGGTAAAGACAACGAGGATTGCTTTGTTTCACTATTTCTTTACGGCTCACTCTCTACTGAGAAGTATTGAGAGCACTACAGAGACAATCCCCTCGTTTTGACGGCTCCAGACCAAACGTCCATTTAGCCGGGGTTCTGTTGTCACTCACGAGCGCTGTGAAAGGTTAGGCTCCTGTAATCTTGTTTATGTTTTTGGTCAGTTGTAAGCCTCCCTAAGCCAGCTTTGTGTCAAACACAGCTGGAAAGGCCTTTACAATTTCACCAGAGCTGAAATAATTGGGCCAGCAGCTTGGATGCAGCCATGAGACTCAGGTAATTTGCTAATTTCTGTCTCTCAGATGGTGTTATCAGTGCAGAAAGCTGAAGTTTCAGAGTGCATAAAAAGGATTCACCCTCTCAGTGTTGCTTTGGTAATTTTTGGTTCTGATGTGCCGACAGTCAAAATGTCCTCATGACTGTATCTCTAAGGAGGAATGAAAACCCTTTCTTGTATCTTTCTATTTTATTTTCCTGTTGCACAGCATCTTTGTCAAAGTGTATGCATGTTCATTGTAGTTATTGATAACCGAGTAGTTATCAATAACCCAACCCTCCATACAATCAACAATCAGTCCTGTCTACATGACGCCATAACAATCCCAAGAGAAGCTGCTGAATTTTGAGCAGAAACCTCCAGCTGAAATTTGGATTAGAAAGTCCGTCGAAGCTACTTCTAATTACACCGGCAGTAAAGGACGAAATTGAGCAGGAATGAAGTGCTTTTTGTGCATCGATTTTTTTTTTCTCTTTGCCTGCATCCGTGGACTGGAGAGAGAGACAGTTGTAACCTTCTCTATCGCTGCACTGCAGGCAAATGGGGTGGGGGTTGGGGGCGCTTCATGCTTTCTTTTTAATACAATGAGAGTATGTACATCAAACCACCCTTCTCATCTAATTAGGAAAGGCCATTGAATAGAACAGGAACTCAGGCAGATCTGGACAGAGGCCACACAGGCACTTTACCTCCGTAGAGTTTTGATGGTTTTTCAGATTTGTTTTGACATCTGACAAACTTTGACCAACCTCTGGTCTTGTGAATGGAACCTTTAATCTCTCTCTACAGATTATCCCTATGGATTCATAGCTATTTCAAGTGCTGTTTCTTCATGATATAAGCCCTTGTTTTGGCAGAATATTTTCTCACCTGGGTATCGGATGAGTGACTGCCACCTCGATTGTCCCCAGGTCCCTGCAGGATTCCTGCCCGACTCAGCTACCGCAGATGCCACCGGGCTATAAAAAGATCAGTTACTTTGGAAACATATGACAGCCTGGTTTTTGTTTTCTTGTTGTCAGACGATGCTTCCCCCCTGTTTTCTTGAGAACTTCCCCTGACCGTGAGCTTTGCATAGTCACACCAGCAGATGCAACAATTCGTCATGCATAAGAAACCCCACTCCGTCAGCCATCTGTCTCCTTAGGTCTGTTACCATGCATTGGCAGTTTGTTTTCATATACCCATATACAACTTTAATGGCATGCAAAATATGTTGAACCAATCTTATGACCTCCGAACCTCATGCTAAAATCTCATTTGCAACCTATACATGACCCAAGTAACAGAAACCAGAATATATGCTGACTGTCACCATATATACTTTGCCATTTGCTGCCCTGCTATACGGTTACCTCTACTGGATAGCTGGAATGAATTATTATGCCCAGTTAAAATGGAAATTTGACTCCTGCTGACCCGATTCCTAGCTGACCTAACAAAAACAACATGCCAAAATAGGTAAAAAGCAAAAAGGTCAAAAGGATCACTTTGACGGCTCTGGGAATTGATCAGCAAATCCAGAAGCCATTTCACCAAGTCCACTTGAAATTTAAAACCCAGTTCATATACAAGAATACATAAAAACAATGAAAGAGGGTTAGTGAAGTCATAAAAACTTTGTCCTTCTAGAATATCTGCCAACTGCAATATGGCAAAGGTTAGGGAAAGACTGGTCTTTAACGTTTGCCATGATAAAGTTAGAGTTAAGCAACTAAAATTGAAGTCAAACGTCAGTCATGACATGTTATTCCTCCATCCACTGCCCCTCACCCTCGCACTCCACCTTGCTTCTGAAAGGGCTACACTACTTCCTGCATTGGCATTGGACCCAAAATGTGAGGTGCAAAATCGTCTAATCTCCATGGTAACCTAATTCCTAGGTTACTGCTGTGAATAGGACAGCTTTGTCGATGACTCTGCTCTCATTACAACACGCTCAATTAAACAATAACCGCAAAACAATGGCAGGAATATGCTAGGCTGCTTCTAAGATCCGACGCTCGTGTGCAACTCCTCCTTTAGTGCAACAACGAGTGTAGTAACCACAGCACACACACTGCCGATCACCATCGTGATTTTTCCTGGTTTCTTCTCTCCACCCCCATCCCCCTTCTTCCCTCACATAGCAGCCACATCCCAGTTCAGACGACTAAGTTTGACATTTCTGGTGACAGTCTGATGTGGGTGGTGGGATTTGGGGGTCTTTAGGGGTGCCGTCAGACTGTGGCATAAAGGATATCCATACCTTGTTCTTCGCTGGCAGCAAATGCACTTACTGCAGAACATCTGAGTTTTTAGTTTCTCCTTTGTTCTGCTCATGGCCTTTGTATTATTCTTTCCTCACAGTGGCCATGCAATAGCAAGGGTAGCTACTGTTTCTTTTCTTCCATCCTTTTGCTCATTGCCTGTGACCTGATGAGAATATGGCCCTTATCTCTTGCTGCACCCAGGAAGAATTGAGCACCTATCCACAGCCTATATTGTGACATTAAAGCAGTCGATGGCCACATGCTATCACATCAGCCCCTCGCTCGGAATAATGCAGTGCAGGCTTTCAGTGATAGAGAGATGCCTATCATTCTTTGCTGAGCTTTTGCTCCCCTCAGGGCAACGTGTTTAATATGACTCTACAAATGTGATTTAGTGGGCAGATAGCCTTGGAACTCTTGAGGTCGCTGCTCCAGAGACCTCTAGTGTGTAGTATGTGGCAACAAAGCATGTAGGTTAATGTCTCGCTGATGTTGGATATCTTGTGGCATTAGATATAGCATAAGATATTCTTACAGAAAAAGGTGTGGATAGGGTTGCTGTTGGAGAACAATCACCAAATCGTTTAGTTTCACCCACAATGTCAACAAAAACTTTCAGAATCTACTGATTATTACCCCATTTTCTGCTGTTCCATCTGTAATAATATGTTGCTTATCCCTTTCAGCCATCCTTACTGCATCATTCCCAAAAGCACTCTCTCTCACACACCATCAAATTCAAAAGAAATTTCCTTCTTCAGCTGTCATCGCACCCTGTACGTGTCCGTCCTGGATTCAGTTACTTTTTAGTTTCAACACCGCCTTGTTCTATGCTGAAGTGCTTTCCGATGCATTGTGCTGCACCGATTTATGTCGGAGCTGAGGGATGGCTGTCCAATTTTAAGCATGGGTAGGAGCAGCGCTGGTGGCTCGTGTGTGCGTTTTAAAAGCTATTGTCAGACGTGCGTTGAGGACGTATGGACCACACAACCGTGTAATTTTTTCCACACAGCCATTTATTTCACATCTTGCCACTTGCTTGTGTATTGCAGCTATTTGTCATGCAAGTTCTTTGTGTCTTGCTGAAACACAGCATTTGTGTACATTTGTGTGGATTCATATGTGTGTGTGGACTGCAAATGCTTTTTATCTGCTGGGTTAATAATTGTCGAGATAATGCAACATTTTTACCACATCAGCGGTCACTTCGTTCATCCTTGAAAAAGAGGAATGTATGCTTAATTGGAAATTAGTCTAAGCCATTAAATTTGTTTTTTTTTTAATTTTTGCAGAATAACTGATGGTGGAAATTGTTTTTCACTGATGGTTTAGACACAGCAGTTTTTCTCATTTCAATGATTTTTTTAAATGGATTTGGGGATAAATGGAATAAAAACGGGACTGGGCTACATTACAGGATGTATCATGTAGCTTTTATCCTTTACTCTGACCTGTCTTTCAAGTGTTTCCACACTTGGCCTACATATTGTCACAACTATTCTCAACCCTGCACTTACTCCAAACTATAGTTCGACATTAAACCCAATTTTTAGCCTCAAAAGTCAAATGTACTGAGAAAAATCTGTCTACAGTAGAAACTGTTGACAGCATAAATCCGTCACAGCTAGCCAGTATGGGGTCACACAGCCTATTACTCTGTTGATGCAGTTATAGTTATGTCTTTCTTTGTAGTCACAGTGAAAGGTTGACGTGCCCCCAGATGACCGCCCCCTCCTCACAGGGGTCCTGCAATATCTCGGTTGTCTCCTTCCAGGGCTGAATGGGCACATTGTGCTGCTGCCCGCTGCTGCTCTGCAGACCACTAGGTCCTCCACACACACCTGTCAAGCCATGTCCTTGGCGCCTTGGGTGCTGAGACACTCCAGAGCCCCCCTGCTGCACACATGGTTATTGAACCCTTGCACACCCGCATACGCACACCTCAAAGCAGTCGTATATGGACAAATAATCCCATGTGCCTACACAGATGCATGTAAAGACACAGGCGTGTATACACAGTTCACATAAACAGAGCATGCATGCATTCACACACCTCAGCACACACAAACACACACACACACACAAAGACTCAGTTTATTGGAAAAACACTTCAACGACCCCTCTCTTATGCCAAGGTTATATTCAGCATGCAGGTCGGCCTCAGAATTAGGAAAGGGTCAAGTTCCATATTTGTCAGGTTGGGGAGGGCAAGGGCACAGAAGGTTGGTTGGAGTGCACATGCCTACACATGGAAACAGGACTGAGAAGTAACCTGTAACTTGATCCATGTCTTCAATCAGTTGCAGATTTTCTCCTTCTGAGTAGAGGTGGGGGGGGGGGGCACTTGGGGCATAGCTAGTTCCCCTTCCCCACATATAGAATGTGTGGTTTACAGACGCTATTGAAATGTTCACCATGTTCAAATTAATCAGAAACTACAGTTTGTCCACAAAATAACAGAAATGGACAATTTGCATAATCTATTTATCGTTAATACTGAAGATGTTTTGTGGTTGTAGCTTTTTGAATGTGTATTTGCTGGTTTTCTTATTTTGGACATTTGACAATACTGAGAATTCATTGAGGCAGTTTCATTATTTTACTATATTTTATAGAGCCGACAAGCTTTTTTCCTACACCCATCAGACTCACTAATGGTTCATCGATCCATTTTAACACTATTCATTGATTGTTTATCACATTTACAGTTATAAGGTGCACTTACATCTGTTGATTGCTCTCTGGGTGTTTTATGTTGTGATGTATACGATACGCACTAATGCTTTTCCTCCTAATATAGTTTCTAACAGTTTGGTCAATTCAATTCAAAATTATTCTATTTATCTGATATTCGAATTGAACAGAAAACTGGCACATTAATTGATAATGATGATTAATATTTTGAGCCCTAAATCATTTGATTTCACTTATGTTATTAAAGAAAAAAGACAAACATTTGTCAGTTGCAGCTCCATTGTCACAACTTTTAGATTATGTTTTTTGTGGTATCACAAGACACAAAAGCCCTTTGAGTTTTTAAATGGTGTTCTGTAAAAATAAGCAGTGAGGAAATGAAACCTTGGCCTCTCAAACACATTTTATAGACTAAATAGCTGCTTGATTAATTAAAAATATACTTGATGGATGAATAAAGAATGAAAATAAATTCTTTGCAGCTCTAGTTTAGACCAGACCTTTGTCAAAAAGATATTTCATGAAGGTAACCCTCTTCCCTGATATGTTGCAGCACTCATCTCAAGTATGTCCTCTCTGTCCCTGAGCATCTCTCCATGGCCTTGGCCGGTAACCCTTCACAGAACAAATGTGCCTCTCCATGTGGTGTTATCATGAAAGAAAAATGCTAAATGGCTGTTTGTTCATGCACACAACGTGCACCCTCATCTAGGGGCCTGTGGTGTCAAGTCCCACTAGTGTCACCCATGCAATTTTCCCCTCTATTGACTTTTATGTTGTGCTGCAAGGTTGGTCATCTTGGTGGGAATATGTATGTATGTATTCCAAATAAAGACAAGCATGATTATCATAAGGTAAGGTAAACAGCTCCATGGCCCCAGCAGAGGGTAAAATTGCGTGCGACTGTGGCGTTTTGACAGCTCCTCTTTGACAATTCATGTATTTCACACCGGGCGTCATAAAGCCTTTTAACTATTGGCTTTGAGCGGGAATTGCTTGTGAGATCATGTGATAACGGAGCTCTCGTTCTGGCTGGAAAAGCAATCTATGGCCTGAGCACCGCAAAAACATGATATTTACATATAATATTCAAACACATGAGCCTGCATACACCCACGTATAAAGGTTTAAAACAGAGGTGCTGTGTACCACTTTGGCTGAATTCATTATTCTGGAGGCTGTATGTGTTCCTCACTCCTATCTTCTATGTTTCTGCAGACACAGACAAATGGCCACAAACAAGAACGCATACGTGCAGCACATCTACAGACTCATATCCTTTGGTTCATCCCTTTCCAATTAAGGCCAATTAGGGCCCTTGTATAAGGAGGTCTTCCGGGAAAAGGAGGGTAGTTTTGGGGGCTTTACGTCCCTCATTTCCTCTTCTCATTGGTACACCAGCACAGAGGGAGAAATAGGAAGTGTGGGGAAAACATAAAGATAATGATAAAGGAGATATGAGGAAGAAAGATGAGGGGAAAGAAGCATCAACAATTAGTGAGAATACAGTAAGAGAAATGGAGCTATACATAATCCTTCTGCAGTTGCCAGCAACCTCACTCAATTGTTATCAGCTTCCTGAATTTAATGTGACTCTTGGGGGTTAGGATGCTGCCCATGCATTATAAATGCTGCTCATTGACTTCTGCTGGTAACCTTTTCCTCCCTTTCAAATGAGCAGCTCCCGACTGGCTGTGATTACTTAACAGACAATAGTGCAATACAATATATTCAAGGGCTTGTTTGTATTTTATTCCACGACTTGGAGATGTATTGTCCTCCTTTGCTTTTACCTCTTTTCAGAATATTGTCAGGATTAATGCATTCAAAAATATATCTATATATATGCAGACTTTTTCTCCCAGTGTGAGGTGCAGTAGTTACATTTGGTGAAAGTCATGCTATGTTATCCTCAAAGTGCAGTTTACCCGGAGGGGGCAAATGAAATCTTTATAAAGCCTGGTCATTTCTGTCTGCCAGAGCAGCTCATTTTAAAGTCTGTATAATCTATGAAATAGCTGCAAGTGTTTGAATAAGTACCAAGAGTGTACGTTGCATACTTCACACAGGAGTATGCAGGTTACTCAAGGTTACTTGTTAAAGATGCGGCCATTTCAATACATTTTTCTGTTCATTAGCCGTATCTCCTTTGCCTCTAGCCTCAGCATGCATGGGCACGGCCTGTCAGTTACAGTGTCGCAACCACAGGGTCATTTAATTTAGAGCCCTGCTCCGCCGATTAGGCTCTTTGTTGTGAGTGGCCGTGACTACTGTAACACGGGTGTTTGGGTCAGCGATGGGCACAATAGCTTAGTTACTCTCGCTGACTTCCTCTCTATTGCCGCTCCCTCTCTTTCTCAGCACATTTTCCACTTGGCTGATAAAATAAGCCGGTCTTTGATGAGCTTTGGGCCGGCCACAGCGCTGTGCCTCGGTAAATGCTTTTATAGAGACACACCACAGGCTGTCGACTTGGATCAGTCATACAGCGGCCACATGCGTCCACCGCTCCCTCATATGTGCTTTTGTCTCCCGATAGCACTTTTTTTTTTTTTTTTTCATCGTCACACAAAGATAAGCTGGTGCTAGAACCACTAATGAATTTCAAGAATGCCCTAAGACGACAGTATGGAACTTTTCGCCCAGAGGCAGGAAGGGTAATGTTAGTCCTTCAGTTGGTCACCCCAGCACCTTTCAGTGTGATTAGTTGTGTACCTTGAGGCAGCATGAAGCCAGAGGCTGACAGCCAACAGCTGCAGAGCCAACATTGGGCGTAGAAGCAGGTGCAAAATGCAAAAATGTATACATTTTTAATGAAAGCTGTGAATGTGTGTTTGTTGTGGTTTTGCTTTTGTGTCAAGCTTTCATACAATTTGCCTTTATTTTAATTTAGAAAGCAGCTGAATTAAGTGTTTAATTTAAATGATTAAGAAAAAAAGTCTTGCTTTGTCTTCCTTACCTCTTATTCTTTATTAGAGCCTGGTTCCCTGTTGCATTACTCTTAATTTTTTTAACTAGAAGTAGCTGGGGGAAAAAAAAGAATGGTTTATTTTGATTAGAAAAACTCTGTTGCCATTACGTTTTGTAATATAGTTGTAACGGGGAGGTCAACTAATTAATTTGTTTTAAAGGAAATGATACTCAGTTGTTTCACTGAGGAAAGTGCACATAAACAAATGCAAGAGAGGGATTGCCACCACACAGTCAGTTCTTTTGTTTCGCACTTTACTTTCAATGCACTTTGTGTTTTTTTTTTTGGTTTCAAATAACCATCATGAACAAAGATGAAACTCAACATTGGGAGGTGTGGTCAGAAATATGGCCTGCTGTCCCCACACTCGGCAGCAATGTCCAGCACATTGTTCCACAGTGAATCATTTTTTGCGGGTGAAGTCACATTTGGGCGTAAGTTCATGGCACTGACAGCAGCATCGTCGGGCTGTGTTTCATCACTCTGTAATGTGGAAAACACTTTCACCATGGAAACTCGAACACTGCTCCAGATAATGTGCCAGTGAAACGGACCAGAGAGTCTTTCAAGGCCATGTTTTCATGTTAATGCGATAAAGTTGCTACATATCTTTCTTTGGACTCAGCAGGGGGGGAATTGGCCACTTACATAAAACAGGAGCCCAATAGATTACTGTAGAATTTTCCTTATCCTGATTTGTTATATTTTTTGTTTAAATCCTTAAGTCTGTATGCAGAGACATCACAGATTGGCTTATCATAAAACACCAATGTTGTTTTATTTTGTCTATTGTCATGAGGTCATTTAACATAGATTATCACCTCACCTCAGTTTCTGAAGTAGATGTAAACCTCGCCCTAGCCTGACGTCAACTCCCTTAGAAATTGTGATTGTGATGCAGACCGTAACAAATGTGATTGGTCCATTTGGCTGCATCACATTTCCTCGGTGCCCCTCAGTGACTGGACAAACACAAAAACAAATCGCACCTCTTTCTGCCTCAGTCGGTTAAATTGTTGTGCACATTATCTATCACCCGAACATTCTAAACTCCAAATCCAACACGACACTGCTTAGTTTCAGGCGCCGTTGTCCACAAGAAACTGAGCATGTGTGGATCCTGTACACAGGCCTTTACTGGGCTGTTTTCAAGTCACTCAAAATGAAAAAGCGGTTTGGAGTTTTTGAAATCTTTCACTATGCTTGCACTTTGGAGCATCTGGTTTGAAAAGTGCTGATGCAGAACAGTGTCGCTGCTCATCTCGTCAGTCTGTGAGGCAAACGTTAATGTTCAGGCCAGAGCTGTCAGCAGCAGCATTGGGTGTCCGATATCAGAAACCCTGCCAGATGTGACGTGCGAGCGGATGGTCATAATTGCGCTTTGAATTACATGATTAAATCAGATTTCATTACACATACAAAATAGCTTCAGATTATGGCGAGTGACCACAAATACAATCCTGGAGTTAAAATAGAAATCGCAAGTAGGATATTGATCAGAAAACAACAGAAAACAACACGAGTAACTGCACTAACGCTTTCATTAACAAGCATCTTGGCATTAATAAGCAGCTTTCTCACACTGTGCCGCGTTGGGTCATCCGTTGCTCGTACTTCAGAGAAGTCGCATATCTTTGGAATGAACATCTTAGTAGTAATGGTACAAGATTGCCTTAGGTGCCTGGAACTGCCTGGTGTACATTTCTCTGATCCAAAACCCTTTGAAGATATGAAGGAAGCTTCAGTTCCCAACTAATGGCTCTACTGTAACACAGCTGATTAAGCGAGAGCAAGTTAGAATTCGGGCTCTGATGATGTCTGGGTTCATTGAGGAGGAAGAGCGAATAATGCTTCTATAAGAGGAAAATATGTAAAATCAAAGATCTGCACAATCGCTGTAATTGCAGTAAATTAGCTCTGAATTAAAAAACAGGATGTATTGTAAGCAGATGATGAAAGTCGACTACGGCTCATTAAGCTGTCGAGGATATTATTTTTATTTTCTGCCGTCTGCGAACCCTCACTCCCTTTTTGTGCAACAGTTTGTGGTCGGGATTGTGTTCCTTTCCAAACACTTCCAGGCCTGCTAAATGACTGGCAGATGCTCCGTTGACCAGACCGGCTTCGGCGGTTCAGCTGAATTGACCTACGGCATCTGTTTCCTGCGCCAAAGTCTCACATTTGATCAGCGAGTGAACAACAGATTTGATGAAGCGAGGCCACAGCGCTGGTTTTGAAGCCAAGATCGGTCGGCCATTGTGCCCAGATGATATTTCGAAATTTTGGCAATATAGCTGTTTTTTTTTTTTTTCTTCTCCTTTTGTAGCGTCACTTTGGGAGAAGCGTTGAAGTTTTCATCACTGACACACTTGCACAATATCAAACCCAACAGCAGCTACAAACAATGCATTTATTTTCATTTTTCTGTTCTTTGTTTAAGTCTTGTTTTGGACGTTGAAGGTGCTTTTAAAAGTTGCGTTGATGTGTGACAAACAACACAAAAAGGTCTTTCTAATTCTCTCGAATCCAATATCTGTCTAATTTGCATTGTAAACACACTACTCGTAATGACTCCTTTTTAATTTTGGCTTATTATTCAAGACCCTTACCTGCTACAGACACCTCAATTACAGAAGTGTAAGAGCTCATCAGTTTTATTATTGCAGGTGAGATTTAATTAGAACTCATGTAAAGATAGTTTGCATCACAATAAGGGAAGGGACATGTTTTTCTGCTCCCGAGGTAAAGAGGAAACAGTCTTTTCAGTTTCATTAAATACAATTTGGATTCAGCTCTGTGAAACCGCACATGTAGCCGTTTAATCCAGTCATAATTATGCTGAACCACTTCATCTGTGTATTAGCCTCTCTACAGGTTTAATGCGAAGCAAAAACTCCAGAACAAGTGGAGCGACGTGGAGAGGAAGTGGTAAAAGATGGATTTAAACAAAGGCCAAGAGGCAGAGCAGGAGAGCAAAACGTGCACAGTGGGAAAACGAGATGGCGCAAAAGGTTGACTGAGCGAGGGGCGGCCATCAAAATGCTAATGCTGTATGGGATATTTACTGCAGAGTGTTAATGCGGTTTAAAACAGGCTCTTTGTCCTGCAGCCCATCACCAAGCCCCTGTTGGGCCCTAATAAATCAGCCATTAAAAGCTGATGTGACCTGAATAGCTCTTCATACAGCGGCAAATCGGGCTCCATCGCCAGAGTGGGAACCAGACAACAGCTGAAAAATGTATGAAGATGCCACTTAATAATGGCCGTCCCAGCTGAGAGCAAAAGTTAGTGTTTTTGCGTGTGTGGCGACTGACAAACTGACACTGCAGGCACTTGAAAAAAGTTCTTATTTTCAGTTTTTGGGGGTTTCTCTGAATAAAGCTGGAGTCTTAGATGTGCACAGGCCTGTTATCCGTGAGTTAGAGAGTCGTGCTGGCAGACATTTAAAGTTCCCCTTTTTGCTCGAGTGTTTAATTATGTCCCCTGTCAGCTATTCTGAAAGAATCAGTGTTGCCATGTTTTGTGCCGTTCTCTCTCCTCTAACCTGCTTCCTCTCTGTGTTTCCTTTCCAGGACAGGCCATGGTTTTATTATCTGGCATGTGACACGCTGGATCGGTGAGGAGAACACTCAAGAATCGCTCTCCCTTTCACGGCGAGAGGTATTGTTGGATTTTTATCACCATCTCTGAACCTGACAAACGGAGCTGAAAATTTACAAAACACACAAACACACACACACACACACCCAACAGAGGCGCGGTAATGAAGATTGTTCATGGTGGCCAATTGGGCATCGCTCTTTGTGTGCAGTAGGATGTTTATTAAAATGATTCATGATAGGTACTCATCTTCTTATGCAAATCTGTGGGACAACATCGGTAAGTCTTTCATTTCTGCCACCAGCGACAGGGAGGGCTTTTTTTATTAATTTTTTTGGGGGGGGTTGCTAACCATACACATCTACCGAGCGTGTTTGGATTTCATTCCCTGATGCAAATGATGTTTTCGGTGTAATCATGCAAAAGCGCAGCTGGCTTCCACTTCTCCACACCTCGATACACCTGCCGCCCCTTAACCACCAACACCTCCACGCACCCAGCTCCGCTCGTCTGTTTGCCACTCTTGTTTTCCGCAGCCCCCTATTTGCTCCCTGCCTCTCGTTCTTATCTTTTTTTTTTTCCATTTCCTTGCTCACTTGTCATGCCAGCTAAAGCCCACCCCTCCTCATCCCATCAACACACACACTTCCCTCCATCCCGCTCGCCTCCCCTCCACCAGCCCGCTCTGTACCGAGTGGAGCCTCTAGCCTCGGTGCCTCCCGTGGTGAGGCTGGATTGAATTCAATTAGGTAGATTGTTTGCCCTCCAGAGTTTAGTGGGCTCCGTGGATGATAGGTTTGCCTGCCGACAGTCCCACTCCCTCACACACACACACACACACACAAACATGTCCTGCTACATCCATCTAGCCTGTTTCCCCTCCATTTGACTCAATGCATCTACCTGCCTTTTTCCTCTTTTCCTAACAGCTTCCTAGCAGCAGTGCATACAATGTTTTCTTTGTGCATACGTTGTTTACACGTTCCGAGGCCTTATTATTTTCAGATATTGTATTCAAAGCGATCAAGGCATAAAATCTGGCTCCGTGGGAGAATGTGTCGTATCACCTTTTTGATAAGCCTAGGCCACAGGGGGGCTTATATTCCTCATGTGGCTGTTTCAGGAGGGATGATGGGATCGGTGTTTTCCGTGGGGAGAATTATTGGGAACTACGTTTGTGCTCAATCCCAGTGACTACTCACACTTCGCCAGGATTAATTTGCCAGTTCGCCCGGTACATCCAGCAGGAAAGAAAGGATAGTAAATGTTGCTGACATAGGAGTAATGCTCACATTAGTCGCAAGGTGAAAATAGAATTGGGCTGTCATTTGAATAACATTGAGAGCAGCAGGCGGTCGTTGTGCTTTTTTAGATATGAAGTGTAAATCTGGTACAGACATAATGGACCTTTGGTCTCTATTCTCTAAAAAACCAACAACATCTCAGCGACTTGTCCTGCAACCCGCTGCTTTCTTCCACATGTCACGCTGTGAGAGCGTGTACGGTGCTTCTCAGATATCAGATACTCTATTAGGGCTGAGAGATGTCAAATGAATTAAAAGCCGGGAGTCGCTTTCATGATAAATATCCTAATGCATCCCGACGTGGAATTACGAACTTCATTTGATGCACCTTCTTTTTCCTTAATTTGTGGTCACTTTGGATTAAGTGCGATCGACTTCAGGGTGATAATCTTTTGGCTGAAGAAGAAAAAAATCTAATTTGAGTCCCAAGCACAATGATTTGTAATAGTAGTGAGAGATTTCTGGAATTGATATGTGAAGGATTTCATCAAGGACAGATCTGTAAGCCTTCAACTACAACACTCTTTTCAGCCTTATGAGAGAGTATGAACCTCTGGACTCTCCCACAATGCTTTGCATACCCAACATGGTTGCCCATAGCATCCGGCCATTCAAGTTAGTTTGACCCTAATGGCCAATGATGACACCAGCCCTGCCAAGGTTTGGTTCTGTTATTTTAAAGCCCTGCCATTTGTTTTCATAGTGTGATCCTGCCCGAACAGCTTGAAATGATGCAAAACAGGTCATTTGAATGGGAGGGGAGTAAAAATCCTTTCGGCCGATGTCAGCAGTGTTCTTGAATTTGAGTCCTCTCCAGAGGTAGTTGACTTTGTACGTCTTTGTTGTTGTTGTTGTTGTTGTTCTCCTGTTACTTGGGCAACTATGGTCGACACCAGAGCAGCCTGGCTCAAGGATAACAGACTCAAAGCCCTCTCTAAGTGGCCAAATTATTTAAAAGGCACACATTGCTTGATGTAGTGCACGGCTGATAATGGCAAATTTGTTGACCCTTTTCTGCAAATTGCTGTCGTCAAGACAACTGCAACCTGCTGGAAATATATTTGCTCACACATGTTAGTGGTTGTTTTGTCTCAGTGGACGATGACAACTCTCCTGCAGCTACATGAAAAAGTAATTTAATAATCTCCCCATCGGTTTCCTTATATTTCATATATGTAAACTATGATAAGGGATAAATGCAGTGCAGAGAAATGTTGCGTTTATGGACCAGATCGGATTGCTATTGATTTTAACCTCAAGCACATTCACTTTCATTCATTTATTTGCATTTAGAATCATTAGGGGGAAGCATTATTCAGGCCAGTTGTTAATGGCAGCAGCTTTTTGAATAAATACAATTTGTAAAGCTGCACGCCACATTAGGGCCTTTATTTCTTTTAGCTTGGAAAATTGTATTGTTCTGAACCTCATTATCCACAGTGTTTGTTGAGTCCTTTAGAATATTTATTTATCTGTGTGTTCGTTGGTCATGCTTGTTTAGCATATAGGCTACTGTGTATATATGACAGCTGGCGTGTGTGCGCATACAGTAAATGCATATGTATTTATTCGTAATGTGGTTTTTGCTGACAGACTCTGCATGTGCTCCCCCCTCCACTTATTCCAATACACTATTCATGACTTCAGTGGCCCTTCATCACTCACTTTATCTGCATCATCGTGCTTTTTTACATCCTGCAAAAGCTTTGGTCTTTTGATGTTCCTTATGTAACAGGGCTGGTGACGTTATTACACAGCAACAGAACTGATTAACAAATCACAAATTAAAAACAATTAAAGTGAAAAGTAAAAAGATGCTAAGGGCATAGGTTCACAAGCATTATAAGAGAAGGTCAAATATGATTTTTACATCTGCTAACAAGAAGCAGCAGTCATAGGAAAACAAGCCTGGCTTTTTCTGCAGGTGCCGAAATCCATCTCACAGCGCTTCTACCCAGCTCACTTATTAACACATTATATCTTTGTTTAAATTGTACAAAAAAAAAAAAAATCCAAGGCGATGACAAAACTCCTTGAAATATGTGTTAATTAGCGAGCTTCAGAGGAAGGCAGACGTCGTTACTTTTGAACGCAGCCGCGCAAGCTGTGTTCCCTCGTTTCCAGACGACGGCTAAGGTCGGGCGAACCACCTGCTGGCTGTAGCTGAGTTTGTTTTTCCTTATTTAGCAGTAGGTTTTTTATTCTCTCTCCCTCTTCCTCTCTTGCCATTGCTTGTCACAACCCCTCTACCTTAGTCGCAGAGGGCTACACAGCGTTTCCCTTGATTTCTATTTGACAAAGAGAACAGAAAATTTGGACAGAGCTATTTGGGTATGAGAAGCGGGATGTTAGAACAAGATCCTAAGATGCGCCCACATGGCTGCTCTCCTGGTACCTGCACTGACAGTTCGGGTGTCTTAATAAAACAACAGTCTCGACAGCGAACTCACACAGCAGCTCAACGGCCTCCCTGCAACTCCTCCCGCCACTCTTCGTTCCCCTTTCACTCTCGCCTCCTCTCTCTGTTGCCTCTCCTCCTTCTCGCCATGACCGTTTATGCAAATGTAAACGAACACGACGATCTGTTGATGACAATTAGAATCAAACGCTGCCAGCACCTCTGGGGCCACACTCATATCATCTGACACGACAGACGAAAGCAGAAATGGCGATCATTTGAGAGGCTCTGATGTTATTTGGGCTCCAGGGCACTGGGTTAAAGACATAGTAAGCAGATACTGAAGCCATTTTCAAATGCATGAAGTCCAGAGAGATGTCCACTAACTTGGAGAGTTTTTTCCTCTTTGGTTTTTCTAACAGCGAGTCTCCCTTGAACTCGTGCTACCCCCTGTCCAAAGCTTCAGCTCCAGCAAGGTGCGCAGCTCTAATCAGCTCTGTTTGAAGTACGGAGGCAGCAGACTTTACGGAGGAGCCAAGATCTCTTAGGACATTAAGGGGGGAGGCGAGGGAGGAGAGGCAGAGATTACTGCTGGTCTTTTTATAGAGGATCACTCCATCTTGTCCTTTTTATCTCACTCATTAGCTTTCACTTTCCCCCTGGAGGGTGATTCGCTCTTTCTGTCTCTCACGAAGACCAAGGCCACTTCCCTCAGTTTGGCAAGGAACTGGTCTGGCCATCGCTTAACCAAATATGCTCCTCCAGCCTTTCTGTCATTATCAAGTCACAGTCAGAAGCTGCTCGTGTGGTCAGAGCCACTTGCGTTCTGGCAGGGGCCATCGGCCCGGGAGAGGAAAGGGGAGATGGATGAATAACGATTGCACATGCTTTCCTTTGTTGGCAGTGGGTCTGGTGACATACCTTTACTTCATTTTCCTCCCCCTTATTCCCTCCATTTCCTCCCTCCCTTTGGCGAGTACCTGCGAAATCAGACATCCCTCTGTGCCCGTCAAAAAATAACCAACACTCTGCCACTCTGCGACTGGCTGTCAGGGGAGTTCACCGCCTGACAACCGGTGTACACGCTGAGGTAATCAGAAGTTGTCAAACGTGAAGTGTCCTCAGCCACGAGCGGGAGTGTGCTCCGTGTTTGCCTGTCCAACGTCAGAGCTTTGGCTACAGTGTAGGTGTACTAATGGCCTCTTTATCAACAGGGACCATTAAATAATGTCCTGCGACTGCAAATCTGGCAGCGAAATTGTTGTTTAGCAGAGGAAAATGGAGACACAGATGGATAATAGGAGCTTGTTGTCGCTAGCCCAGCCCAGTTATGTGATGGAGCACGTTCATACACTTTCATGACCTCTTATGATTATACATCATTCTCAAGTACACCAAGTGCTGTTCCTTTTACACATTCCCAAGTGGTTTATGAAAATTTTATTTACATATTTGTTCTCCATATGCACGGCCCGCTCCTCCCGCGCGCTGCGGCGCCCCGTCTTATAAAAACACAAGCAGGGAAATTATTGATTTGCATCTGTTTATTGAGGACGAGGCAGAGCACCTCCCTGCTGTCAGCCCCGCACGGTCCGCGCACGAGGATCCCAAAGGTGTCATCACACCCGTCTGTCCTTTTTACGCTGGCTCTAAAACGCAGACAGGGGCTGCAATCTGTTTCTGCCCTCCCTTGAATTTTATTTACAGCCCCATCCTGGTAATAAAGCCCACAATTTATGACTTTCTTTTTAATTAGAAATAATGTCTTGTAGAGTTAAAGTGATGGATGGTTTAATCAATATATTGACTGCGGCTGGCCCTATGATGAACGCCGCTATTGACAGCGCGCGGAGTAGCCTAACTTAACACTTTGTCTTTCAAAGAAATATGTAGTGTTTTGTTTGGTGATGGAAACCGTACACTGGCCCTTTCTATGTCTCTTCATTCTTTTTCCGTCCATTTCACTGTCTCTCGCTACTCTGTCAACGCTTTCACTACAGGCAATCTTTCCCCCGGAATGAATCAACCTCTCCTGTCACACTGTATTGAAGCAATTATTTTACCTCAGTGAAACCCCATTGTGTTGTGTGCCACATTTGCTCAGGTTTTAATAAAATAAGTGCTGAAGGTGGTTTCCCATGAATGGAAACTGACAAGCTGGGAGGAATGCAATTCTCAGATAGGTGATTTAGATAGGAGTTTTTTTTTTTCTTTTTAATTGGGTAAAGCCATTTTTTTCGTAGGGTTCAGAGAATAGAGAGCAAATAGTATTTTCATGTAGAATAATTAAATAAGATCAAGTAAATGGGGTCTGTTTCGTGGCACTGTGGATGATTGCGTAATATACACTTGACTGTAGTTACATTTTGTCACACCGAGCATTAACATGCATCGTGGGTGATCCAGTCACAAGAGGAACATTGGAATGCGTCTCCAGATGCGTCTGAGACCACTTGTTATTGGATCCCACTTCCTCGCACAAATAAACTTGTACGTCTTTGCTCAAAGACCAAATTGTGTTGTTTGTAGCCAGTCTCACCATGACAGACAGGTCTGTTGTCAATCTGTTGGTGTGTGTGTGAGTGAGAGCCAGGCAAAGGAGGGGCTGAACAAATCAATCCGCGGTGCCCTACAAAGAAATACCTATTTATCCATTTAAAATGCTAAAAAAGAGAAACTCTATAAATGGCAATCAAAGTTAAAATTGTGGCGAGCCGTCACAAACAAATCAATGTACGGGAAACACTGAGACGTGTCGGAATATTCTCTGCTAAATGTAGCAGGCCAGAAGATGTCAGTCATGTTTTATGTGGCCCAGGAAATATTGGCGTTCTCACTGTTTGAAGAACACGGCTACCTTCGTCCTCTGGTCGGAGTTCTCTGATGTGTCCTCATTGCATCTTGGGAACATTCACACTTGAACTTGTGAGAGCTGGATGTTAACGGCAGGTCTGAACAGGGCCTCAGTGTAGCCAAACACTCATCACACCTGGTAGCAGTAAGTCTCTGTCGCTGCACGAAGAAGGGACTTTTTTATTCTCTATCTCTGTCTATTACAATTTACTGGACAGTTCTGTTTTATTATCTAACAAACAGTCATATGGTTTACATTGGAAACACTGGAATCAGCCAGTGGATATTTTATTTAATTGATAACAGAATTGTTGCAGAGTGGTTTTCAGTTGTGTTTATCAATTGAATACCTTTTTTTAAAACACTGCTATATGTTGTTCTTCAAATTTTTTAACTAGC
This sequence comes from Paralichthys olivaceus, assembly GCF_024713975.1. Classification (NCBI taxonomy): domain Eukaryota; kingdom Metazoa; phylum Chordata; class Actinopteri; order Pleuronectiformes; family Paralichthyidae; genus Paralichthys; species Paralichthys olivaceus. The sequence continues at coordinate 10,121,673 of NC_091114.1, forward strand.
TCTCATAAACACTACATTGAATTAGCTGAATGAAAAACAATATCCATCGGGACTGTCTCCTTTTCTACAAACCACAAGCCATTAGATTAATGTTTATTAAATAATAGTAATAATAATCATAATACAATAATGCACACAAGGATGTTTAACTTTTAAAAACTCAGGCCAATCTATTTGATTACAAAGAACTTAGTTCACAGGCTCAAGTTTCTAAATTAGAAACTAAATTCAGAATGTGAATCACATTTATGATTTTTGTGTCCTTCAATGTCACAAATTAATTATTGGAACCTGATGCATGTTGCTTCCATTCAGACCACCTACCTTAAAAAGAACACTAATAGACAGGATAATCTTATCCCTACACACACACACACACACACACACAGCAACATAATATCACCTGCCCTCTAAGACCAACAACAGTACCTTTCTTTCTCATTGATTAGTGTTGCATTCACTGCCCAGGGCAAGTAGAGGCCTTAATAATGACTTTATGCTTTGTTTTCACGGTCTCCGGAATAGAATAACCACGGATGACATGGATCCCATGCTATGAGTCCCTCTAGTCAATGGTTAACTGTTCTGCGGCAATTCAAAGCATCCGGGCTCTGTTGCAACTGACCGCTCTCATGTAGATCCTGACCTGCGTATGTTTTCTTCACCCCCCCCCCCCATAGCCTCATTTCTGCCCTTTTCTCCATTCCCTCATTCTGCTGGCATGTCTTAGCTTATCTGCCTCCTTTGTGCAACATAAGCTCGTAGATAAGCAGTATATTGGGCAGGGTTACTCATGTCTGTCTTGTTCATTCATCAGAATCCTCTAATTCCCCCCAGAAACCTATTTCCCAGACTGCAGGTGGCCCGTGTTGCAATACCGAGGGCACGCCTGATCTCTGCAAAGCAAACATAGACATTTAGTCACCGCTGCCGCTTTTGTATTCCCTGCGAGTGCCGGTAATGCCCCAATATGTATGTGCGCTGCGAGTGTACACATGACTAATCTCGGAGACAGTGTAAAAACATACCACCGATAGGTACGCAGCTTTATCCGAGATTAGCCACGAAGTCGGGAATTATTCATTTGTTGTATTTGCCCCTCTTTTTATTCCTGGTTGACAGATAGGTGGCATGTACAGAATAAACAGAATTCTACTGGAGATCTTAAACAGGGGTTACCCATAAGCCATAAAGTCCACAGGTGTTTCCAGTTGTGCTAAGTCTCGAAAATGCATCGCCTACAGCGGGCTTTAGGTCGACTCTCTGAAAGCATGACCCAGTTCTTGCCGTTTCACGATGCACCGTACAGTAACTATGTTAGAGGAGGGATTTATGGGAGTGAGCAGTTACAAACCGAAGTGAGAGCAATGCCCTGAGACTTTAGCTGAGCCTGTTTCATCGGTCAGGGTCAGTGCCGACCATGATCTCTGTTCTAGGCAGTTAATTAGGAATTAGAACATGGCATGACCCTCAGGATGTTCTCCATGGTCGGAATAATGAACACCTGGAAATTGTGAGGAGCAAGAGCAGGGGAAAAAATAGTTTGGCTTGTGCACAAGTAAGCCATTAAGACTTGTGAACTCCTGTGGCCTTTATAATTGCACTCCAGCAAAAAAAAATTTGTCTCTATATCTTACTGCATAAGAGAAGATATATTTTTGATTTATATTGAAATGTTTGAGATCTGATTCAAGACAGTTTGAGATACAGCGAAATCTATTCACCCCAAATTAAATTGAACCAAATCCTTCTCAGTGCTAATGAAATCCAACTCCCTCCCGTTTTACACATTAATTAGGATTCCTGTGATTTAATAATTTCACATTTATTTTGAGGTTTGCCGGATTGTTCTGACAAATTTCATTATTTTTTGAAGAGATGTATCAAATAGTCTATTAAAAACATCAATCCATTAAAAAAAAAGTGAAATGGTTTAATTTTGTGAAGCAATTTATCATTATAAAAGTGAAATGGTTTTGTTTTTAAACTTTTGACTCTTAAATATCAAATTCTACTTTTGCTATTAAGTTTTGTCAAATATCTGCTTTTAAAAGAAATGAAGTCGAATTTGAAATGCTCGAAAAGTTTGAGATAATGCAAGTAAAGGAATAAAAAGTATTGCAGCATTGCACCCTGCTGTGCATTACGTGTGGGGACTTTGGGCATTATCAAGCTGTAAATTCCCAGTGAAATCTATGTTGCCTGGATATCTAGTATTCAGTCTGAATACTATTCAGTCTGAATACTAGAGCCTAAAAAAAAAAAAAACTGTCCCTGTGCTGTTTGTGGATTCAGAGAGCAATGCAGTACATGTGCAGCATGGGTTCCACCGCTAAAAATACAGTCCCCAAAAATGACGTACACATCCAATTTAACCTATAATCTTCACTTTCACTTTCCTGGTGCAGCTGGTGTGTTCAGTGGGCCAACAGTGATTTTAATTCTCCATGTATATAAGCCCCCGTGTGTCGTATCATAATGATCTGGCCCACTGCCTCGATTTGAATTGGTGAATTTTTGCTGCCCGAGTAGTTAGAATATGATACAGCTGCTCACATTACTTACCCACATTATTTTATCAACTGTATTTGCGGGTCGCAGTGCAGAATGTTGCGTGTCGCCCTCCCCCCTTAACCCCCCCCAGCACACACACCCGGTTTGGCTGTGCTGGCAGTGAGCATGCCCCAGTACACACAGTCCCCTAGATGCAGTCTGGCAGGCCCAGTGAATCATCTTCCCGTCACAGGTGGAGGAAACACAACAGCGGGATTGGCAGTCTGAAGGTGGCGTCTGGCCCCACTGTTGAGTGAGGTGTTTGGCTCGCTTCCTCTGGAAATGAGGATGTGTCATATTTTCTTCACGCAGGAGATGGAAACTAGTTGTCCAACTTTTTTTATTTTCTCTTCCCAGAAGTGACACACCAGTGATACTGTAGATTGTAAAGAATACACACATCTCTAAACATATCCAGCACCAGTCTGCTGTTCTCCATGTACAGTAGTGCCGGCCTGTTTAAGACGCTGTTTCATCTGAGCTCTTGTGGGAAGGTGAGGACCACCGATCAAAGGGAGAATCCTCGGGCCAACAGGGTTCCAGCACGGGCAGCAGATGTTTCCCGTATCTGTTAGAGCTATCCTTATTTAACCGGCTCCGGCTAATGGCCCTCGCCAGTGTCAGATACACCGGATCACTTTTCTTCTCTTTTGTGTGCGGAACATGGGACAGGAGGCAAAACGGCAGAGATATCTTGTTCCTGTGTGACACTCTCATTGTGCTCCTCCTGGATTTCTGGCCAGAAAAATCCCTTTCATAGTAATTGGGTGTGAATGAACACTTGTGCTCGCCTGTTGTCTACAGTGGAGCGTTGCACTCAGGCTGGTGGTTGGACAGGCCAAGAGAGAGGGCGGAAAGGGGGAGAAGAAAACTGGGTTTGTAGGAAAGAGAAAAGAATCAAGAGAAGATATTGACAGAAAAAGAACAGCATGCGAGGAAAATGACAAAGAAATGTGGGCATTGTAGTTCAAGGGAAGCAAAGCAAACAGAAAATACTGAAGTTTGAAAGACGAAGAACATTTTTTTGTAGGAGCAGAAAAGCAGCAGAAAGGGTTTGCGGTGTGTGAGAATTTAAAAAATAAAAGGAAAAACAATTTAAAATACAAAGTGGACGAGCACAGCCGCAGCTCAGGTCCTGCTTCTTCCTGTGACATACTGGAGATTGATTGAGAGATTCGTCGGTCCTAATTGTGCTGCGCCATCTGCCCAAGTTACAGAACCTGCCAGGCATGTGACAGTTTCCAACAGGCTCACTGACGAGCAGATGTGTGCCGGAGCGTGCACGCTCGTGTGTGTGTGTGTGTTTAATCACGTCAGTCTCTCTTTACTCTGTGATCACATCTTTTTTTTTTAAAGGGAATTAAGACGAGAGTCCCCGTCTTGAAATACAGAGAGTTGACATGACAGTGCACACGGTGGAAGATACTTAATTTTTTAATTTTCCAAACGTCCTAATGTGCTGCATTTTCTCGTGTTCTTCATCGTCCATGGGCTCCATCTGTTACGTTGGAGTGGTCATTGATGCTGACGGTATTTCTATTGATATAACAGCCCCGACAAATGTCATAGCCAAAGAATGAATTTCCATAAATCAATCAAACGTTTTTTTCCTCCCTCATTTCCACAATTGAAACATGTTGGCGGTGGAATTAACAATGGAAACAACGGAATGCTCCAAACAGACCATGCATATTAATTTATCCCGTAAATTTACTTGGTATTCGATGAAATGGTCAAACCCAGATTTTTTTTTCATCACATATATTAATAAAGCACCTGCTGAAAACCCACAGGACCTTCACATATTAATTAAATCAATTAGTCCCCTGAGGTTTGGTAATGTAAGAGGAATACTTTTCAATTTTGGGGGATTCACTTTCATGGAGATTCCCAGGTGATGAATATGAAGCTACAGCTAGCAGTTACAGGTTAAATGACCCCATGCTAACCCATCCATTTCCAAATGGACAATATAGCTAGTAGGAAAAAAAAATCCAACCACACATGAGAGATTCAATTAAAACATTTATAAAAATTTAATTAAAGCAGTCAGAGCTCCAGAATGTCACTGGAAATGTGAGAGCAAAAACACGGTGATGCTTTGAAGGCCAAAATATCTCTTCAATCAGAAACCGGAGTGCACAGAACAAAGTAAGGGAAGCCGTTCCGCTAATGAAGCAATATCACCCTGCTCTCTACTTACAGATACACATACGTGATAGGAGGCGGCTGATATTGGACACCTTTGTCTTACCAAAGCAAGGGGGACACAGGATTAGCAAAGAGGACAATTGCATTTGCATATCAAATCACCAGTCACTATGCTGCTTTGTTCGAGCCAGAGTTTTGATGTCCTCACTCACTCTGGCTTAAATTGTCACTATTATTACAATAATTAACAATTACTTATAATCTACAAACTGTTTTTGTGCTTTTACAAGTTCAGAACTGTTATAGTTATTTGAAAAATGCTATTTCCTCCATGTTCGTGCATTGTCCCTTATAAATTCCAGCTGAACTCTATTCTCCCCTCTATGAACATTTAACAGCCCCATTCACTGACTTATCAAGCTGCAGTTTCTCTAGCTTAAATAAAAAAGAAAAAGAATATTACATAGACTCCTTATAAATGTCCAGCAACTATCCGAGTCACTAAATGTGACAGTAAAGTAATTGATTTTTAATTTATACGCCCGGCTAGAGATTTCATAGACGTCCCTCCCACAGATGATGCAGTGTGACAGTTTGAGCAGTTGAGAAATGAAATGTTGAGAAAGTCAGGCTGTTGACGTGCACAACAGTTTACATCAAATATCATCAGATATGAAGGGAAAAGGGATAAATACAGATCCTCCTGTTGTCATATTTGTATCTTTCATGATTTTCCGCAACCCTGTGTCCTTTCCTTGATGCCGTCACCGTCGACAGGGGACATTGGCATGTGTTTCATATTCTGCATACTCATATCCCTAAGTCCCTCTTGTAATTATTATTCAGTAGATGCACTGTTTGGCACAAGGACAAAAGTTTGAATAATTTATGCAAGCCCGTCATCAGTTTTTGAAAAATGGCCCTGGCCTTTTCTTGTGCTTTTAACTAAATAGATGCACTTCAGCTTGGACATAAAACGACCACAAGGAACAGAGGAAACCTTATTTATATCTTTACGTAAACTTTGAACTGATGCAGCCTGAGGAGAGTATATTAAGGTTGCTAAGTCCAGCTCAAATAAATGTTTTATTTGTCCTCTTGAGCTTCTGTCGGGATAAAACTACTATATGAAAAATTTAAAAACAATAATAGTACCAAGGCATCTTCTTTGCGTTCTGTAGAAGTCAGCTTCACGGACAAAGTATTCGGAGATGAGCTGGGTATGATACACTTCCTCTGGATGTGTCCCTGAAGGCTCTCACCTGAGGACTCGGAGTTATTTCCAGCGTGGTGCTCAGAGAAGGTGGTCCGCTGAGAGAAAGAAAGAGGGACTTTGTTATTCCTCATCCTGAGAGAAAGTGCTCTATATTTACTTTAATGAAGGAGGGGTGGGGGGTGTAAATAAACTCCCTTTATTGTGAACCTCTTCTCTTCTCTTGTCCACATAATACCACTTTCCACGAATCCGCCCTAATCCTGCTTGTAAATGTTTTCCCCCTGCATTGTCCGCTGGTTTGGATTTCAGTAATCTATGGGCTGGACACTTTAATCCATCCATGTTGCCAGGACGTGGAGGGGATGTTGGATATACTTTTACTGGCTCTTTTGTTAAAAACGGAAAATTGGCACTTGTCCCTTAATTTCTAAATAGGCTGTGTTTAGTGGACAGGAGACCATAATCCAAGATTGAATAATAAGCTTTTTGGCTTCGCTCTCAGTCTCCGGTGATTGAGTATTTAAAAGAAAAACATAAAAGGATGTATTTATCTGTTATGATCTTTTTTTTCTGCCAAACAAAAATTCTTAGGTACTTACTGAAAAGCATTTGTCTCCAAAAATGTGATTACATCATCATTTTACTTTATAAGGACATATTTTGGAGTCACTTAAAAAGAAGATTGTGAGTAAATAGTAAATTCCTGATATACTTTATGTTGTTTCAGTACAGGGACGTTAAATGACATACGTTTCCAGGCCGACTGAGCTCATCAGATTATATTACTTTTCCCTCCATGCAGACTTAGTTTCCATTTAAACCTGCTGTTAGCATCTGTGGAACAAATCAATAACCCAGCGGAGTGTGTTATTTGCATGATAACTGCGGTGGAGATCACCAAAAAGTAAAGCTTCGGGAGGAAAGTCGCTTCAAGTCAGAAACAATGAGACTCGATAAGGTTCAGTCCTCCGACCTTCAGAAAGACGTGTTTGGGGAGATTAGGCGAAATCGAAGAATTTGCGACTTTGTCTGTGCTTGATAACCATTTGCTTAGAAAAATCGAGGGCAACGATGCAGAAATATTTTAAAACGGCTTAGTAGTTGAGTTCTTGCCCCGTCTCATTTTTATTCTGAAGGAAAAACAGATCGATGTGCTTCACTTGGTTAGGAGACCCACGGGATGTATTACTTGTCCGTGACAAGAAGCTCCACAGCCCAGATTGTTGCCAAGGTTTCACGATGCCAGACAGATCATCTCAGATGCATCTCACTTCATAACCTGACCTCCGGTGCAGTGGAATTTTACATATTAACAAAGAAAAATATTTGGATGCAGCCCGGACGTGGCCTGATATCCCACTTGCTCTCTGCTATCTGGTGTGTTGTCAGATTTTCATGCTTGATCATATATTACAGCGTATACGGACGAGTCTGGAGACAGTGATGGAGGATGCTGAATACTCAAGTATACTTTACTTCAAGACGAAAAAGTAATGAGTTGTTTCAACAACACATTCTCACTTACAGCAGATGTGAGCCACTGTCTGTAATCTCCGCTGAGGTTTTTAGGACAGGGTGTCCGCAGCGTCCTAAAAAGTTTAATATTTAATAATATGCATTTAAGCTCTTAAAAATTTGACTTAGTGGGTCATAAATATGTCAAGGGAAAGGTCCGAATTATGCCAATGTTCTTCTAATGCTACTTCTCTAATTTAACCCTTCTTCTGACGCTATTTAATTTTTATAAGACCGGCCGAGAACTGATAACTGATAGAATTGCTCAGAATCTATCGCTGTACACTCGTCTTGGCTGTTGGAGAGACTATAGATTCTGTCTCCACCTGAAGTTTGCAAGATAACATTTTGATTTATTCTCTACTAGACTACTTCACCTTATCTTCAATTATGGGGAAGTAATCCTGGGACTTCGATATGGTTCCTTCATATTGTTAAAGAAGTCTTGATTTGAACCAGTTAAAACCTGCAGAAACCCTGTCACGATCACTTGAGGACACATTTGTGTTTTTTTTTTCCCAGCCCGCAGAGACAGCTTGAGTTTATCCTTTTGTCCATCAGTTTACAGACAACACTGCAGAAAGTAGATATGAAGCCATATGGCACCCTGAACCCTCATACTACAATCGTCTGAGTGCTAATAGCATCATTTTTCACTCTAGCATTAGGCCTCATACAGCACACAGGACATTATATGCATATTTAAACAGTTTAACCCCCACAAACTGTAGAGCACTATCTCTGCTGATACACTGCAGTGCTTTTCTATTTTCTTCTTCTTCCTGGCTGTTTAATGACGTGACCCAGGATATGATTCCCCATTAGAAAACAATAACGGATAAATTGCTTTGCTGATGTATAATAGAGAAGCGCTGTGAAAGACTTCAGGCACTAAATAATTTCATTGTCAATTGTTCAGAAATAACACATTATTAAAGACCGGCAGGGCATTAGCTGTGCTTATTTTCTTTTTATTCTTTTATATAGACGTCTGACTGATAGTTTGGATATTATCAGTCCGTGCACAATTGAGGTATGCGCTCAACACTTGTTTCCTGTCATGCACAAGAGCCGTACGAACACAGATGTGCATTCATGCTTCTCACACTCAATTTAGTCTGAAATATGAGCCAAGTTTCAGACCCCAGGTTAATAACAGTGCGCCGGTGTTTAACGCGCAGGTCATGCTGTTGATGTGGTGTGATGTGCATGTGCTCCATGAGAATGAACACATACTTTGGCATGTGCGCCTCATGTGTTTTGATTACAGCCGTGCAGCAGTAACATACTGCTCTTGGAGAACTGTGGTATTCCGGGAAGAGGAAAAATGAATCCAGAGGTTACAGTTCTTTCTCGTACAGCGAGTCAGTGAGAGTGTGAACTCTTAAAATGTGATATTTTATTTGTTTACATCCTGAATGACCTTTGGACAAGCCCTCCCTCCCTTGGTTACTGTTGCTGAGCCTATTTAGCGCTCTGTTTCCATCACGCTCACTGAGAGGGCTTTCACGCATTGATCCTGGTGCATGCAAGGCACAGGAAGGAACATTTACATTATACTTAAAACAAGAATAGTCATTGGCATTGATTTAAAATTCCTGGAGCTAACCAGGCAGCATTAAATTTGAACAAATTTTAATAAAACCTGTCATAAAATCATAATCACTTTAGCCCACTAAAACTGAATTAATGCTTACAATGCACATTTACGCATGGACCGTCTCCAGCTCGCCTTATTCCCACGCTCACACACACGCACGGTGTCGTCGTCGCCTCAATTCATTTGAATTTTTAAGGGATCGTCAAAGAAACTGTCAGCATCAGCGCGCACGGAGGAAATCACTCAAATATACTGAGTTATTGGTGCCATTTGCAGCGAGCATTAATGCATGGATACGGCCTTGGATCGCTGAGGTGTGCCTCAATCTGAATAATGATTTGCAAAGTCAGGCTGAACAGAGGACATTTCTCTATGTCAATCCACTTAACATGCGCCCTCACCGTTCCGGTGACAGGTCCGTTGCGTTTCACCGTTGCGAAAGTCATGTTGTTCTTACCAAACTAAACTAAAGCCACATGTTGTCTAATGGCTGAATTTTAAACAATATGAAAGGGAGGAAAGAAATGCCACTGAAACGCAAAACAAGGTTCTGACCTAACCCAAGTGTTACTCCGGTCCCTATCAGACTCTGAGAGACAGCTGTACATCATCCTGTGACTTTGTATTATTGTTATTGAAAGTAGTTTATCTTCACCAATGTATTCTCAGCATCTAATTTGCTATTACTATCATGGAATTGCATTAGCCTTTGTGAACCTTATTTCCTATCTTAAGTGTTGAGTGAAATCATTCTTGTTCTCTCATCACCACTAAGGCACGGCAATTGTGGACTGTGGGAAAATCCACATTCTGGGGGCTGTGTTTTGGCTGATGCCTGACTCAGCTCTGGGCAGTTTGAGAGGTCAGAACAGATGCAGCTCATATGCAGATAAGGCCGTGGCGATCGGAGCAGAAACGATTGCAATTCGCGCTTGTGGGCTTTTTCTTCACATGGTTTAGACAACAGTAAACAGCAGCGTGGCGGTACATGTTGCCGTCATCAATCAGCTCGGAGACTCTGTGATGTGTCACGAGGATGAAAGACGTGATTCTCAATGAAAGATTCAGGCTTCTGAGTAGATGGCATCAGGGTGTGTTGTGGTAGGCGCCGGCGGTGCCATCAGAGCTGAACCAGCAGGGAAACTCATCACACAGACATGTTTACATGCACATAGGAAAGCAGGTTATTAGGAGAAATCAGGCATGGACATATTCATTTAGAGAACACACACATATGGTTACTCTAAACATGTTTACATGCACGTGGTCAGCAGTCAGATTTATCTCACACATGATGCTGTATTTTTAACCAAAAGAGACATCATTTTAATCGTTAGTTCGGTCTGTTTGTTCGTACTGAAGTTGTAACAGTTTTGATGACGCTAAATTCCACCTCCGAGGTAAAATGAGCACTGTGATATGTATAGTCTCAAAATGGTCATACAGTTTTACATTTTTAATTAAGATCAGTTCCACCGGTCGCATGAATTTAACTCTTCCCATTGGCTGCATCACATTACTTAGTTTTCAATGTGAGTTTGGAAGCATCCATCAAATTTGATGAAGCCTCTCAAACACAAGATGGTAACAGATTTTTAGAGGGAAGGCAGCCTCTGTCCGGGGAGTTCTAAGTCATCTGTTAATCAGAGGCAGCCATAATTATTCTTGTTGTGCGACGGTTTCCTCATTTTTCAATCTGGATGCCCAGCATTGCCAAAGGTTGCCTAACTATATCTATTCGAAAATTTTTGACATGAGAATTGTGAGGTTGGCTGCTGTTGTAATATTTCCACTCCTCCCGATGGACATATTGGGTAATAAATATGAGATCCACCAGTAATGTCCCACACAGATGATGTTATTAGACTTGCCAGCCTGAGGCATCAGCTGTGTGTATTGGACGTCTGTCAAAGCAGAGTCCTCCCTTCACCCCAAGGGGAGGACTTAGACCAACTGCTCCAGCAATTGCATGCCAGACTCATGGAGAGTCCCAGAGACCCTGCTCTGCTCTGTGTCCACGTCCAAAGAAAGACGTTGGCATTGAAAATAGACTTCCTTACACTCATAATACAGAATCAAAAAAATTGCTTTGCCCTGGCCAGCTTCATCGGGGAATCAGTGTGGATTACGAATGGGTAGTGAGTAGGATAGAGTTTCACGGTTTGCTTTAAAGGTGGTCCCCACGCTCGCCTCATACACAATCCTGATGGCCTGTTGTGCAGGTTGAATAACATTCAAGTGTCGGATTGATACAGAAATGAAATGAGGGGAATGAAAAGAGAAAGGATGGAGGAGTGGAAAGCCCCCTTCAGCCTAGCTTAGGCCAGCTCATTGCATGTGTACGACAGAGGGAGCTGACACGACTCCCCAGAAATGCAGTCAATATTTTTCTGTCCGTGGTTATGGATCAAGGAGTATAATCAGCAATGCAAAAAAAATAAAAATAATAAAAGCCACTGTGAGATTGACATCAGTCTCACAATGATTTGACAGGGATGCCATGAGTCAGCTTTTCTAAATTTACAACAAATGGAAATACAGTCAGGCATCAGGGAATCACATTTTTGCCAGTGAGCAGTATGCTCATAATGACAATACTATCATGGTGTATTTACCCAGTTCACCATCTTTGTTAACTTATGAGACCCCGACAGCTTAGATGAGGAAATGGAAAAACATTTGTTTTGCAGGTTATCAAAGTATTACAAAAAATGTAATATTAAATATATATAAAAATATAGAATACACAGTTTTTCTTTGGTATTCATCATCTAGGAACCATGAATATCTTCTTTGTTTATATGAAGGTAGATGATGCATCTCTACTTCCTCTGTCAATCCAGGAATGAATATCCTCAATAGAAACACTGTCATCTTGTGTCCATGATGTCATTTGGGGGATGGAGCCACGGCTTCAAGGTCCCGTCGATCCAAGTGTTCGATCTTTTCAGTCGCTCATAATTTCTGTCCCTAGAGACTCAGTACTAGTTTACAGTAGAGAAATTCATCCATTAATCTGAACAGACACCATAAAGATCATTGATTGGGTAAAATGATTTTGGAATGAAAAATAACCAGCTGATTTGTCCTTAAAACCTTTTTGACCAATAGTTTTGGCCAAATAAAAAGCATTGAAAGACCTACCCAGCATAAAAATGCTCAGTATTGACTGGTTAAAGGCCAATTTTATCCACCAAGAGTCTTCTGTTGTCCCGTTTGGCATAGACAGGAGGCAATCTCATTAAAAAGCCTGCGCTCCGAGTGGGTCTGCAAAAAATCCACATACTTGGGGTGCGGCACTCTGGAAAGTCAAAAGCAATTACTGCCTCCTCTTCTTTCATCCGCTCTGTGGAGAAGACCAAGCGGTGTTTGTGGTCGAGGCACAAGTGGACGAATAACATTACACCAGAGTGCAATTAGGACTTGGATCTGGGTCACAAGTTCTGATGATTCTATTCTGTGTCTACTAAAGTGTGTTTTATACAGACACAGAGAAAGAAGAAAGGAGAGGGCAGGGGGTATGTGGGAGTCGAGAGAAGGAATAAGATGGTGTCTGCATGAGCTTGCTCCGTCTCCCACAGTTTGTCTTCGCTGCCAACAAACATAGGATATTATAATTTCAACAGAGGATCAGGGTGCAAACTCTATTATTATGTTTTCCTGTCCAATCATGCAACAATTGTTTGGCTTTCCAGGTCAATCTATCCAATTTTGGTGCATTTTGTATTCTTGGACTAAAGGCTGTTCATGTCACACTATGTACGTGTGTGTAAACTCCACTCAAAGAACTGTATAAGTCATGGTTTCTATTCTGTTCGTGTACTTTGACAAGCGCTAACTATCCCCCGACTGTATGTGGTTACATCGCCCCCCGGGAGATCTCTGCTTTTAGATTTAGAAAGGTTGCCTGCTGAGTCCAACCCAAACACATTCTACCGCTCAGCCAAGAGACACAAGGCAAGGTCACTGGATGGTGTGTTTGTGTGTCTGTGTTCCCACGCCACTCCCCGAACTGTGTCTGAGTGCATGAAAACAAAAAAAGGCACACACAGGTCACAGAGCGCCCTCCCCTCCCCCCCGTGTTCTGCAGGTACTCTTCAGTTATGTTGTGTTGTGACAAGTAAAACATCGAACACTGCGCATATGGAACAACCACTGATCAACTCGGTGTCACTGGATTCTCTCTCCGTGGTCCCCAGCTCACTTCATTAAATCCCCTGCGATTGCAGATTTGCACTTCACACTAAAATCTTTAATGCCTTAATTAGAATTATTCAGCATCTAGTGAAATTAAACTAGTACGGCCTAAATGGCTTTTTGTAACTAGCACAGCATGAAAGTCCTCGCTGCTGAGTCTTATTATACAAGTGCTACATTAGTTGGAGTTCATGCAGTGGTTGCCTGCTGAAAAATAGATGGTACAACTAAAGGATACTTTAAATACACCAAGTATTTGCAAGGCATTTTAAAAAGCATGTATTCCATTTATTCACTCGTAGGGCTTTTTAAATCCCATAAATCTTGTACCACACTTGCTCTTTTTCGATATTCAGAGGAAGAAGAATAAAAAGAGTAATTGATATTCAGTGGACATTTACATCGGGGTAGACATAACCCGAGGTGCCCCGGCTATCTCATCAGGTTTCACAAATGGTGGTGAGAGTGGGCACCTTGAGGCCACCCATGATTTGTCAGGGCCTGAGAGAATTTGCCATGACAAGAGAGGAGAGTATTGCTCTTTTTGTCCCCAGATATACCCCATGAGGATGTTTGCCCAGACCAATCAGACTTTCATCAAACTCTATTCTATACGAGTGTGAGAGAGGGCCGAGGGACCCTACAGCCTGCCAGCTCCCTGCACTTCTTCCATACTTTACGCAGCAGGCACCTCTTTCCTACGGCTTGGAAAAACAAAATGCCCAATTACAGATGATTATCTCTGAGCATTTTGTGATAAGTTGGACTCCGGGAAAGGCAGTGTTGGCAACTAGCAGGGCTTCTCGGGGGTGACCTGAACCATAATGATTCAGAAAAGGCTCACAGGATCTTGGCTGTGCGGGCAGCTGCTACCAGTGCACTCGAGGTTGTTTCTTTTCACAGCTGTCTGCGTGGGCTGACGGTCAAGTGCATGAAACACCAGAAAACAAAAACTGTTTAAAATGAAAAGAAATGTACCTTGATTCCTCAGAATACCTCATAGTATCATCCACACTCTTCCGTTATACGTCTAAACCTCTCAAATTGAAATTGTAAAGTTGCGTTCATAATCTCACCCTCGCTTGCAAATCGTCACTTCAGAGCCAGGTCACCGAGTGTCTCTGAAGCGCTCTCACATTTCAGCCAGCGTTTTTTTTAAAAGCTGCTCGACAACAACAAAGCAACCAAGAAAAGCAATTCACCACGATGACCCTTGACCTCTTGAGTCAACTTATCTGTAGGTGAATATTTACCTTTAGACACCAGTGGAGTAAGAATGTATTGGTCGGCCTGCAAAGAGTGGTTGAAGTGTTTTTCCCTTCATTTTTCATCCTTGTGTTTTTATTTTATTTGGACGTTTAGTGATTTTTCCTTCTTGGTCAGGTCAAAGCAGCAAAGAAAATAAATTGGTAACTTATAATAAAAGTCATTTTGTCGTGATACATTTGAAATATTTTTTTTAAAGCCATAATTATTAATACATTTCTTTTTTTTGGAAAGACCAAAGAAAAAAATTGCCAAGAGATGGATGTCAGATTTAATCCCAGCGAATCAATAATACCTTGTAGAAAACACACCACAATATATTACTACATTGATTATATTCTCATACTTTCATATTGATATTTTTGCTCATTGGGGGAACATTACAAAGATCAGGACATTTCACACGACGACAGACAGAGCAGCTTTTGACAAAATACGTTTTGACTGAAACGTCAAACCTCAATAAGAAGGAGCCTGGAAGTGTCTGCGCTGTTGCAGTGAATCTCTTTTCCGCTGCCGCCGTGTTCATAAATAAGGCTGTCACCTTGTTCCTCACAGGGAGCACCTCATTATATTAAGATAGTGTTTGGAAAAATATTGAAAATGTTGTCATGCAACGATAAATGATCTCACCGAGAGGAGACCAGATTGATTTGCTAATGTGCGGCCTTTCATTTATGTGTATGAATCCTACATTTAGTGGACATTGATGGACACGTATGTGTTTATATACGCACACCTGCATTCTCTTCTAACCGCTGGATCTTTCCGAGCCCCCCCACCTCCCCCACTCTGCCTCTAATTGAGCTTTGAGTAGAGTCCAGGTGGAACCCATTTCAATTCCCCGTGGCCGTGACCACTGTGGTCGCTTGCGACACAGCCGTGCCTCTCATTTCCAGACCATTTACAACATAGTCTTGCCACCAGTAATTCTCATGCTACAATCATTATGCCACCTAGACACACCATAGCAATTTGTGGTCAAAAACACTAACAGAGACACGCAGGACCAGACGGAAGGCAGCGTTAACATTGCAATCAAGTCTGTATTGAGCGCATGCAGCATGATGCTATAATGTGTTTGAAAATGTGCATCACATCACATCGCCCAGCCAGGGATGCTATGCTATGCATGTTTTAAGATTTCATTATATTCCGTGCTCTTGGCTCAGTATCAGATAATGATATTGAAATGCATGCGCCATTGGGATCAGTGTTATTGACATTGGAATTTTCTGTACCCCTGATTCAGAGGCTGAGCTGAAATTGCTGTAGATGTTTGTTTGTGTGTGTGTGTGTGTGTGTGTGTATGTGTGTGTGTGTTTGTGTGTGATTGTTTTCTCCCCCGTCAAATCTGGCAGGGAATGAAGTGTCTATTGGAGAAATTATGCAAATGCCGTTAGAGGGAAAACAAAATGCAGGAAAATTGAGACCTGAAAACGTCAAAACCCAAATAAAAACAAAGCTAAATGGAGGTGTTTTCTGAGCAGATTCCCTCCAAGCATGGGATGATCGAGTTCAGGCTGTGCTGAAAGGTGATAGCAGTAATTAGAAAAGTGGCCCAGTTCCTCTTTGCTTCACTTGTGAGAGGGTGTGGTCCCTATTGTGTTTGTTTGTAGCTTTGTTGCCAGACTGCTTTATGTGGTTGGTGTTAAGTTTAGTAGAGACGGCAAAAAAAATAGTCAAACGAGGCAATTACTTCTTTTTAAGTGGCTTAATTGTCAGCATTGCTCACTGCAAATACACAGTTTCAACTCAACTCCTCCCTTCTGCTCATTTAAAGAAAAAGACATTTCTTTTTTATTTATTGCCCCTAATGATCTTCACCTAACTTTATTAATACACACAGGGTTTACAAAGTGATCTGACAGACAGAGAAGACACGGGACACTCAGGGACAATTACAAATGCATTCACATTAATAAAAGCAACTTAGAAAGTAAAAATAATAAGATGACAGCATCCCATAAAAGCAGTAAATACAAATTAAAATAATAGGAGCAATAAAATACAGGAGCAGTAAAATACAAATACAAATAAAATAAAAGTTGATAGATAGATAATGGATATTGTATTGATCCTGAGGGAAGTTTAACTTTACCAGCTGCAGGATTTGAAGCTTGCATGTTTTTAACTTAGCTTAGTGTGTCAGCTGGCTGATATTTGTTATTTAATTTACGATGATGGACGTGTCCTTAGTTTTTCAGGTATTTTGGTCAAATACCAGAAGAACCTAAGAAAGTTATGGGATCACCAAAGTTATAACAATCCATCCTGGGTGGGACGTCAACTTATTTACCAGGTTTCATGCAATAGGCGTCAAGTAATAACTTTTTTTTAACCATATGATGGAGGAATACGGGTGAATTCAGGAATCATAACTTATTCTGAACCGTCCGATCAGCCGTGCCAACGTGGTTAAAAAATTCTGCCAGCGCCATCAACATGTATCCAAGAAAACTGCTCATCACTCTGATACATCAACAATATATTAGTGCTGCAGTTGAAAACAAAATCCATAGCGTGGTCGTTTGAGCTCTGTCGTTTTAGCTCGATATGTCTGTTTCATTATGAGTATTCTTGCAGTGAGGACAATGCAGATTCCTTTTAACTTGCGTCCAAAAATCCAAACCTGGCCTCGGAGTGTTTGTGGCCACAGCATGCTAATTCCCCCCCCCCCCCCCCCCCCCCCCCCCCCCCCCCCGGTGCATGATTAATGACCAACAGGTAACGTTGCCATAGTGTCCTGCGCACCTGAGCCGCTACAGCACCTGAATTTGATGCGAAGTTTGGATTTGCTCACTCCGCAATTCATGACCTTCAGGTATCAGCCGATATCCCTTTTTTCCTTCACATCTTCTTCTCCGTCTTTTACTGTGTTCATCCACGAATCAATTTTACCCTTCTTTCCCATTTATCGAACTGATTTTTTTCCCCTCTCCTTGTCTGTCCTCCCACCCTCTTATCCTCAACCTTCAGTCTTTTACATTCCTCCCCTCCACAAATCTTCACAGTCCATCCCCATCTCTTCGCTGTCCTGCCTGTTACCCCGCCTCTTCCTCTCTTTCTTCCTTTGTCTGAGATCCATTTGTGCTGCATTAGGCAAGATATGCTGAGAGGGGAAAGAAAGACGGAAGACATAGAGAATGGGAAGTGTCTGAGCTTTGCATTATAATGGAGAACTGTCTCAAGGCAGAATTGGCCTGCCCTTAAATGACGTATCTATCTGCATTTATTCACTCATCTGAACTTCTGCTTAGGCCGATGTGCTTTTATTTCACTCCCTCGTGGGAGCGTAACCCATCTCCATGCCACGCCTGTGCACTGTTAAATATTTCTAACGCTAAATTATTTGTTTTTCAGCTCGTTTCTTTAAATGTTTGTTCAAGTCATTCCCTCTAATGGACTGTGCTTCTTTTGTCTTGTAGTCTGGAAGTGTTTCTTGTGTCAGTGCAGTGCCTTTGTGTGTATAGAGGGGAGGAGGGCCTGTCCCATTATTAAACCCGAGCCATCAGTCACACTCAACAAGCCTATCATATAGACCCATTCAGAGACTGTGCAGGCTAAAGTTAGCGCTATTATCTGCCTGTCACTGGCTAGCTGTGTTGGGGTCCCTTGTGGAAAACCAATTGTATGAGTGAATGCCTTGCTGCTCGCGTTGTCAAGCTCCAGGGATGTGCACAGTGCCTTTGAAAGACCACTCTCCATTTACCTTCAGTGTTTCACACCTTTCAACTCGCATTATAAAAGCATGATTTTGACTCTTCGGCCATGTTTGGAATTACAAAAATTTGACTGCTCAATTTCCAACCTTCAGGTCCGGAATCATCTTTGACCGTGGAAAGGAAAGGATCATCTGTTTTAATCGCCTCCTCAGATTTCCAAGCGAGTGCCCTTAAATCAAACTGTATGCAGACAGTGTGCTCGATTAATATTCATCTTATATGAGACACTTCATTTGCATGAACACACTTTCTGTCTCATAAAAATTACCAGGCCCTCCCTGCTGGTGTGATAAGCATCTGGACATGAAACAGTTTAAAATCGGAGACATGGTACTTAACCCGGCAACACAATCCCACTTCATTACATAGTGTTACGTGGGAGGGCATCAAGCAGGCGTGACGAGTTATATCATACTTAGTGTGCCCTCATCAGATAACACCGAGGATCAAGTTTCACTTTGTTGCAGCAGCATTGTGTGGGACACCTCTGGATTAATGAAAATCATCTTTGGTTTCCTCGGGTCAGGAAGTGACAGATGGAGAAATGCCCTCAGGTGCTGATGTGCATCAGTGTGATGGCTATCGCACCGCTCGCATTAGCATCACAGAGACGAGAGAACTGCACACGAGGAAATCCATATCCATCGCTGCAAAGAGTTTGTGTGGTTGCAGAGTGAAGATTTACAAAAGACGCCCTTTAGATGAGAATTATATGAATCGGGCCAAAACAGTTGGTCTTTTAATTGATGTGTTGATTCTGAGGAAAATAACAATTATGAAAACATCCCGAGTTGGAGCTTTTTGATTATCAATATTTGCGACTTTTGTCTGATTTATGTGATTCTAAATTGAAGGTCTTTGCCAACCAAGTAATTTTGTGACATCACTTTTTGAATTTGTACTGCATTTTTTTACAGTTTCTCCAATTTTACAGAATAAACAGTTAATTGATTGACAAAATCCTCCCCAGATTAATTGATAATGAAAATAAACAGGAATTGCTCACATATCAGGAAATAGAATAAAGTAGTAATACTTTTAATGATGGGGTTTATTTTATTCATTTTGTTTTAATTTAGTATTTCAGAATATCTATTTAAGGTGTTTGGAATGAATTTATTTAAATATGGGCATTGGTATTTAATCAGCAGCAATGAGCAGGGTGGCTGTGGCTCACGAGGTAGAGCGGGTCGTCCACCAGCCAGCATGTTCAAGTGTTCTTGGGCAAGATGCTGAACCCCATATTGCCCCTGACGGCTGTGCCGGCAGCGTGAGTCATGTGCACACAGAGAAAGTGCTGCATGCAGATGCACTGTGTGAATGGGTGGATGGCAACATTGCACTGGAAAGCGCTTTGTTTAAACACAGACCATTTCTGTTAACACTGAATTCATAGTGGTTTTGCCGATGTGTGTTAAAATACCTTCATTTAAAAAGTATTACATTTCTAAACATACATTTACAGTTGGTCATTTAGTATTGTCTTTCAACAGAAATAGCCAGTCTGCACAACTAGGATCTATCACATGATATTCTGTCGACACATAATTCAAATTCATGCATTTTTTGTGATTGTCAATAAAGGAGTAAATAAGTGTAAATTGAAATCTAAACAGTGATGGTGTTTTCAGTGAAGGGACAGGGACTCAAACGTAAACTCATTTTAGTGCATTTGAATATGAAAATTGTATGTAAAGGGAATGCAAAACCGTGGGGCTCCTGTATTTTACTCCTGAGAAAGAAAGAAGCCAGACACATTTTTTAAAAAGCTTGATAATTTTGTGAAATGGCATGAAATTGAAGAACTGAACAACAATATTAATGACAGGTTAACCAAATGCCAGGAAAAACCTGTGCGGTATGTTAAAGTGCATTCTTCCGCTTCCTCTCCTGAGAATTGTCTAATTTCAGGTGTTGTATCGTCGCCAAAGTCACACAGCATGCTTCATTACAACATAGCACATTTGACTGTCACCCAATATCGTGACACGTGGATAAGCAGGAGTGTGTTATCAATATGAAAACAGCAGGAGTGAAAGTAGTAAATAAGCAAAAGTCAGATGTCACCTTTTGTGGCTTTGAAATCTTGAGAACATCTGCAACACTTTTCCAGCAAGGTGTTTTTGCTATTATCCATATTTTCCTCAAATGAATAATGAACGTGTGGAATTTGCAGAAAAATCTTCAGATTTTCTTTGGCGTCTTAACTCCCACATTCCTAATGAGCCCTTTGGCCCCAGCCTTAATTTTGGATCCAACTTGAATCAAGCTAATAGGTTCCATCTCCCTCAACGCTCTTTGCTTCCCATTCGTCTTTTTTTTCTCCTCCCAGTCACATGCTGCTTCTAGGCACCATATTTCCCCGCCACCAGCCACTGCTTTTACTGTCTGTATCACCCAGGTTTATTTTTTTCTTTTTTCGGTTTAGCTACATAGAAAAAAGTCAATTAATTAAAACTGCCAGCTTTCGTCTGGGCCCGTTGGCACAAATGCCATAACTAAAAAAAACAAAAACAACAACATTGCTGATTAGAAAAAGTTGTTCTGCGGGAAACGACGGGGCAGTAATGAAGAAGTCTCCTTGATGTGGCTGAGAACAGACGCTGCCGTCGCTGCTAGGCCTGCTAAATGTTGGCCAGCTTATCTAAGGGAGTTATCCTAAATCCCCCTCAGAACAAGTACCCTTGAAACGTCAGCACCATAATGTATCATAAGGCTCCTTCTGGAATACAAGACGAGTTGGCAACACTGGACTACCACTCTGTCTTTCCTTTTTTTTCTCTTCCTCTTCTGTTTTTTTTCTTCTCCTTCCTTGTTTTTTCACTGAACTGGGTCCAAGCCCTTCTCATAAATATGTATTTTATGATGTGTTTTTTTGGCGGTTGATAGCAGTTCCTGTACCACATGTTTTTTGAGAGCAAATTAACAACTGTGATAGCGAAGTGTTTTTCATTTTATGTGATAATTTCTAAGTAACACCTGTGCAAGTAGTTGCCGCTTTATCGGCTCTGCGGTGAGATATGGCACGTGCGTATACGTGCACACAGGGAGCTGCAAATCTTTATTGTCTCACCAGCTTCTGTCTCCTGCTACTTTTTCGGGTCCTGAAATGGCAAATAAAGACATACGCCAACAATCACACCACTGAAGTCACTCATATATTTCATGTCTGACGTACACTTTCCATTTTTTGTTGTGCCTGTGCCTCATTTTCATTCTGTGTAGCCCTGCTTCCAATTTAAAAAATGTCCCACTGCATAAACCTCAAGTCCAATTTTCTTCCTTAGACATTGTATTTGAGTGCGATTATTTGGGGAATAATGTATTTTATTTTATTTTTTTTTTCAAGGGTCTCTTGCCATCTGATTTGATGTCACATGTAGTTTAGCTCTCCAGCAGCTGTCAGAGCGTTTTATTAAAAGTGTTATTGACTCACAAGGAGTCACATGTGCTACTATTTTGAAGTCTTAAACAGCCTGTCATCATATATACATGTACACAAGGAATAAAGTCAACAGTACAGGAGACGTGCTTCACGATGAGTTGTTCGAGCTCCGGGTTTGAACCTCGCTGATGAGGACGCTGACCTTTCACTTCCTGACATTACCCAAAATCGTCTGATTACGCAGAGACGGATCGCCTCACTGACCTTCTCTTAAACCCATTAATATCTCCTCAAAAAAAATCTGATTACTCTAATCTGGGATTTTGGAATTGGGATTAAGAGCTAGATTAAGATATGGGAAGCGTCCCCACTCCCAAAACATGCACTGACACAGGAAGAATAGCTCCACACAGGGATGCATGGGTGTTTTTGAAACTGTGGTGCTTGAGATTTTGATTCCAATCAGCTTCACAAATTAGTGGGACATTTTGTAACCAGGTTTTCTGGCATCCCACAATGGAATTAACTCGGTACGGACTTTGGAACGACTAATACACAAGTATAATGGTGCAGAGATGGATACGTTGCGTGTGTGTTCTCTTTGGCTTGTATCATTTTGCAGAGATTATACTGCAGATCATGGTTGATGGTGGATAATAGGAGGGTTCGGGTGGCGTTTGCGTTAAAGCTGACTTAACCTTAATATCATGATATGGGTTTGATGAGGATGAACTTCGAAAATCTCATCAGAGCATAAATCATGAAATCGTTCCTGTCTCAAACTGTATTTTCCATTTCAACACTCCACTAATATAGAGTTGCAATTTTTCACGCACCATTTTTTGAGTATTTACACATCACAAGTGTTAATTTCACAGCAGCCGTGAGTCGACACCGTGTAAATCACATCCGATGACTGCAGCTTGCTTTATCTTAACTAGAAATAGTTGAGCGACGACATCATTCCGTTTCAGGAGGAGCAGCGGTGACGGGGCGGCGCTGGCTCATCCATCTCTGTATCTGTTTAGCCGTCTCTGTTGACTGGAATGTTTGGAGACGAGCCTCCGGGCACAGTAGTCGTTTCTTAACAGGTGTAAAAACTCAAACTGTGAAGTTGTGGCACATGCCCACAGGAAAGAGAAAACACCGCCGCGTCTCTTATGTCAATTACCGTCGGGCCTCATGAGAAAACACACACGAGGTCTGGACCACATATGTGCGTGCAACAAGATACACTTTGTACAGTCCATACACTATCATAGCAAGTCCGCCAGAGCCCAAAGCATGTGTGCGCTTCATCGCTCACTCCTCGTCTCTCTGTGGGAGTGATTTGTTGGTAGGTGGGGGAGTTAACACTTCGATGTGCATGCAACAATGGAATATACCAAAATACATTTTGTGGTTCACGCGGTCGTATTGTTTAGTTGATCGCACCCGGTTTGAGTTCAGCTGACTGGAGATTGGACAACTTTCACTGTGTCACTTGATGACTACTCGAACCCCACAGCGCCATAAGGACTGTGCATAAGGATGATTAAACCAGGGTGCATCCATCTGTCGTGTCTCTTACTGGAAAAGACGCACTCCTATTATTGATGCGAGAAAGAAAGGAGATTCATCTGCTAAGCTAACATTTATGTCTTTGCATTTCTTTACGGCAGATTTTGGAAAGCATCTGGCGCCCGTGCGACAGGACTCGTGGGAAGAGTGGCGCAGTGGAGGGAGCCGTGCCGTAAAGGAAGCACCCTATCCGGGCTTCTGCCACGAAAAGACTGAGCACTGAACTCAACTGGGAACTTCAGCAGGGGGCGGTAAGAGGAGGAGGAGGCCATGTGGACCGCACGCCTGCTAGTTCTCGCCAGCCTCTTTGCACCAGCCGCTCTGGGTAAGTTTGGCTCATTAGAGCAAGAAGTTTGTGTTTGTGTGGACGTGCAGATGTGGGCGCCAAAAGATACCCTCTTACATTTTGTGACTGGCATGGTTTGAAGCCGTATCACAATTTCATCCTCGTGCTATTTAAGTGCCAGCCTCTGTCAGCCAACCGCGATGAAAGCCTCTGACTTTGTTTGTCTCGTTTCCGCCGTCTAACCTGCTCTCCTAATTAGTAGGTTTTTTTTAACTCCCTGAAACTTTCTTTTTTTTTTCTAGACTTCTTTGCTTTCTTTGTCTGTTAATTTCTCAGATTTTTCCATCTATTTTTAGATCTGTCCCTCTTTTTCTCCTGGCTCCGTCTCTTGATCTGCTGGCGGTGGGAAATGAACTGAAATGACTTTCAAAGAATCATTAACACTGCTGTGGCTTTGTGGTGTATGTTTAGCATAGTGACAATTACAAAGACTTATTCCATCATTTCATGCATTAGGATCTCAAGATTAATTTGCAAGATCTTCGGTTTGCCACGTCGCTGTGAATGGAAACCTGCCGCAGTTTTGCAGTGTTTCCCTTTGGCCTTCAGTGAATTGTTTCAGAGGCAATTTAAATGAAGTCATTTAAATGTAGATTAAAAGAAGTCAATGGTGGTGGTTGGGTGGTTTGTGTGTGTATGTATAATTGTGTGTGTGGATGAGGGCGGTTGGCCACAATCAAGTAGAGTTTAGATGTAAGGAGTGTTGCTAGTGGAGCAATAGCCCATAAAATGTTAATTTGATATGGCTAAAACCATTAATGGGGGGACTTGAATTTTTTTTTTTTGTGTTGTGATATCTGCGGAACGTAGCGGCGGCCGGGTTCGCCATCTGGTGCTAATGAAAGTGCACTTCCCTGGCTTTGTTAGTGTTGCATTAATGCTCAATAGAAGGAGGTCAGCGGACAACTATACGCCATGCATCTGTCTTTATACAGCTTTATTGATCGGGGGATGAGGCATTATGAGGCAGCAGATTTAAGTCTAATCCTGCAGAGACTCCTTGTTAAGAAGTCACTTTCTATGTAGGCATACTCAGTGTTGTGCACTTACTTCATAATAACAATAGGAATAAATTGAAATTGTACACATATTATATAGTTTGGGCTACTGGTCATTCTCAATATTTGTGTAGTAACATGTTGACATGTTGGGACCCATCACTACATCGTTACACCCCCCCCAGCAGAACCATTTAATGTAAATCCAACCTTCATTGTGATCTCAGCTACACACCTGTAGAGTTTTTGTGGTGACGTATAAACACCTCAAACTCATAAAGTACTCAAAACGTCATTTTTATACAAAGTACAATTTATGAAGGGAAGTACTCACTTACATTTGCATGTCCTA
Source organism: Paralichthys olivaceus (assembly GCF_024713975.1). Lineage (NCBI taxonomy): Eukaryota > Metazoa > Chordata > Actinopteri > Pleuronectiformes > Paralichthyidae > Paralichthys > Paralichthys olivaceus. Next base: position 10,146,537 of record NC_091114.1, read on the forward strand.
GTATTTGCTCTTCCAACAACAATTTCAAAGAACATGTGAGCAAGGTAACAAAGCCTGTGTGTGGTCAGTGCAATCAGTCCTTATTGTTTTAACCTCTTGACCTTGTATTTGACAGCATGTAATCATCCCTTACTTACCCAAGTGAGTCTTCTGTTTATCTCTGAGGGCATTTTCAGCCTTAGATTGCAAACATTACTCTAAAGAAGTGGACACAGTCTTTTAACCAGAATTCGTTTGTGCCCAAACACCATCGGAACAAAACACATCGAGGACGTCCTGGGATTAGAGAGATGCTTATCGATGCTCCGTCGGGTGGACAAACACTAACCGTGGGACGAGCAGCCAATTAGAAAGTTTCATGGGTGGGATGGATGTGAAGTGCTTTAAAGAAGACGGACGTCTGAGAACTGCGGCTGGAATGTGTCCGATGTCCTACACCCTGTGGCAGTTCGTTTATTTAAAGCACACCACTTGTGTTTGTGCATTTTTAGTCCAGTTACTACAAATGTATTGCTCACATTCTTGCTGTACTACTTTTTTTCCGCACATGCTATATGCTTTGGATTGGTGACTACATTTCCCTATACCTTCCAGGCTGTAACTGATTTTAGTTTATGTCAGTGTGGTATGTAGAAATAAGGCAAAAAATAAAACATGTATTAATCATAAGCGCTGGAAAATGGTCGTTTGCGGTGCATGCATGATTTGTCATATATGGACTAAAACGTGCAAAAACACCTGCACGAGCCCTTTAAATCATCACCCTGCTTTGTTACTCCCACTCCAATAATCAATCACTCATCGATCCCAAAGGAACAAGTGACATCAGACCGACAAACCATTTAGTTGCTATGGTTTCTCATGCTACTAATGCCCTGCAGGAATTATGGGTAACAATTTCTGTCCTGTTTGAACACCAGATTAAGTGGTTTACATCTCAAATAAATAATTAGTCAGCTTTATGAAGAAAAAGAAATCACTTAACACCCAGCCCCAATAATATAAGCAGACACGACCAGATGTTGCCAGTGAATTGTTTTGCAGCTGGGAAAGCTTCGCTGGGAATATTCCCCCACAATGTCATTGTGCACGTTTCTCCCTGAGAATGTTGGAAATGTGTACTCCAGGGGATGCTGGCCTACTTTGGGATCTGTGGTCCCTTTTGTCTGCATACAGTCAGGCACAGGCATGCACACACATGCGCACGGTTGAATGGCATCACACACAGGGACTAGCTGTGTTTCTGTTGACACACATGCCAAGCTGAACATGAAATCATCACAACACAGTGTTTGTGCAGTAAAATGCAGCCATCCGCACATACCACTCAGCCGAGAGGCTGCGTCGTGCCCTTTCTCGTCTTTATTTGTATGTCAACGCGCAGCCAACTGTCCGACACTTTACACTTGTCTGGACAAAATGAGAAATATTTCTGGACAAGCATCACAGCAGAGGGATAAAAAAAAAAAGCTCAGTGATGGAATACAGCTTAAGGAGCTGTGTGTGTGTGTGTGTGTGTGTGTGTGTGTGTGTGTGTGTGTGTGTGTGTGTGTGTGTGTGTGTGTGTGTGTGTGTGTGTGTGTGTGTGTGCGTGCGTGCGTGCGTGCGTGCGTGCGTGCGTGCGTGCGTTAGTTTTTGGACTTATTATTTTTTGTGTGTGGCTACAAAGTCTTGTGAGATTAATAAAAGGTTCCATCACAGAGGCTGTCACTGGGTTGAAAAATAAGTAAAAGGCACCCATGTCATTGTTTTGGTAACAGTGAATAACAATGGCGGAGCAATGTCCCCAACACTCTGACCAAGCCTGAGCGGCACATTAATCATGCGTCTCTGTGCATGTAAAATGCTCAAGGATGGTTTTCATATTCATTCCACTTAATGCCAGCCCAGAGAATCAGAGACATAGCTGCTATAATGGATGACAGCTCGTGGACCAATCCGAGAGAAGCTAGCGTGAAGTCTGATGCATATTTTTCATGGTCAGATACGAGAGCATACATCAAGCCTGGAAGCAGATATTGTCCTGCCGGGGTGGGGGGTAGGTAATGAGGGATGGATGAGACATGGAGGCAGATGTGTGCCAGATGCTTCGGTTCAGCATATGTGTGTGCTCGTAGGTTTGCGTATATCTCGGAAAAACAATGTCAAGAATATGGCGATTCTGCGGGGGAAAAAAAGAGGCATTGTAAAACAAATAACAGAAGCCTTCCCTGCTGCTTTGTCCGTTCTTTCTCTACATCATCTACCGATGTGCTCACACAGCTGAACTGAATCCAAGCCAACGTGCACCTTACAATCACCATCCGCTGCTGAGCGTTGAGATATACGCACCAATGTGCTCAGGTTATCAAACCAAACAACAGCATTAAACTTCAGCGTCAGTCACATTGTTCCCGGAGCTGATCCACTTAATTAATCTCCTTGTGCCAGGGCACCGACTCCATCCGCCAAGGCATCCTCGGATTTGCCTAATTTGCTTAATTAATTAAACAAATGATTTATTTGAGCTCATATTTCAAAGCGGGAGAAAGTTCTTTGTAGAGCCTACTGAGGCATGTACTGTTTTGTTGTCGCTGTGAGATGCCTCTTGAAGCATTAAAAATAAGTGGGCATTGGAGTGGGTGGGTGTCAATCATTCGGTTACAGCCGCGGCGTAATATACAGGCAGATGCAGTACTTCAGAGAAGAGTGGATTCCATACGCATTTAAATGTGTCATTAAATTAAGTAAATAACTGTCAGCCGTGTTTTATTAAGGGGAAATAAGGGGATGAACACAGTTGCATTATTTCATTCTGGTGGAGGTAAACAGAAAAATATTTATTTAACTGTGGGATTAGTGCTGTACAGCCACAACAAGGAGAAAACAGGCCTTATTTATGAGGTGAGATCTGAGTGGGTGGTGGAAGGTTTAGCGTTGCAGGCATGTACCAAACTCAACTGATTTCCAACTAATAACTAACGGAGGGATGCAGCTCAGGAAGGCTACGGATCCAATAATGTCCCTTTTGTTTTCAGGTGTCAGACTGAATGCAGATTTTAAAACAGTGTGTTGATGTACTTACATTTGCAAACTAGAATGGAATCCAATAGAGCACACACATTTATCAAGATCCATGCATTACACCCTGGAGAATTAGTGGTTAGGACTTGAAAAGAAAAAAATGAATTTCCCCATGTTAATTAAAGTAATAATAATAAAAAAATATTTCTCAAAAAATTGAATAGCTTCTTTTTTGTCCTGCACCCTTCCACCAACCAACCAGCAAACAAACGAGGGGGGCGATAAGCAAAAATACAGAATATCTTTCTTCTAGTGAGAGTTGAAACCTGGTCTCGCTCTCCTCTCTCTCTCTCTCTCTCTCTCTCTCTCTCTCTCTCTCTCTCTCTCTCTCCCCCTCTCTCCCCCTCTCTCCCCCTCCCCCTATCTCTTCTCTCCCCTTTTTTCTCTACTCACCCCAACTGGTCAAGGCAGATGGCCGCCCACACCGAGTCTGGTTCTGCTAAAGGTTTCTTTACGTTATTGACGGAGTTTCTTCTCTCCACAGTCGACGGAGTCCTTGCTCATTGCTGGGTTTCTCTTTCATCTTTAAGTTCTGTGTCAAAGCCCTTGAGATAATGTACATTATGATTTGGCGCTATGCAAATTGAATTGAATGAATCAAATAGAAAATTGCCTTGATGTTCCCACTAGAAGGAAAAATAAATGTGTACACTAACGTGTTGTATGTGGAAGTGTTAAACACTCTAGGGACTGTGGGCGTCTGGAGAAGATCTCTCTTGACATCAACAAACTGACCCCTGCGAACATGACGTGGACTGTGCATATGATATTGGGTTTGGAAATTCATACACCATCCCTCAGCTTGAAATGTGGAATGTGTTGCACATACTGATGCATTAATGTCAATGCCAGTCCACAAAGGTTCTTAAGTGTCTGCATATGGCTGCTGACATTGGTTTGAGACCATAATACAACAGAGATACTTAAAGAAAATGTAGGAATCCTTGGATGTCTGTCTAATGATGGAGAAATGTATTGCCTGAGAAAGATATAGTTTAATTTTGCGACTCTATTTTCACATTAAAGTTTGATCACTGGGGAAATGGTTTTGATGATATTTTTAAAAAATGGCTCTGGTATAATGCTTTTTTTTTTTTTTGCCTCTTTCTTTTTTCTCTGCAATGAATTATGCTTTTCCCATACGCCACACTAGGCTTCATGAAAAAAGATAATGATGTTGCAGTTATGGAAAAAAATTACTTCATTTTTATACCCTACCCTGAGGGTGGCCTCCACAGCTGTCATTTGGATGCCAGCTTTATTCCATCGCTCTTTTCTGAATGCCAATTCTTTTTCTTTTTTTGCAGTGTGTATAGCAGTTTTAGTGGGTCTCCATTTGTAACTACATGAGGCCTTATGTGAATACAATCATTAGATTTAAATTTAAAGTTAATAAACTGGCTTTACAATCCAGTTTTCTTTGTATTTCAGTTTCCACTTTCACTTCTACGATATCGCCAGAAACATTTTGTGTGGCATTTGGCATGGAGCTCACAAATCCCCTTCTCTTTTTATGTTCTTCTATAATGAGTGAAAAATCAATACCTGCTTGATATGGGGAATAAAGAAATGGCCTTTGCTGCCCAAGGCATCCATAGTGACTGCCTGACATTGCCAAATTGCTGTCAGAACTTGCAACCCGGGAGGAATGAATGACAGCAACATTACGAATGGCAGCGTAGGGTTAAATACTTCTGCATGTTTTATAGGTGTCTGTACTCGGACCTGTGTATATCTTCCAAATAAATGAATTACTGCAGGCTCCTCATCCATTCAGCCTGGTTGCACGGGCATAATTTGGTAAGCGCTGAATGATGCCATTTAAAGTGGACTTGCAGCTAGGCCCAGTGGTGTTTAATGAGGACAGATATTGACAGCAAGGTCAAGTGGCCGCGGAGGATAGTTTACATTAGGGCCTGCATTATGTGCGCATGTGTGTTTGTGGTGTGGAGGGTGGAGAGAGGATTGCTAAGTGACCACCGGCTTACAGGGCAGAGACGGTGGGCGTGTGATACCACAGGGATTCTGACACTGCATGGCAGCAGGGGTCAGGCAGCAATTTTGGGGTGTGGGCGGAATGTGAGGAGCAGGAAGGGCAAAGAGAAACCACGCAGAGAGACAACGCAGCGACCTGTGCTCTAGTCAATTTGGGAAATTAATTACGTTCTCCTCCCAGAGCCACACTGTGAAATCTATACAAACAGCATATGCATGTAAAATAAATCCGACATGTCCTGCTGTTTGCACATGTGACTTATTTGAATTGTGATGACACAGTGAGACCGTGCACATGATTACATCTTGCAGTGGTTGACACTTCAGTGTTGTATATGCAAATCTGAGAGTTTTATAATCATGGGTGAGGGTACAGTTGTTTGAGTGAAGCATGCCGCCCCCCCCCCCCCCATATAATGAATTGTTACTGCAGCAGCACATGACTACAACATCTGCCTCCGGGGCTATGCTATATGCATTTTGCCAATTATTTTGATTAGATTCTCTGCTTTTTAAACATGCATGCATTGATATTTAGATTTTCTCTGTGTGTGTTTGTGTGTGGGTGGTTGAGGGGCTGCATCTGTTGGATATGTGTGCATGTTTCTCTCAGATAATTCGATATGTATGTACATCAACGTAGTTCAAGGTCAGTGATGAATTATGAAATATATTCCGCAGTTATTTTAGATAGGAATTCATGCAACATATTTTACAATTATATTAAGATTAGGTTTTATATTTCTTGAGGAATAGAAACAACCAAAACAGATGGTTTTCTTATTGTTATGATATAATATATCTGCTATGCAAACAATAGTAATGTAGTGATAAACCATGGTAACGTAACTCAGTTCCAGTGTATTTTAGCTTTAAATTTAGGGATACTCATTTTAAGCTACATATGCTAAATATGAAGCTACCACCAGAAGCAGATTAGAAAAACTGGAAACAGAGAGAAACTATTGAATCCTGTGTTTCCCCACAATGTCATGTTGTCCTTTAAACGCCAGACAATCTAAATATATCTATTGCATATAGAGGACCGAGAGCTATCTGTGTGTGTCAGATCTGAGTGTTTCTGTCGTTGGTAACTGACAGTTATAGACTCGCGCATCTTGCATCACTGGAAACAGTCTGTAAATGCTCCTTCAGCTTATGTAAGACGTTCTCTTTATTTGCCCCAGCTCAGATTCTCCGTTGATAGAAAACTAACATAATGGCACCCTGTCACCACGACGACAGAGCAGTGCTGCAAACGAACTTTCAATTATTTTTTTCTTATTTAATCATAGAAGAACACTTAAACTACCGGCTCTCCGCCTTCACTCGCACATCGTCAGGAGGTGTAGTTTACAGTCCTGTGTCGTTTGATGCATGCAGTATTGTTGCTCAGTGCTGTGGGAGCATGCAGGGTTGTTAGAGCACTGCAGGAGAAAATACAGGTGTCTCCCCTCGTAAGATTTACAATCTGGGGTGGAGCGAGCTATTCCTTCTTTTAATATTTCTTCTCTCTCATGTAGCAATGGAGCTGTCAGGGTACTTTTTATTGTATTCATACCAAAACAAAGACCACTAAAGATCCAACGCTGTTCACCAACCAGAGCTCACTGGAGATGCAGCGGGCCAATTATGGGCCAGGCGGTGTGAGACCCTGCTCTCCGTTCCCACAGCGATGTCATTAAATAAACCAAGCATGCACAGTAACTGGTGATCTCACCGCAGCAAATCAATATGTAGTATTGTAAAGTCTGCATTTAGAAGAAAAGGATGTGGGCGCGATGAAGGGCGGGGAGGGATCAAATGAAACTGTGGCACAGATTAGCCGATGAGACCTTGCGGAAAAAAAGAGGGAGCTGCCGCTGTGGGGGGGAGATGGGGGCGATACTGGAGATGGCCCTCGGTATGGCCCTGTGGCCTTATAGGGGAATTCAATACAGCCATTGACAAAATAAAGTCCATTGTTGAAGAACCAGCCTCCTTTGGGAAGCTGTTCCATTTCCTTATTAATTGTGCTCTCATTAAAATAAAAGGAAGTAGAGAGGGGGGATGGATAGCACAAGAGTAATAGAAGCTCTTGAGCATGGCCTCCTCGTTTGGACAGATGCCAGGGTCAGTCACTTTACAGTTCCACTTCTTTTCACAGGACGGAAAATACACTGTAGTCTATGTACTTTATGCACTGCATGTACAGTACACACTCACACACACACATTCCCTCCCTCCCTCCCTCCCTCCCTGCCTCTCTTAATCTTATGTCTCTGCAGCCCTCCCACATGCGAGAACACAAATCTTCCTCACGGCCCCCCCACCACCACCACATCCTCTGCAGATGTGCAGCATCAAGGCTCTGGGGGTCACAGCTTGGCCACCACAGCTGTCAGCCAAGGGAGGAGTCGTCAGTTAAGGCCACGGATCACTGATATCCTGACCAGATACACTCCCCAAAGCAGCCTGTGACCCTCCGCTTAAAGGATCATTCTGTTTTATTGCTTACTTGGGTCATATTTGTTTTGTTTAATCAGTTACGATAACGTTTTATCTGCCTAAGAAGCAGCTGAGATCCTGGAGCACAGAAGCAGGACGATCAGATGGCTTTTAAACAACGTCTTTATTGAAAGTGCTTTATTTTACACATAAAACTGAAAGTGAGTGTGCAAAATGTTAGTAATAATTCCTAATTGCACAAGAAAACTTCACGTCAAACCATGAAGGCGGTCTATAAACCATGATGAATGTTTACAGCAGGCACTCAAACAATTTTACTGTTTGTCATTGTTTTTTCATTTGAATAAGTTTGGCGTCCCTGACTGTTTGTTTAAAATCTGAACGAGCCCCTGACATCTTGGTCCAATGGACTTGTTTTTAACAGCGTAGCCATATTTTCTGATATCAGCACTGAGGGTTATTGGAGAAACTATAAATAGAAATGATGGACACAAGTATGAAACCAAGCTGCAAAAAATGCATCTTCTTTAAGGTGCGGCAATGATAAAACAAGTGTGCTACCATCACTGCAACTGAGAAAATATGATCTGTAGTTTGATGAATGGAAATTAGCATTTTAATCGATCTGGACATGAATTGTTAGTTTCAGTCCTATGTTACAGTATCATCAGCAAAACACACACTTCTGCATTCAGACCTCTGCCCTCTCTGTTTATCATATCGAATATTTTGGTTTTGTGAATGCAGGCTCCAAGCTTTGTCTCCGTCCAGATTTTCCTCCTCCAATTGTTCTCTAGATCTTATTTGGGTGAAGTGTATAACTCTGCAAAAATAGAATTAAAATAGCTTGTGAGCCCAGTGTGCAATGTTCCATCAACATCCTCTCACTGGTCGCCTGTGCGAGCAGCTGATTATGACCCACGTTTGTTTGTTAGGCAGCCTTCAGCGGCTGTAGTTATAATAACCGGAGCAGAAGAGGGACGTCCAGTGATATAGCATATAGATTGACAAAGTCCGTGGAGACTCAGGAGTCTGCCGTTCGCTTCCCATCATTTTACCAATGACTGTTCCATAATCTGCGCCATGTGTTTATTACTTTGACCCTTTAATTAAGACCCACGGGTCATATAACGGGAGGTAAACGACTCCTTTGGTTGTTTAGGTGTGGGGACAAAATCCAGAATCCATAAGTAATTGTGAATGTTCATGATACTTACTCTTCCTCATGACCACATTCTTTACTTCATTCTCTGCTGCCTTCATTTCCTTCCCCCATGTGGATCTGCAGCTTTGTTATGTGCTTTGTTTACATCTAATTGCTCTCAGTTGTGTGTGCGAGCTGCTTTTGTTCTGCCAATGTGTCCAGTCGCCCATTGGATTGTTATCCCCCCTCCCTGTTCCCTCCCTGACATGGACTATTCTCTACTGAGATGGAGAATACCACAGTGAAGATGTCTTTTTAGGGAGGTGGGGGTTGAGGCCAGGAGTCATAACTTTCATAGACGTCTCCCTATATGCTAGAGACCCGACAAAAGACCGACTGTGTCGAATGAGAAAAATTGCAGGTGCGCATTCCCCAGCGGTGCACTCCCTCTCTCCTCCCTCGCTCCACACACATTAACGCTCGCACACACGCACACCCTGCCTCTGTGATCACTGCCCCACGTGTGGTGGTGGGAGCAGAGGGAGGAGGAGGAAGGGGGGGGTTAGAAGGAGATCCTTTTTCCCCCGTGATAATACTGTTCTTTCTCTGCTACGGGACGGACTGAGGAGAGGGTTGAAACTGGAGAAGCAGAGTGAGCGATGTCATTCCACAGCAGGCAGCAGCATCCAACAATATGACGAGCCATTTTTTTTTTTTTTTTTATAGGCGCACTGCAGATGTTCCTCAGCTGCATCGTGGGCCCATGCATACAATGGTGGCTATTTTGTGTCGGGGTCATGGTGGGGATAACGACTGTGAGGTCTGGATTTTACCCATAAGGGCCCATTTCTTGTAAAATCACAATACAAATACTTGATACACATTCTGCAGCTTTAAAGATCGGATCTGATTCTGCTCCATTGCAACATCAGACTTCTGGTGCACATCACTGAGGAGCAGTAGTTCTCCCATATGACCCTTTAGATTAAAGTAATGCATCCCCTTGTGACATAGTGCCATGTCAGGCCAAATAATCCCATCCCCCTTTCAACATGGTCCTTGTATTCATGTCACATTCATTCATTAAATCATTCATGTATAGAAATCGGTCATATGTGAAAAAAGTCTGGGCCTTCGGGGGAAAAACTCAAAAGGATTTGAGGCCTACATCCTGTTGTTTCTGAGATCAAATGGAAAGTCTCAAGGTAAGGGAGTGAAAACCACATGGGACCACTTAAGATTTTTTTTTTCGTGGAAACCTGCAACTTTCGATGCTTCCCTGTTTTTTCCAGTAACAGCTTTACCAAATGAATTATCAGGTTTTGAGGCACAAACCTGTCTCGGTGTGTTATTGTATCACGCGTCACAGCTCCCCACCTGCTATGTGTGAATGCACGTGTGGCACGTTTCGCTTAAAACTTCGCATCCCTCCAGTATTTCATGCTTCTCTACATACGCTCGCTGTCGGGTTTCCGATACGCCGAGTTGCGACCAGTTGATTTGATGCGCAAGCCCCACGTACGTGTTGCTTCATACATATTCCCCGCTCATTATCCCCACACAATAAGTCCATATCTGATACCTGTCACTTTGAATGCAGAAGAAAAAAGATGATCAAAGCAGATGAGCGCAGCCGTGTCTCAGATCCAGCATAGCCACCCAGGGTAATTTCTGCAGCACTGCCTTGATTGCACGCATATGGAATGAGATTACTTTTCACTCTGTGGGTGGTTTAGGAATCACTTTTTTTTCTTTTGTTTTTTTTTACATTTATCTCACCGGTTTTTGTCTCCATTATTTATTTTTTTCATCTCACTTTTCTCCTCATTACTTTGTCTTGTTTTCAAAAATCCACCTTTACAGCAACTCACAGATTTTCCTTTCCTGGCACAGTTACTCCTCTTCATCTCATACGGTACGATACCAACAAACTGGCACATGATGTGTCTTACACTAAATCAGAGGACGGGCTGGGACACTGGGGAGAGGATTGACAAAAGATTGATTAGGTGCTACACCCTGCTAGTGATGCTGCAGCTCGGGAAGGGAGGAAGCGAGATGGAACGAGCGAGGGGGGTCTGATTTAAAAATTACTGTTGCCTTCAACGGTGTCACATTTTGTACGTGTAGGTGTATGCACCAGATAGCAATATTCCTCTCGGGAGAGAATACCCCCCCCCCCCCCCTCACATCCCAATGCATAATGAATCAAATTGGGCACAAACGCACATGTAAGAACGAACCACAGGGGAGCGAACAAAAGAAGCCCGTCGCAGTTAAGCACAGATACGGATGGCCTTTAATCTGTTGATGCCATACAGCATATGAGATTGCACCACCCTTTGGGTTCTTACTGTATATAGGGCAAACACCCACCCTGCCTTAACTGCTCCCCCACTTCAACCTACTATTATCCGTACTGATTCAAATACCTTTGAATTACATCTCTCAAGGATTCAGTGTGTGCGTGCGAACTCTGCATGTATGAAAACATCGGGAGTAGCTGCAGTAAAACCCAATTAAGAGTCTAGGGCGACATACGCTCTGTGCATGTGGAGAAAAAGGACGTGAGATTATTGAAGTGGCTCCACCGAAGCAAATGATTGGAGAAGTAAGAAGTTTGTGAAAAAACCCCAAAATACATAACAGATGAATATGCATGAAATGATATTTTAATTTTGTCATTTAAATAATTTTTTGTTCTTCATTATGTAAGTAAACATTACAGCACGGGGCTTTAATTGGTATTAATTCATGCTTTTTGCCTCTCGGATATTACACTGCAGTAAAGATACAGTTGCAGGAGCATGAGGAGGGGAGTTTATTTTGCGAACACGCTGTGCCACAGAAAACAAACCATTACAGTGTAATTCGCAGATTCGTGCAAGAATACTTTTGATGAAATGGAGTGCAAACAAATTCATACAAGGACAATGTGAGTGTTGGCCTTAGTTTCCTTGTTTTCCTCTCAACCCTAAAATCCAAACAAGGCCAGAGATTTTCATGTGCGCCTTTCATGAAGAACACAAAAGGAAATTTCATCAACAGCCAATATCCCGCTTCATGTAAACTGTGTTACTGTCTCTCCTCCCGTTTCGGCTCGTTTCAAGTTGGAAAAATACCAGCCTCGAACTAATTATGGGTTATTGCATGTGCAAGTGATGGAGTGTGGAGTGGAGTGGGATGGTGGGTTAATTTAGCAGTTTTCTACTGATTGAGGTCATTTTAGATAAAGTACTTTTTTTTTTATTACCATCGCGATCGTCAACAGACAGCGGAAAGTTTTTATTTTTCAGTTTGGTTGTGACAAACGGTGAGAACCTGGTGGCCAGGAGCCTCGTGCTGGAGTTCACCTGATTGCACGATTAATACAAGTATAATAAGTCGAACCCCAGGGATCTATTCACACAATGATATCGCCTGTTTTCTTTATTCATTACAAGAGAATGGATTTTCTTAGTGCTCTCGTCATTGGTTTGTCATTTATCTCATGTGACAGGACGACATAGAGCTTTTATATTTCGCTGAGCTTCGATGGCGGTGACACGCAGGTTCACATGCATGCTTCCTTCTAAAGTTAAGGAGGAGATAACAAAGTAAACTGTGCATTAGAAAGTGCAAGTGTCAATATTATGTCTGGTTTTGAATCCTTAAGCTTTTTGATATTTGCTTTTTACCATCAGAACAATGCTGGTTGGTGTTAACCAGAGTTACAGAGGAACTAACAATGAATTAGTATTAATGCAAAACAAACAAGAAGGCATTTCTCAAAGTGCTTATCGCAGGAGAATACAGAATGTTAAATACACTACACATACTTTACATTCACTCAAGGAGGTCGATTTTGACTTTCTTTGGTTTGGCTTGTTTGTATTTAACACCTGTTTATCTGCAGCTGTAGTTGTTAAATGTTCAAGATAATATATTCAGTCTGTACTATGGGGACCAGTACTTCTCTCTTTGTAGTGAAATTATAAATATATTTTTCCATAGTGATAGCCCTACTTTGCACATGTGCTCATAAGTTTTGAATAAATTGTTCATGCATCTAAGGTTTATTTGGATGCTTTGGTCATTTTTGATCTATAATAGGAGCTAATGTTGCATTATATATTGCAAGAAATTCAAATGTTGTATCTTAAAGGAAGATTCATCACTGATTGGTGGAAGGAGGTGTTGAAGAATAGTGCCTTTGGAAAAATGTGTCCACAAAATCTAAACTTGACGATATCACTCCATCATAAGTGGCACAAACCTGCTCTCTCTAAATCAGCCACCTCAGGATGTTTTTAAAAAATAATTCATGTTTGTTATTCCTATCGATTGCCCGGTTACATCCACATTAGCGTCGCTGTTGTGTAAACACTGAACGCCTCTGTTTCCTGAGCGGCTCGGATCAGTCGGGTTGCACTGCAGTTTGTCTCAGACCACCGTGCTAAACTTAGCCTGGCTCCTGCCTCCAGTGAGCTGTTAGGCAATTTCATTTGATGCTGTGTGGTAAAAGAAGAGTGAGAGAAGAAAAAAAAAAAAAAGACCTCGCTCCCCTCACACGAGAGGAAAATCAGCCTGTTGTTTCTTTTCTTTGACCTCAATTACTATCAGGGCATGTGTTACTATAGGGGCATGTTGAGTCATGCCTGCGCTGGGAGTCTTGTCTGTGTGTGCGCTTGTCAGTGTGTATCTCTGATGTGTTTGTGCGACAGGGATTGTGTTCATTTAAGCCTAGGAGGCAGCGTACAGTAGGTGGGGGCCAAGGTGCATTAGTCTTGGCTGAGATGTTCCCTTCAGTGATGCCGGCACATGTGGGTGGGTCACAGGAAGGATGGAGGGAGGGAGGGAGGGAGGCAGGAGGCAAAGAAAGGAGAGGAAATAGCAAAACGATGTCAGACATGACGGGAGCCGAACAAAGCCCGGCTCACTGTCAGGAGCCACCGTCGCGACAGCTGCCAGCTCCGCACACTCACCTCCGGCCTGGACTGTCTGACAAAATGCCACTTCGCTGATAGGAGGCAGGACACGTCGCTCTGCTCTGTTTACACTCAGGGAGAAGAAAAATGCCTAGAATTGGCTCAGAGCTGGGTTTTTTATTTTTTTAATACAAATTTCCAATTAATCCGATGAATTTTAAAACTTATCTGAATACAAATGCAAAACTGCCGGGAATTGCAGATTTGTCCTAAGCCTGAGAGGATTTGACCTGAGAATCGGACGTTGTAATTTGCACAGCGAAGAGTTTTTTAGACTTGCTTCCTTTTCCCCCCTTTTCCATTTTTCCCTCTTGTCACAGCGATGCACTTAATGAATTGAAGTTGTGATTAATTATATGGAAGTGCCCGCTGGATGGAGAGATTCTTCACCTCTGCGTTCTGAGTATGTGAATCAAGACTTTATGGAGGGATGTATTTGTTTCTCGTGTGTGTGTGCGCAAACATGAGGTGACTGTCTCCTGGAACTGCATCACACAGGGAAGTTGCTGTGCTCTGCAGATTTCTCCCCATCCAGCGACCAATTTATTAACTTTCACAGTTATTAACTTTTATTGTGTCAATACATCGTTACAGAGGGGAGGAAGAAGCGCTCCGCCTCGACTGCTGCCGTGTCAGTTTCTTACGATTGATGTCGCTTGTGGCTTCCTCATAGAAAAGCATCAAATATATTCAGTGTTTGAGGATGATTGAATAAGTTGCAGCAGTTTATTACAGTTGCACAGTCTCTCTTTCTCCCTCTGTAGCTATTTTGTTAACACTCAAGTGCTAATTTCCCTCCTGGCATCACGGCCAGTTTGATTGACAGTTTGAAAGTCGCATTTGCATGTTGCTGCCCTGCAAAACCCCCCCCTCCAAAAAAAACATCAGTCTTTTCCCTCTGCTGGAATTTGCAAGCGCGTGGTGTGTTGCCAATTAATGTGTTCAAATGTGTGTCAGCGGACGCGGAGTGGAAGCAAAACAAATGGCTCGTTCATTGGCCTGCGTTGAATGGATATCTGGATCCTGTCAAGATGAGTAATGCTAATTGTGCTTAGCAGCATCATTGGTCAACGTGTCATAAGCCATCAAGTCGATTCTGAGGAGTTTGTCACAATCGTGGTGGGCTCATGAATTCGTCATCACCGAGGTGTTATCTGTCATCCGCTCGCATGTTTCAATAAAACTGCTCATCCAGGCTTGTTTTTTTAAAAGCCCCGATACTTTCTCAGAAGTTGTGGCAATGCGGGGAGGAGTGATTGCACCGAAGTTTGCGACCCCTCTCGTGCAGCACAAACAAGTTTTTATCGATGCAGTTCTCCGATCTGCGGAGTTCTCTGACAGTTCAGTTCCTGGATCATTTCGCACTCGTTGTAAAAGCCTCTGAGAATTTGCTTGCCTTAGGCCATATGTAAACGTAATTTACTTGGAAGAACAATTTGCCTGAACTGTTTCTCACTTCAAGATAAATAATCCCTTATGCATTATTGAAGATGCTGTACTTTTTTTTCCCCTCATCCCAGCTCAGATGATTTCTCCCCCTTGTCGCAAATTGACTTAGTACTTTTTTTTTCGCCGGGAAATGTCATTTGTTGCAAACTAGGAAGTGGGTGTGACAGGCTCCCATTGGTCTAATCAAATAACGGTATCCTGACTCGTGTGCTAATTAATCACAAGCTGTGGGGGCCGTACCCATCCAGCGAAAGTCGGTCGAAAAAAGACATTTGATCTGTTGAATCAGCTTCCTTTGCCTTCCCCTCCTCTCTCATCCATTTATCTTACATTGATTCAGGGGAGTTCATTTGAATTTAAACCCTTCACACACACACACACACACACACACACACACTCCCAGAAAGTTTTAAACCCTGCATCATCTGCTATAAAATCTGAGACTTCGTTTTAAAGAATAAAAAATTGGATCTTCACAAATTAACAGACTAAACATTTTTGCCCCTGTCCCGGGAACAGATTTGGTGCTTTGCCAGACTATAAATGCAGAAAGGACCATTATTTAGTAGGAAATTATCCACTGCGTCTCAGCTCATGCACTTCACTTAAAGTCTGAAAATGATCTAAAGCCATGTTTCTTTTTGTCGGGAGCCGTCACATGCCATGACATCTGTTTATCCGAGTGATGGCGGCTCGTTGCATTTTAATGTGGTGGTTGAACTCGCTCTCCCTCACGTTTTCTTGGGTGTTGAAATGAAAAACAAGGTTCCTGCAGGCCCCTGTTTTGTTACTAATGATGACTTTTAAATGTCAGTGTTACTCCGCTCTGTCTACACTCCAGTGGCCGCTGGCCCGGAGAAGGTAATGGGTCTGAGCTCTGTGTCAGTGACCCAGGAATAAGCTTGGCTTTTAAACGGCAAAAAAAATCTCTCAGCATCACTATTAACAAACCCACAATCAAAACTCCAAACCATTTCCCCCTCAGAGTGATTTTTAAAAGCTCTGCGGGGGAGCGACATTTTCCAAATGACCATTTTTCTCCCTGACCTTTTTCTTGCCCTTTTTGCTGAGTAATTGCGTTTTTTTGAAATATTCATTTGTGAAATATGTCATTTGCCGGCGTCCTGATTAAAAAACAGTGCTCTGTTGGTGCGAAAGTGATGGAAGTATGCAACGTGACCCTCACGGCTTTCTTTCTACAAACTACTACTCCTCCCACCTAGATTCAGCACTATTGCAATTATCCAGGGAGAATCTGCAGTGAAAAGAAGAAGAGATACACGCTGCATATAAATGCTCTAAAGAAGTAGCTGCAGAGGGAGGAGAAAAGATGAAGTGAGCAGAACATGGGAACTCGGGATAAGACAATGGAGTTTCAATAAGAGCGGTTCGATTTTCGATAGCTCTGTCGACGACGTGCTCAGGTAGACGACGGCGATGCGTGCGAGTGGGACAGGATGGCGTCTCTGGCGCCCGAGGAATATGAGCCCTATCAATCACCGCCTTCGGGCACAAATGTAATTACACTACAGTTGTTGACTAGCCGGGTAATCCGAGACATCACTGGCATGCATCGACTCACTTACATTAGGGGATTGCTGGTGCCCATGCTGATGGTGTTGTGCTTGCCTTTGGTTTGAGGACACTGGCATGAATCAAGCCCTTGTCACTGCAGGGTCACAAAACTTAAAGGACTTATTCGAAGCTTTTGAACAAATCATACAGATGACATTAATCAATTTGTTAATGGTGGGTTGTATACGATATTTAATTTAATAGTGCTTTTGGTGTTTTTTCTCCACACACACAAAAAAAAATACATATAAACAAAAGCCAAGATTGTTCTTTTTCAATTCATCCTAATCCTTAATTTTTTGCAGTGCACCTGCCCAAGTCAACTCATGTTCTCCCTTTTCTTCGCCGTTGTCAGCTTCACAGAAGTTTGCCGTGATCCAGACCAGCACTTTTTCAGGGGGCGGAATAAATCTCCCCATTAAGAGGATGATAATTGATGGCTTTCATCACCAAATGGAATACAATTATTCCGATCGGTGCCGTTTCAATGGCACACTCTGCTGTGTTGAAGGCTTGAATGATTTATGAGACAAAATCAAGTGACACGATGATGAGCGGCTTCTTTTGTTGTTTCACCTCAGCGTGTGGCATTGTATTTTCTGCAATGATTTTTTTTATTTCAGGTATATTTTAAGTGCTAGAGAATATAGCAAATTGCAGACGCTCAAAAGGATGCAGTGTAATGACCACGTATATATATATATCATGACCTCTAATACAAAATTCCTGTTTCCTTTTATGTAAGTATATAAATTGACAAGCTGTATAAGACTATGAAGTAATTACTTATAAAAAACTTGGAAATGGAGTAATTTACTTTTATTTTTTACTGTGCTTATTAAGATGCTTATGACACGATGCTCTTAATATACTGGTTTTATCTTTCTTACTATTATTTAATTGTGAATTACGGCTGCGGACTGATCTGTGTGTAGAAATGTGTGTACGTACATTTTTTAGGTGCTGCACAGCAAATTACGTTATTTCTTTCATGTTTTTGACTCTAATTGCTGACATGTCTTTTAAACTGCTGTTCAGTTTATTTGGGATTTTTAATTTAGCTCAGACGTTTATTCAAAAAAACTTTTTCTTTATTGATCCCTGGATAAATTTCACATGTGGTAACAGTCTCTCTTACTTCCTGCCTGTCGCTCCGTCCTCCATGATGAATGTCTGCGCGTCATCTCGCGGGGGCTCTGGCAGCACGCTTGTCTGAAAGGATGTTTATAAAAATCTATAGCTGCCACAGTCCTCCTGCTGTCACCCAGGCCAATGTTTACGAATCTCGCTCATTTTTTTCCCTCGCTATAAACACACAACACCCCCGGTCTGCTGCGCACGTGCCTGCTTGGTGCGCGAGTCCTCCGCAGACGTGCGTGGGCATGCGTGCGCCTGTGTCAAGGAGAGGGAAAACAGCAACCTCCAGGCTGCCGTTGCTCGGTCCCACTCGCCCTCCTGGCCATTTTGGCTTCGCAATAAACAGACGAATTTTGCCAAACAGACTCTCAGCTTTGGCCGGAGGCAACAAACACCTCCTGTTCGCATGTAGCTTCACTTAAGTGCACCGTGTCACCTTAGAATACAATGAACAGAGCAGCTTGTATGATTTATAGATTCTAGTGGGGGGGGTTTGACATCACGAGACACCGTCTGCTGTGGCGTCTTTGTCTCCGTGGTCCTGTCTGTCTCTAATTTCTCAGCTGAATGCGCGTGTAATAAACGTTTATTTTCCTCACCGTCAAATGCAAACAGCGCAAACAACAACAGTCTATTTCCTTATGTTTGATTTGTGTCAGTCTGTCTCTCTCTCTCTCTCTCCACCACTCCTGGCCTCTCGAGGGCCCTTGTGATATTGCTCATCCTCCCACTCTGCGCAAGCAGCATCCTGTCCGCCCACACTCTCAGACCAGGGTGGACAACCTCTTCTCATATGTCTCGGTGTCAGACCTTTTGATTGCAGGTCCGCCCATCTGTTCTTCTGTTTCCCTGCAGGAATATACAGATTCTTTTTTTATTTTTTTTATTTTTTTATTTTATTCAGCACTGCCTGCAACTCCTGGATAAAGTTGTTTTCATACTTAAGAGCATAAATCCTTTATCCAGAGTAGAAAAGAGATTATGCAAAATAACTAATACTTAGGTTGTGTGTTTTTCTTTTTGCAGCCTTTAGTCGAGCACCCATCCCCATGGCAGTGGTGAGGAGGGAGCTGTCGTGCGAGAGCTATCCCATCGAGCTGCGCTGCCCGGGCACCGACGTCATCATGATCGAGAGCGCCAACTACGGTCGCACCGATGATAAGATCTGCGACGCAGACCCTGCACAAATGGAAAACACTAGGTGTTACCTGCCTGATGCATACAAGATCATGTCCCAAAGGTAAGAAGGGGATTTGCACTGTAATACACAGTATGTCGCAGATTACGCACATGATTTACAATGTTTTATTTAGTGGGTGTATTACTTAATGAAATATGAAAAACATACCTTTCTTTTGTTGTAAAGATTTATCCATGATAACACTTTGATTGTCACATATATAAGTAGTTTCGGCTCCATTTTAAAAGAATGGAACGTGAGTATTTGGGTGTTTTGTACACACACAACCACACACTCACACTTGCAAGCAAAATGTGTAATACAGTTAAGTAATTGACTGGAGAAGCTGTTTGTTAAAGAAACATTATCAGTCCTCAGGTAATGAGATGCTGTAATTCACACCTTAGCTATGCCCAAGCAGAAATGAATGCACTTCTGCTTGAGACCTTTTTATTCTTCATGGAATAACAATAATTTCCTTTATTCTCAGAGAACTGAAATGTAAAGGCCTAGCGGAAAATAGGGTGTTTGGATTTTTTAAATGTAAAATATCACAGTAGACATGTTTACATGGATTTGACAGCAGTGTTATGATATGAACCAGATGAAGACTATATGTCTGAATAAGACGCCGGTATGTAAACAGCAGTTTCTGTTTACATTAATCTAAAGGTCAGACTTGGAAAAAGAATAATTGAATTTAGTCATGGAGTCTTGTGAAATCCTATTGTGTAGACATACATGAGTTTTAATCACAGTATGACATCCAATTCTATTCATAGTAAGTAGGAGGGCGTAATGTGGACATGAGTCATAATCAGACTGGTCTCTGTAACATGTAAACATGAATTAAATATTCTGTCAGCAGCTCATGTAAACCTCAGGTTAATGTAGTCAATGTCTCAATAACTCAATATAAAATAATATTAATATTTTCTATATTGTTTTAAACGGACAGCTCGGTGTTAATAAAGCATGTTTTGTGTTTAGAAAATAAATAAACTGTTATTTAGGTCAAGAATCTCAAAGAGCAATGAACCTCATCACCCCTGCTCGTCTACACCAAACCGTAAATTTCCTCCGGCACAAATCAATGTTGATTTGAAACACTATGAATTCATTATCAGGTATTTGTCGAAACACAGACGTGCTTGATGAGCTTTGACGAAGTGACCAGTGGCTTTAGAGCAATCAGTGTGCAGGTCGGAGAAGATGCTGGGGGGGTGTAATCTGGTGGGTCTGTGGAGTTTCCCTGGAGCTGCCGGCCGGTTTATGACCGACCGACTGACTTGACCATCGACGGTACCGTGAGTGCCCTGTACGCTGGGAACGCTGATGTTATTGAAGCAACACAGACGCTTCACTTTGTGTTTACTTTCCCCGAGTTGTTGTTGGGATTATTTTTGTTGTATCGGTTTTTAGTTGTTTGACCTGGATTGAACTGAACTGTGTTGGGTTTGTGGGGGAAACACTGAGACTCACATCCTCACCTCTTTCCTATTCTTTGGTTATTATTGTTTACGACGTAGTATTCTCGTCTTTACTTTTCCGAATGTTGGTGTTTTAATAAAACCCAGAAATCCCCCCCCCCCCCTGCTAATTCTCATGCACCCACTTCACCCCCCAAAAAAACAAGGTATGAACCAAACCCTGGATTTGGAGAATCGTTACACCCCTAATACATGTGGAGTCACAGGGTTTTAACCAAGTCGTCTGGTTAAAGGGGATTGTAGGAGCTCAAGGCGAGTGCGGAGTGAACATATTCACAGTCAAACTTGCACAGTCTTGTGTTGACTTATTGCAGCACTTAGAGCACAATGAAGACTCCTCTCGTGGATATCATTCTTAGTAGAGTTTCTCTTGCCTTTGAGGTCAAAGCACCCTTGAGCACTCAGAAGGAATGGAGTTTATCTAAATTGCTACTTGGCGTTTACATTTGTCTGTCTCTCTTTGCTGCCACAGCTTTAACGTATGTCCACCTCTTTCTCTTTCCAAAGCATCAGCTCCACATTGTGGAATCTGAGAATACTAATGGAGCTTTGGGCTGTGTCTAACAATTGCTCTTGGCTTTTTAGTTTGGTACCATAGAGTTCAGATAATCAGCTGCGTGAAAGGCAGCTGATGGTAAAAAGAGGTAGTTTGAAACATGTTGTCAGATAATTGATGCACCCAGTAGCTCCCTTGTTCTGCAGCCGCCCACTCAGACTGAAAATCCCTGCAGGAATGAATCAATGGGTCTGTTTCTGTCATGAACACAAAACTAAGATAACGTTCGAGGGAAAAGCAGATATTCTTACCATCTTGTTGCTAACAAGCTTTACACTGACGTGAAAAAGGTAACCACAACCTGATTCCTGCCTTTTGTCTTGGGAGAGGAAGTTTCCAAGTGGAAGGAAGGTGTGGGTGGAATTGAAATCGGGTTTAGAGGGAGGGCGCCAGAGCGGAGATGGAGCGTGAGGATTCAATGATATTTGTGGCTGGAGCAACACAACTGCACATTAGCATGCGATGGTTAGTACAAAAAAAACCAAGATGAGCGCCGCCCCCGACTATTCCATTGTCGGGCTGTCAGAGCCGTTGCTAGGTACCTGCGGCTAAGCTCACGAGGTTAAAAAAGAAAATGACAACACAAACAGCAACAAGTAAATTGAGCAGAGACGGTTTTTAAAGACTGATGAAGGCGGAGGTGACAGCCAGGGCACCGAGATCTGACTCATGAAGTGAAGTGATATGAAAAACAATGTCACATGCATGAAGTTATTTGAGTTTTGCTTTCATATTGATACCATATATTTTTTCCACTTAATCAATATCAGCAGAGAGTCGTTAATATTTCAAATTTATTTACCCCTCTAATCTCATGATCTCTCTCTATACACCATGGGATGTGTTTACACACTTAACATTACATAACTTAATCTCTGGAAACAAAACAAACAATTTATTGAATCTGATGGAAGCATATACGGTGCATCCAGGGAATATTCAACCCTCTTAAATTGATGTTGCAGGGGAATGCTGAAATCGTTTAAATTCAATTTTACTCTCAAACTACACGCAAATAGTTTATAATTGCAAAAAAAAAAAATCTTTCAGAAATGTCTGCAAATAAAGACTGTAAAAACTGTATATGAACACAATATTTGCTTTTGCAGTTGTAAGATGCTTAGAATTGAGGTCAAACAGTTCAATCTTGGTGTCATCAGACCAGAGAGTTGCTTCTTTTGAAAACTGAGGGGTTCTCAGTCACCTCTGTTACCAAGACGCTTGTCCAGCTCTAGAATGACTCTGCTGTTCCAAACTCCTTCCATTTTTTTCGTTGAATAATTATGGAGGCTGGAGACACTTGCTTTGCAGGGACCTGATTTCCCTAATCTTGGTTTTCATGAGTTGTTTGATTACTTGTTATTGGCGATGGAAAACAAAACAAACAGAAAATGGACGGGCTTTTATGTTTTTGTTGTTTGTGGTGGCTAATTGGCATAAATTCTTGTTTGTGTATAGCAATTGTTGACTCAAAAAATAGTTAAATATAAAAAATCAACAGTGAGATATGTCCTGGTATTGATTTGAATACCTCCATGTCAGCAGGGTTGTCCGTCTTGTACATCCCATTCTCATCAATGGGAAGTGCTGGTTTGAATTTGATGGTCAAAGGTCACGGTTACAGTGATTTCACTAAATTTGAGTCCAGTCGATGTTTTATTAGTTATCAAAGTTGCAGAAAAGTATGATTTCTAGTCTAAGTGCAAATACTACCAAACTGCATACATGCATTATGTAAAAGGGAATTATGACACATTAGTCGGTTCAAATATTGGAGACTAATCTAATTCCAGTTTTAATTTTACAAAAACCAGCTGGTTAACGTGTAATAATCTAAATATTACCTTAATCAGGTTAAACTCTAATTAGCATGATTGTGAGTGCAGTGACAGCGTTTTCCTCTCAACCCTTTTTTTCTCCTCCCTCTAGCCGGTGTCTAACACCTGCCTCTCCTGCGGGCACCAGTTAAGTCGTGGTGACTGGCAAGCGAGGTAGTTAGCATTCACATCTCGTCTGAAGAGGAGCCAAGCGGCTGCCGGCTTAGTCTTTGTGCCAGGCGCGCATCCGTCTCCGGCAAATGCCCAGTCATGTCACCGATTCTCGCGGGCTGTCAATACACATTTACGCAGTTCAATCCCCCCCGGTCCCCCAGGCCACTAAGAGTGCCCCATTGATATTCAGCTATCAAACCCAAGCACTGCCTGTTCCAGTTTAGCCCACTTATAGTGTGTGTGTGTATACCGGGCCTCTACGGCAAGGTGTTTTAAGTGAGAGCTTATAGCACCCAGTGCGTTAGTGATATTGCAAGTGCTGCAATGCATCTCAAAATGAAGGTTGTCTCGCACCAAACTGTGACAGGCTGAAATGAATGGGTCTCTTTCAGCAGACGTCCCGCCTCTTTACTGCAAGCGTCACGGCTCTGCTGAATCCTCAGCGTCTAGATAAACACGTGACCTATAGGTGGAGCCGTGTCGCAAGCTCAATGGAGGCTAACGATGCTGTTATTGAAACCTGCTACCAAACATTCATTTAGCACAATTGGAGAGCATTTGCATAATGCACACACACACACACGCAGGCAGGCTGCTCTCTGTGATTCTGTAATCACTGCTCTTCCCTTGTGGGATATTTTTGGAGCTTATTGTTTGGGAGCTGAGGCGTCTGTTGTATCTGCTTCTCTCCAACACGCGTCCAGATCCAGTTCCACTTCCCAATGTTTGAATTCGCTGGAGAGTCCGGACACTTGTGTTATCAAACAACAGTGATCCTTTTCTCATCACAGCCCAGTATCCCTCTCCTCCCTTATTTTATTTTTTTGTCTTCCCCTTTTCCTTCCCCCAAGGCGGCGTGGCCTTCACGGCCAGTAATTACAGGCTGTATCAAAGCTATATATCACCTGATATCACAGGAGACCTCAGCAGACACCTTAAGGGACAGCAGATAGCATTGTGGCAAGCTGGTGCATGACCCCTGAAGGAGAAAAGCAGGTCAGGAAGGAGCAGAACCCTACATTCCCCAAACATCCAAACACAAAACACAAAAACACGTTCTTCTTTCTGCCTTTTCCTTTTGTGTCTTTTTGTATGATTTTAATTCAGTGTTTTGGTGGATGTCAACAAACTTCAAGGAACAAAGACGAAAATATTTTTTATCTTCTTGCAGTTTGTGTTTATGCACATGACACAAATAAAGGTTAATAGACACAACAGCTTGATGAGTCTCTTGAGGACGATAAAACTAAATGAACGCAACCTGTGGTTTGAACCTAATGGCCCTGTGACAGTTGACATTTGACAGCCTTCCTGTTAATGACGTTAATGTGGAAAACAAATGCCTCCGGGCCATTATTTACTTCGGCACACTTTGAGTGGAATGCACAAGATAAATGACTCTGCTTCTGTCAGATGAGACCATGTGCTGACGGAGCGACAAGAGTGATTGAGGGATAAGGAAGGAAAAGCAGATGGGAGGATCCCTTTGTCCTTTACAGATGATCTTTCCCATACGTTGCCGTTCTCATTATCCTTGGCTTTTGACCTTATTTCAGAGTTGAAGGATTTGATGAGATATTTGTTTGAGCGGGGGGAGCAGGATTAACGGAAGAATCCCCTTCGGCTCTTTGCCCATCTTCATTTAAATCCCCTCATTTCGAGCAGGATATTAGGGGTGTAGGTTCTTTGGGTGGAAAAGGAGGAATCTGAGTTCTATTCTTTGCCTAGATGACACAAATTCTAAGATGTGGAAATTGAGTGACTTTTTTTCCAAGCGAGTTATGAAAGTCACAAATGTTCCCGTTAACTTCATCGATCAAACCGAGCGAGGCTAACTTGTATTTAGCCCTGTCCTCACTTCCCCTTTAGCAAGGCATTCATTTATTTTTATATATTTTAATATATCATCATAAAAGAACACAACTCTGATGTGTACAGACAAGATTTCAGTGTTTCTATTATGTGTAATTATACCCTAGTACACCACCATTTAAAAAGTAATCTGTCTGTTTCCATGCGCTTAACTGGGTTTAGTCTAATGAAAGAGTCTATCAAGTTGCACCTTGGGAAATGTAGGATCCAGTGTTTTTTGAAACATGAGCCAAATAAAAGGGAGGATATCATGGAAATATTAAATATCACTGAATCTCTCTACTTGCAATGCTAGAGGCTTCAGTTTTTATAGCCTCTGTGCAGTTTGTCTCTTTCTGTTTCAACAAAACTGGAAAAATGTGCATATTTATTCAGTGGCATGACAAAAAAATAATGTTGTCTTTAATTTAAGCAAATAGGCATTGACATAAAGAGAGATCTGATCATGCTGAGCAGATGTGAGAGTAATACCATCATTGTTCATGCATGACCCCCAGAGCCTAACAGCAAGTGGCCTCCCTTATTAAAAGGTAAGGTTTTACATAAACATATTTAGATGTCAGATGCATGATTTCCATGTTGTTAATGCAAATATCACACAGGTATTAATAGTTTGTTCCTGCAGATTGTAATAAAAGAGGTTCCCTGGTCCTTTAATTATATGGAATGATCCACTGCCGCTGCAACATTTAGTGATTTGAGTCCTACTGGGCCCCTCGAAGTGGAAATACAAAATGTATTCAAGCACTTAACAGCACACAGAGTATTCGATTATGTTCGAGTGCATATTTTGCATCAATCTCTCGGCAGAGTTTCCATGAGGTCCTGACTGCAAGCCTACCTCTACCACTTTTGCAGGAGTCATTGGTTTGTCTAGTTTACTCCTGGCTGCAGGCTGTTTTTCCATGATACAATTATGTGTTGAGCACCTGACAATTACTGAACAAAAACAAGAGCGATGAGCGCAGCATGGGACAACTGCCTGTTGTATTACTATGAGCAAATAGAGGAGGGTGGATGGTTCAAAAATGATATTAATAAAAGCTCTGACAGAGACGAGATAAAGACACCACCCTTTGCTCTAAAACAAACATGCAGGAAAGCAAACAAATTTCTAACCTCTTCGGATTACTGTAGGAATTTAAACCGTCTTCCCATCTGTCCGTTTTCCCTCCTGCCCTCATGTAACCCTCTTTCCACAAATACATCAAAAAGGTTTATTTTTTCCACATCCTATTGTTTTTCCCTCCCTTCAGCGGCATCTCCTGACTTTCATTATCCTGTCTGATTTTTCTTTTTCCATTCCCATTCCCATCCTCTTTGGTAAGAACCTGCCGCTTTTTAATTTTGGCCCAATTAGTTGCTGGAAATTTCAAGCTGGCTCAGCCCGGTTCTCCAGACACGGCCCTGCTTAGTGATTAAACGGAGGAGGAATCCCGGGGTGGCAAATGGGAAATGTTCAAGGACATCTCTGCGGTATGAAGCGGATCGGCATCTCTCAGGAGAAACTGATAAAACAAAAAACGGAGGGGATTGACTCTGACCATGCCACTGGTTTGAATCGACCGTAACGGTGTCCATTTTTGGACTCAGAGCTGAATGCCCCATAGACTTTATTACGCCCCTACAAGTTTATCGCTTTGCCAAAGAATCCAGAAGTTTGTCAGTTTCTCACAAATGTTTTTTATTCTTGGCCTCCTTCGTATCACCCCGAGGAACCTTGGAGCTGGCTGCAGGGTCTTCTGGTGTCAGATTAATAGCTGTTTCAGTGGTGGCTGCCTAAACATTGGGTTTTAGAATGTGTTAAAAAAATAGTAGTAGGAGGCCTCAGACCATTCGTCAGCCATGGGAGTGAGTTTCACTTGGATGAGTCCAAACAGTAAAGAAAGGGCTAATTCAGACAGGAGCAGGTGGTTAGTCAGAGTGCAGGGAGCAGACTATGCTTTTTCCTTCCCTCTGTCTGATAGTTGCCCTTCTCCGCTCCATAGTCTTTCACCCTGTTCTTCTTCTGCATCTTCCCTTTTTAATAGACATGTGCCAACGTAAACATTTGATGTCTTCTTCCCTGAAGTGCTGGATCCCCCCCCCCCCCCCTTCAACATGGAGCGGGCGTGCAACTCCTACTGACCTTTAATAACTTTGCTTGCTATTCATCATCTCTCCCAAGATAAAAACAACATCCCTTCATTCATTTTCAGATTCATGGTTCATTTTTGGAATGAGATCCAAAACGTCTTTCATCTCTGCAGTCAACCCCTCGCCATAAAAAATTACTCCTACTCTGATCTTCACATTAATATCTGCAATTGTCAAATTGTGGTGCTTTAATTGAGTGCCTGACTGGAAGAAGTAATCCTGAGGGACAGTCAACAGAAGTGAGTGGACAGCTCTGTTAATTTTTGCCAACTATTACTTTTTTAGCAACACTTTTATCTTCAGTATTTCGGTCCACTGGCCAGCTTGCATGTCAAAAGCTGTGGTTTAATTCAAACCCTGTGCAGAGTTAGTGGGGTTTTTAAAATTTGGTGAACATATTTGCATACAAATGGCGGAAAATTGCAAATTTTCGATCAGTATACAACCAGAATGTGAGCATCCAATTAGAATTTACAAACCCAACTTTTATTTAATTCGGACAAGGAACAATTAAAGGCATTTTTGCACCCTAAAATCCGTGGCACCTTTCACTCCTGTTGACCATACAAAGTAAAAAAAAACCTAAGGCTCTGGAGATGGTGACTGAGCAAATCAAAAAAGGTCTTGACTCAATTTCTATCATTTATTTGTATGATATGATGGTAAATCATCTCCATGCAGTTTGTTCCCACCAGTCTTCCCTCTATACCCTTATTCAAACCACCTCCCCGAGTTGCCATGGGCAACAGCTGCGTTAGTCATGACCTTCCTTTCAACTTGTCTGGCAAGACCATGTGTTGAATTTAATTTTAATAATTGGTGAAATGCCTTTTAAATGGCAGTATAAAGTTATGCAGCGGTGATATGTTTGCAATGGTTTTGATTAAATGGGATAGGGGTGAGCAGGCAGTTCATCTCCTAAAAAAAATATTTTGTCAGCGTGTCATGTAAACAGGATTATAATAGAGAATTGTTAGTTTATGCAGTCATATAAACAGCTTAAACAAACTGCTGTCTCAGTTTTGGCAGGGGTAGCCTCATTGCTGCAAGTAAGCATATCTAATTGGATCCAACCTTATTAATCACTTAAGTGAAACAAAGGCAAACATCAAAATAATGTAATACATAATTCATTTCATTTTTACTACACAGTCAGTGTGCAGCTGAGGGCCACTGTGTCGCCAAATAAAACTTTCAGAGACTCCACAGATGCAAAGATGCATCACTAGCCTTTGGCACAGTGCATCTGCACATCTGAATCTCCCAAACATCAGAATTATTACCCCCACCACACTCTGCTCTCTGTTGGGGGGTGAACCGTCTTTGTCAATCACTGCTGTGTTTTGCAGGGCAGTTTAAAATGTAAATGGCTTCAGGATCTCAGCCAATGAAAGGAAGGCCGTGCTCGCCCCTTTTCCTGAACAGATATTTATCTTAGATGTGGGACTTTTTTTTATGTTATATGTGTCATTGTATGCTTTAATAATTCACCGCATCTAAATCACCAGATTAACCTTTTGCTGTGTTATTTAATACGTGTAATGCTATTCTTTTTACTGTTCTCTTTCCCCCTATAACAAGCAAGAGCTTTCTTGTTTCTCCCCTCTGTTGTACAACTCCCAGCTTTTGTCATGGATATTTAAAATGTGTCACTGGGCCAAGTGAAGTTGCTCGTCGTCAAATGTTACTTGGAAATGACTCATCTCTAAGAGTTTAGGGGCGTGATGAGGTCCTACAGTTCCGCCGAAACGACGGATGACTCAAACTTGGCTGAGAAAATCTCCACCTCTCTTAATCCTGCTATCTTCCCCTCTCTCTGTCTCTTCCCCTTTCCTCTCAATTACTGTTTGACTCAGAATCCCTCCTGCACTCCTCAACACTCCTTTCCACTTTTCCCTATTTCACTTTAATGTCTCGCTCTTTCTTTGTGTCTCCGTCACATCACCCTACTTTCTAATTGGCTTACGCTCGGCATGAACGAGTAGACACTGTTCAAATTCTCTGGGTGTTGTACATGCGAGGGCAACTGAAGTGGGATCTACATTCATACCCTTTCCCCCTAACCTTGCTGAGGCGAAATCAAGGCAGCGACATGAGGAGCGGTTTCACCTTGTTTCCTTTGTGCCTCTCTGATGGCTGCCGACAGTTAGCACCTCACAAAGGACCGGTTTTATTAGACCTGGTCTCATTCAGCCAGTCTCTGCCTCCTCGTTTCCATTTTGGCAAGAGCATACATCTAGAATTTTGTTGAAGATTTCTCCGATACAAGTTTCTGGAAATGGCATTCTTGTGATAGACGCCACAGGGATGTTTGTGTGTGACATCCCCAATGACATCCTCCTTTTACGGGATCTATTAACATTTTCTATCATACATATGACCTTTGTCAAGGCTTTAAAGGCGGCGGGGTCATTCTCTGAATTCCAATATACAAGCAGGGTATTCTAAATTGTATTTTTCAAAGTAAAAGTAGTTATTTCCTGGCTGTGTGCAGTGCCTCCTTCCTAGCCTTGAGCATAACCTACCCTGCTCCATTCATCTTAGCCACAACTCCATAAAAAAGCTCTGTCTCTATTAAAGACTGACGTCCTTTTAGCAACTGCTCATGCTGATAGCCACAACCTGTTAAAAGTACTGCCTGCAAATACCATTCAATAGCATGCGTTCTAGAGAGCAGTCACTCTCTGAGCGCATGTTTCGGAGAGATGTTTTGTGGCAGTTAACTGCTCTGATGAAAGATCTGTCTTTGATCGATCCTGGCGGATTGTCCCTCCACCTCGGCCGACCACTCACTCATATTCATTGGCACACACACACTCTTTTCGAGGGTTTTGTCTGTCTAGAGTGGCCTCTCCCGCTGGCCCCACACTTGCTTGTGAAAGCTAATTATACCAGGCTATTTTCTGACCAGGGAGCATGTCAATATTACACAGTGGGAGAGCTCTCACTCGCCCCGCGCTGCATCTTATTCATGAGCCTTAATTCCATCAATGGCCTCCTCAGCCACTGGACCGTGGTTGTTCCTTAGTCTGGTCCGATTTTAAGGAAAGTGCTTTTGGATGCAGCGGAGCAATGCAGCACCATAACAGACGCACAACTCGCCGTACCACCCACTCACCATTTACTTTAGAGGATGTACAAAAGCGCTTTTTATAATGCACGACAATGGCTTTTGTGGGCGCCGACATGGACCTAATTCTCTCATGTATATGCTCATTGGAGTGGGGGTGACAGAGGGTGGGAGCTGAATGACTGTGGTGGAGGCGATGATGCTCTTGTTAGGGAATTGAACGGGATGCTTAGCTTGTCTGTGCAGTGCTATAGCAATTCTGGATTGATTTTTATTAGAATTTCCGAATTTAAGCGGTTGGCGAAAATTCAACCTCATCATTTCCAATGTTTACGTTTGTCTTACTTATAACAGGTCATTCACATGGTCAAGGACCACGACAAGTGGCTTATACATATTTACATTCATATTTCTTTAAACTTATTTCTTTTTTGCAGAGCAGGGACCATTTGCGGAATTTTCTGTGAATCATTTGTGAATAATGACATATTTAGTGGTTAGGGAATTGATGAATGTGTACATTTTGATGTGGATTTCAATGTAATTTCATAAGGGAACTGTTGAGCCTTTGCGGAGGTGTGTACTCTACTGATTTGATTCAACTGAGTTGTTTAAATGATACCTATTTTATGCAGTTTGACCCAAACAGGAGCCATCTTAAACTTTCACAGAGAAAAACTGAGGACTATATTGCTGATGATGCAAATACCTTCTCTAGTGGTGCAACTTCATTTTGGCAAGGCCCTGAGGAGTCATAAATTTGAATTTGTCTGCATTATATCGTAGATGGAGAGTAACATTTTGCCCCCGACAATTCAGAAGCAGACTTTTCTTTATATGCCTTTTTGGCTCAGACAACTAATTATTGTTAATGAAATTATACCCTCAGCTTTAATCTATGGCATATGAGCCACGATAAAGGCTAGGCAGGAGGGGAGACAGAAAGTTTAGACAGAAAAGAAGAGAGGCAGAGACTTTCTTACAGTTGGAGAATGACGGAAGAGGGATGCAGCAGAGATAAAAGATGCTTCATCCTTCAGCCCTGTATCCTTCTTGCCTGCTGATACTGCTGCCATGCAATCGAGTTTCTCATGTCACCTTGAGAAGCTGATGGAATTTACTTAACGTCCACCGGTCCCTGACACTGTTGCTTACAATGCTGTTCGCTCGCAACTTCAAACCCCAATCTGCTGTGGTTGGATTAGTTACGGGATCAGAATTTGAATTTGCCTTTGCAGAGATCTTGGTTTGACATCAAACTTTAAAGAACCTTCTTAAGGGCCACTGCTGTTGGATGTATCCCAGTTGCTTCCTCTGCTGCTTCACCCTAGGCCTTCCTCGTGATGCAACTTGACATGAAAGCACTCCGAACTGTAGCGAAGCCAATGACCCGCTGTCTGTATATTTAATAAAAGATAATAGAGATGATAGAATTGTTGATTCCAATTGGGAAATTAGCTTGGTGCCAGAGCATGAAATAATAAAAATCAGCAAGGTAAAAGAGTTAGGGGATAAAACCTACAACAAGGAAGTTCAATAACAATACAAAACATAAAACCCTAGTTGTACACAAAGTCATAAAAGTTTTAATTATTTGTATTTATTTGAAATTTGGATTTTATTCACTTATTCAGTTCAATGTTTTCAGTTTGGAAAATAATGAACCAATCAGTTAGGAATACCAGGAAGAATACAGCTATCAGTAACCAATTAATTAAATTGTATTTACCCCCTGGTGGCTTGCGGCAGGTATAGGTCGTAAACCCCTCCTCATCCCAGTGAAAAAGGCATTTTTACTTACACTTACATTTTTCCAAAAGATGATTTCTGTCTTTCTTTGCTATTGATTGGTGATATTTACTCATGCACAAAAATATTTTCTTTGAGGTTTCGTCTGCAGCAATAGAAACCATAGCAACCAAGCTTGGTGTAACCCTGAGATGTATTTGTGGGAAACGGGTTAGGCCCAAACATAGCTCCACTAATCCTACTTTTGAGACAGGCCTCGGGTCATAATAGATCCCGTAGATGATGGAATTAGGTGAGGATAACACATTTTTATGTTCCGTCCAATATGACAACAGTGTGTGTCATTTTTCATCATGGTGGGCAATAAATCTTCTTCTACAGACAAAGACACTAAATACATACTGGTGTTGGGGAAACATGCCGAGCAGAAACAGACAGGTTGACATGCTCCAGACTTTGTTTTTCACCAGAGTGAGACTCCCCCTCTCCTCAGGCTGTATCTCAGGAGACCTGTTGGAGTGGAAGGGAACTTAAAAGACAGCTAAATGTCTTGGCTTCCCTTGACAAATTCAATTGGACAGTGGTGCTGCATGGGGTGAAATACAAGGGACGCCTTGTCACCTCTACTAGTACAGGAAAGGGCCAGAACTATATCAGTCTTTGTACTTCTTGTTCAGTCCTTGTTCACCTCGCTTGCACTCGTGGTCTGTCAGAGGGAAAGCTCTACATAAATCTGAAGCGGTCATGAAATACTGCTCCTGACTCGGAGCTTTAGAGGAAGATGTTCGATGTAAGTTTAGAGCCTGTGATGTTTGTACAAATTTTAAAACGGTAAATTAACAAGAGTGTTTAAACAGTAAATTGATTAACTGCTGAGCCGTTCAACAGGAGATGACTAAGGTTTTTAGAAATCAGGATAATTCACAGCTTAAGGCTTCTCCAGTATCAAAGTAATCCAGGGATAGCTCTCTGTACATCCATGGGTACATTGCAAAAAGGAAATGTTAATATGATAAAAGTCATGCAATTCTGATATATTTTAACCTGCTCAAGTTGTATTTTCCCTCTGCTGCCCTCCTTACATTAACATAAATGGTACATCTTGTAATGAATGAGACCTCTGTGCCTCCATGGGCCAGTAAATTACTTTCCTCTCAGACTTAAGTTGTGACTGACAGCGCCTTGGGCATATTGACACCGAGGAGACAGCAGATTTCTGTGAAGCCCAAGCTTTTAATCCCATCCATGCTTCTTCCTGGACAATTCCTTAAGACCTGTGGTGATTTCACGCATGCCAATGCAGGCCTGGACCCTTGCCGAGCTATCGATGCCTGACCCCTCCTGTATCGAACACTAAGGTTACTCATAACCCCTGCTCATCTTTCATTATCGAGATGTGAATAAGGAAGGTCAGGGGGTGGCTCCCATCGATCGGTCAACACAGGAATATTTGATTGTCACTCGAGCGGCTCTGCCAAGACACTCCTCTTCATGGCAACAAAGGTGGCCATTTTGAATGTGCAAAGAGGTTCAACATGGTAAACATGGAGTTTTGAAATGGCTGTTTAAAATCCTCCAAGGTCAGGGTTAGTCTCATCTATCCTCTTATTTTGCTTGATGATCACAAAACAGCAGCTGTACCGATAAATCTATTTATTTCTAAACCTGTAGCCTGTATGGAGCGTTTTGGTACTAGAGGCACCTGTTTGTGTCTTTGTGATATGAGGCAATTAGCAGCTAAACTCCCTCCTATAAGCTAAGCTCTGCATATGTCCATTAGAGAAGCAATGCAGTTTTAGGCTTTGAAAAAGGGCTTTGAAGAAGGAAAGTGCTGGAAGCAAATACTGGCCCAAGTTGGACATTGGAAGTTACCATGGTGACAGGGACTTAAAATGAAAAATCTTTGCTTAAAGGCAGGCCGTGTGTGTGTGTGTGTGTGTGTGTGTGTGTGTGTGTGTGTGTGTGTGTGTGTGTGTGTGTGTGTGTGTGTGTGTGTGTGTGTGTGTGTGTGTGTGTGTGTGTGTGTGTGTGCGTGCGTGCGTGCGTGCGTGCGTGCGTGCGAAAAGTAAGAGGGAGAGAGAGATGGTGGTAGGGATTAATGATACAGTGCCTATTGATTTTGAAGATTATAAATAAAGTGAATAGAGTACTATTCTGTTCTCTCGTTGGTATGAGTACTTTTGCATTCTGTTGCAAACAAGGTCTGAACTTTTTTTCTACCAATTTTCTAAAATATAGATTGAATGACAGTCCAAGCAAAGGATTAGAGTCTCTTTGTGGTTGCCATGCAATGCCTGCAGTCACATAAGCTCCCTAAAGCACTGCTTTGACTTGAAGCAGCAGCAGTCGTCGGTCTTTGTGCGTAACAAACAGGACTTGATGCCTTGAAAAGTCAAACCAGTGGCATTTCTGCCTCTCGGATTCTTTTTTTAAATTCCCCATCCGTCCGTTTGAAGGCCAGCACAGCAGTGGCACCACTGGGTATCGGGCCAAAAAATCTGGCGCTTGCAGAGATGCTCTTGAGATCGGCTCAGAATCTCAGCAGGAACGGTTCAAAAGGCTAACCCTTGTCAGCTATTCAATGGGGCCTGTCACTCAGATATTTCAGGATGGATTCCTTTATGCTATAGAAAGTGTATGAATGAATGTAAATGTCTGTGTAGCCTCTAGCCGGTTTGCAAGTGCTCTCACATACGTGATTTCAAATAAGTCACTGATGCATATATGTGCGCAAACACCCACCTGCCCGTCAGAAATCTTTCTTTAAACCAGGCATTTCAAATTATTTAATTTTCTTCAATGTGACACATTAATATTCATATCCTTGTTGTGAAAAAGATATTACCCAATCCTACCTTTTACACATTCCCCCTAGATGAGGTTTAGCCTAAAATGGGCCTACAGGCTGAAAGTCCCAGGGGCCTTTGCTGGAGAATAAATCAAGCGTCACCGGGATGATGGGGAGCAGCATCATTTGTCGGCAAGAATAGAAAAATTCATCCCAGAAATCGTAAATCTCTAGGCAGCCAGGCCCCGGTGAATAAGCCTCACCCACCAAACAAATCGATTCCTGAAGTTATTGCACATTTCAATCCTCCCCTCTGCCTCCATGCAGTCACCTGAAGAGACACGGTGGGCGTCATGATTTACATATACATACCCGGAGATTAGAAGCTGCTTGTTTTTGACAGTGACAGATATTTATTTATATGTTTACTTTTAACAGAAGAGATATATTGGAATGTGTTATTAACCTTGTGAAATGAATATTGGGGTCAGCCAGGTGGTTTCATTGTGTGGTGGTGGAGGAGAGAAAACACTTTTCCAATCAATGCCTGTTCTCATAACAACGCTTTTCAAAACATGTGATAATGAACTATTGTCCTAAATGTACTAGAAATAAATTATATTTTTATAGAATACAGAGATAAACAGATTACATTCAGTCCTGTATAGGTTTCTAGGCTCAGACATTCATTGAGGTTGTTTAACATATGTATAGCTCTTGAAAATGTCTGTACAATGCAAAACCCTTTAAGATATAACATGTTCCTTATTGATCAGAAGTGAAGGAAGCTGCTGTCTCATGGGAAATGATCAGACGATATTGTATCTTATAGACTGTCAAAAATGCTATGTTGAGTTGTCAGTACTCTGTGGCAGAAATCCCCGGTGCCTGGTTTTAAACAAGGGCAGTCGGGAGATAATGGCGGAGTACTTGAGCCGGTGTTTTAATTAGCAACTGCCATAACTGCAGCATCATGTAAATCATATACATGTCTGCTCGCATGATGACATAATTTACATACAACACAGCTTCCTAGCCATTTATCTAATTATCACCTCAGTGTAAGTGGAATTTTGATAATAACAGCAGTAATGTCTGCGGAAACTGTTATTCCAATAAACATTAGTTTCAGGCAGATTCAGTTCACTCACAGGATTAAACAAAGACAATACAGTGGAGATTATGCATTATTTATTCGAATTTCCACTCTGCCTACAAGGTTTCCGTTTGTGTGGGTGTGACGATATGTGAACTAATATTGGCAGAATTTGGAATCACTAACAAGTTTAAACAAAACATAGTTCTTTTCTCCTTTTTTTCTTTAAGAGCTGCACAGTTTTCAAGATATGTATCTCCAGACATCGAAGGAAACGGTTGAGGATTAGTCTGCCGAGTTTATCTTTTCCCGCTTGAGATAGACATTTGTGTCTGTGCTCTGAAAGACCGCTGACTGTGCCCCTGCCTTGACAGCAGAGATAAGCTGTGCATGTGAATGTATGTATGAATTCACGTCAAAGAGGATTCATTACATGAGCTCTATTGTCTCCTAAAGAATAGTTTTATATATTACGATTGTGTGGAGGAGCACAATTGAACTTCAATATGAACTCATAACACACTCATTCTAAATTAATTATCATTGCTGTAGATTAGCATAATTGTATTTTATTGTACAATTTAAACCATATGCTTGCAATATGAACTCAAGCTATACTTTCCTCATCAAAGCAATTTCCCTTGATTTATTTTGCTAAATAATTCCTTTTTCCTAATGTTGAATTTGGACGCATCCTATCTCCCCTGGTTCTGCCCGGCATGTGCCAAAATTATTCTTTAATGGAATTTTGGTGCACACCGCCAAATAGATCTCCTCAGTGTGTGCAGCATCACGGACTGACCTTTCAGGTGGAGAGAGAAATTGCATCACCTAATACCTGTTGTGGCACCAAAAGGGATGGATTAATTTCAAAGAGGCAATACTGGGAAAGTTTGATCTGTCTGCCTCTGGATTTCCATTCCTTAAAAATAACACAGCGATGGACTCTTACTCATAATTTCTGAAAAGGAACTCCTGTGGCTTACATCAGTATAGTGAAGTATTTTTAATGTTTTTGCCAACAAGAAGTGTTTGGGTGAACTAAATGTGAAGTATACTTGTTCACCCAGAGGTTTGTGGTTTAAAATTCTGAGATTTAAATGTTTGAGGTTTACATTTTGTGAGATTGGAGAAATATGAGATACAACAGTTGTCATTGATGCCACAAATAAACATGTCAAAATACTTGTGGTTGTTATTCCAAACCACAGCAAGTTGTGTTCCAAAACCTCTCATAAAACATAATGTGCACTTTTCTTTTTTGATTGAATCTATATGTTTTATAAATGCTTGGGTTATCCTTTCAAAACATCTGTAAATGCAATGTTAACCACTTCTCTTAAACCTGAGCGGTATCATTTCTGTTCTCTTGAAAAACATGGGCGTATGTACAAAACCAATGTTCCCTGAGGGAGGGGAACGAGGTGCAATGCATCCGATGTATTTCTCTCAACACGGTTGTCAAGGCCAATGAGAATATTGCAAGCACGGGAGGTCCCACCCTCCCTGAGGAGTATAAGACATGCTGTCTCATCTACTCAATCAACCCTGCACTTCATGGAGCCCTTAGGCAGGGATGTGCTCACCTGTGTTGTACCTCGTTTCCCTCCCTTGGGGAACATTGCATCGCACCCCGAGACGGCAGACGGCATTGCATTTGCCACGCCAGATCCACTACAGCCCCGGTGCTACTTAGCTGGAGGATAAAGTCAGCTGTCCTGCAGACCTCATTCAACAACCCTTGGCCACAAGCACAGCTCTTGGAACTTTTCTGCTTTATAATCCTGCAGCATACATTTCCTGGGGAAACTGGGGCTTATTGGGAGAGTGGTTTTCAATGGTAAAGCGGGAGTGTCTTGGTCATAGGAGGAATGCTAGCCTGCCCGGCTGGCTCTCTGTCTTTAAGGTCTAAAAACAAGCAGAAGGGCACGGAGAAAAATTTGGGTAACAAGCTTGGCCATCTTTACTAACCTTGTTTGAAGGTCTCTCTGCTTTCTCTGGGGTCATTTGGCTGGCTAAAATGGTGGAATTGCTGAGAAAAATTGAAATGTTGCTAGTGAACCAACCATCAAAATGAATATGGAGAAATGCAGCTCACTAGCAAGCTAAACATGTAGATATAGTATGTACAGGGAGCAAACTCACTGCTGATGAATGAGTCACTGACAAAGCTCGAGCAGGTCCAGTTTCCAGAGATTAAGTGCAATTAGAATGAAGAGACTCATACTTCTTTTGAGGGGGGGTGAGGCATCATGTGCCTGCAACAATCCCATTGGCCCTGAGAGGCTTGTTGAAAGGGTACAATCTCCATACCGCTGTGTTTTCCTGACCGAAAGGCAACTTGTGGTTAAGATCTGTCTGAGAAAATCAGCCAACCTAAGGTAAATAAATTCCTCCTCGGAAGCGAGTGCTCACGATGGGGCGAGTGCAGCACTTCCCCTGAGGTGATACCCCTGACCTCGCAACCGTGTGCTGTCTGACAAAGTAGCAGCTCAGAAAACTCAGCTTCTCTGCAGATTTACTTTTCTTTGCTCCAAAAGACAAAACTATCCTGTAACAAAAAAAATAAACCATATATTTTTGTGTGTTCAGGTTAGCGTCCTATTAACCGATGTTTCATTTCAATGTTGATTAAGAAATATATGCATAGAGAAAACATGTATACATGTATATGTTTTGCTTTTGTGGTGCATTCCGGAGGACCAAATATTTGCATCATGAACTTTTAGTGACCACAGTTATTGACATCAGTCTTTACCCTGCAGATTGTTTTCTTATAGCTGCCATTGTTAAATACATATGATCAAATAAACAGTGACTAAACAATCTTAAAAAGATGGACATGTGCCTTTCACAAACCAAGTGGTCATAAATAGTTTTATAGAGAAATTGTGAGGCAAGATATTTTCTTGGCGTAGCGTTCAGTCAGTGGGCAAATGTACAAATAAGAGGAAAACAATGTGACCATTTTTTATATTTGTCTCATCCATCATTATGAGCCATAAACAAGACCAATCTCTCTTCTCACTTACAAAATATTATTTTTGTCATCGTCTCAGCGAAAGTGCCCACTCGTCCGAACTACACAGCGAAACAGGAAAAGCATGTGTTTATCAAGCTGAGCTTGTGCTTCACTTTAGAGACTTGGACGAGAACCAAGAAAAGAGCTTCCTGGGTGAATCCATATCCCACCTCCAACCATAAATTCTCCCAAATTAACTCTGATTTTTAAAATACTCAGTGTTCCAGTTAATCATCTCTTCCCATCCAGTCGCGGTGCCTCAGTGCCACTGCGTTTTTCTAAGCTCGTTGTTGCATTGGGATGAAGTGCGGCTTATCGTCCAAATACAATATTAGAAAGAGGGAAAACTGTGTGATGTAAAATCTTATGAAAGCTACTAATCTGTGTGAATGGCTAAGAGGGATTATTCTTGTCAACAGGGAATAAATCAGCACAAGATGCTCATTTTTGTAGAGATGGCATCGAATTTATGTAAGCGGAGGAAGTGGTTGATCAGAGATGGTCAGTGTTGACCTTTGTGTGACCACCCTTAATGAAACTCTTATTCCACACTCAATGGAGACTGATAAAGGTCGTTCATATAGCTCCTGCACAGCTTCCCTGCTTGATTCATTTGTGCTTCGTTCCACACAGCTAATCCTGTAAAAAAAAGGAAGATGGCTGATGTTTTGTCCCCGATAGTGTTTGTGCAAACAGTCTGACAGGGCCTGGTGTTTTTCTAAGGTTTAACTGCATGCTGCTGATGCCACCTGCAGCACTGTGTTCGTCTTTAATTCAATTGTCTCTATCATCGGTGGCTATTCACATTGATTGATCGCCTGTTAAATTGTAGGTGCATGCGTGCGTTTGCATGTTCATTCTCATCCGTGTTTGTGCAGTGGTATTCAAGCTTAAGTGCTTGAGAACAGTGGATCCCTTCAGCGATTCACTTCAAGTCCTCCACTCCCACACTCAGCCATTGTATTTATGTTGTATATGTTCATCCCCCATCTTCCTCTTTCTCTTTTTAATCTGCATTGAGCAGCTCAGTCTGTGTTGTCGAAACAAACTCTGCAGCTGTAGAATTTGGTGGATTCAGTGGTAATTGGACTTAAATATTTGCAACCCAGAGCGGTCAATCCACAAATATATCTAGGCTACCATGATTCACAAATATTTCACAGTTCTTCAAACAGTTTTTTTGTGTATGTGTGTTGTGTCTAATCATCCCCAAAAAACTGAGCAGTTTGCAGATACACACAACTTACTTGACATTTGTGCATCCATTTGTACATGTAAAACTTCTGCAGATCACTTCTCAGTTTCTAAGTAAATTATATTTTTGACATCCCTCAATTTGATTACTGATTTTTATTCAAACTGTTTTCCAATGACAAAAAAACTATGAGGTGTCCCTAATCCATAAATGTGCAATACCAATTTTATGCGTACAATCAGAAACACGCTGCTTTTGTACTGTATTCACAGGTACCAGTCTCAGTTGCTGGCTGAGAGTCTGAATACAATATTTAAATTTATTTATGTGTAATTGACCGGCCCAATCTCTCCTGCTGACTGGCATCTCATTTAATACACACAGTAAAGGTAAACTGGAATTCTGTTATAGAGCCCATTCCATTGTGATTGTTTTCCCTTCCCTTATATTCGTGCAAAGCATTTTTCCAATATGTGCTGCTGGGAAGAATTATAGTCTGCATTGAAATGGAACAAAAGCCTCCATCTCCAATAGTTTTTCATCGCACTTCTATAATGTTGTTGGACTCGAAGGATAAAAAGCAGCGAAGCAGAACCTCAGATATCTTCTTTTTCATCTCATGCATTCTACTTCCTTATCAAAACCTGGCATTACCCACAATGCAACTCACCTACCGACAGTAGTTGAAATGCCAGTAGAAGCTAATGTCCATGTGAGCTGCTAGCCACAAGCAGAGGCTAACAAGACGCTGATCGCTTCTTTTAACACGTTGAGTCTTTAGCCAGTAGATTCAGTCATGGAGGTGAACTGAATCCACGTAGTACTTTTATGTGAAGTTGGAATTTGTTGATGGAGAGAAACTTCTCAGAGAAGCAATTACCCACACAGATTTCCTTTGTGTGATTTAATTTCACCATATGAGTCCCGTCACAACTAATGGATAAAATGCAAGTAGTCACTATGGAGACAAACTTCCAGTATTCATTATGTCGAGGCTCATATATATAAATTTATATACACACAAAATTACCCATAACCCTACACAGATTTGTTCAGTTCAGCATTCACAAAAAATATCAACGTGTTCATTGAACACTGAGCTTTAGCGTGGTTGATAGAGTTTATTTGATCTTCCTCTGCTCGAGGTATCTTCGAAGAAATAAGTACGTTCAGTATGTTCAAATAACAGAACATACTGAATAAAAGATTATTTTGCGTTCTGTTGCAACTCCATAAGAGAAAACCTGAGACGTATGCTTGTTGATAAGCTTCTCTGTGTGAACATCAGGCTTCACCTGAGCTTGATGAGCTAAATGCACAGTGCGTTTGGCCGCTGTGTCTCTTCCTCTTGTTACATTATTTTCATGGGAGTTTTAAAGGTTGGGGATTTTTTTGGTGTTGCACCAGGAGACAGGCTGAATGAGAAAAGATGGATGCTGTGGTGCACAGCTGGGAAAGATAATGAATGAAGTCAACTGTGGATGGCGAAGACCATCACTGAAACGCAATGGGTCCCGACAGGGATGCGGATATTGACCCGTCCGTCACGATCCCTCCCTTTCTTTACAAATACAAACTCTTACAAGTGTGTACAAAGCCTGGCCCGCACACATAGACACACACTGCAGTTTGCACATAAAACAAAAAAATACCAACAAGCACTTAGACTTTGCTCACACGCTCTCGGCCCCTGAAGCACTTTCTTTTTCTATTCCTAACACACTTACAGATACCGATGCGTGCGATATTCTTGGAGACGGATGTTTTTGCTTTTTTTAAACAGAAAGCAAACGGAGAGC
This sequence comes from Paralichthys olivaceus, assembly GCF_024713975.1. Taxonomy (NCBI): domain Eukaryota; kingdom Metazoa; phylum Chordata; class Actinopteri; order Pleuronectiformes; family Paralichthyidae; genus Paralichthys; species Paralichthys olivaceus. Next base: position 10,188,259 of record NC_091114.1, read on the forward strand.
CGGCTGAACCGTTTCCTATTTGACTTCTTTCATATGGATTCTATGGAAAGCAGAAGTATTTAGCATGTTGGAAATAGATTCAGCGTATTTTTTTTTTCCACTTGGACTTTTAAAAATCGGCAAACCTTCCGCTCGGTTGATCTTTTCCACCTGATATGAATCACTGGAGCGCTGAAAGGAAACAGTGGTGCACACCAATTCTCTTTCATTATTCTCCAGCGTGGACAAATCTTTCTGTCCCTGACAGCACCTGTGCTGTCCCCTATATTTCTCTTTCTCTATTTTTGTCATTAATTCATTAATTCGCTCTTTCATTCATTTATTTTTGTCCAGTGTACGTGGTCAATGGACTGAGGGGAGTCAACCCACTTACTGTCATCACAGGCAGCAGTGGGATCAGCCAGCGATTATAGTGATTACAGTTTGTGCTTACATAGGACTCTTGTGCTTTGTGCCACATCTCCCCTCGTCAGCTGGCAGTCTGAGCTCTAATCTGCCAGTTATAACAAACAGTAGACGAGGAAAAAGCTGTATGGGGAGAAAAAAGAAATGCAGGAGTGCGGAGAAAAATTGGCCGCTTGTGGCAACATTTCCAAAAATCAAGGGTTGTTCTTGTCCTGTTTTTAAATCTGACTGAGCGTCGTTGTCGCTTCAGAGAGTTCATAACACCTGGAACTTGGGTATTTCTGTTTTTTCTGTATAGTTTTATCATTTGCTTATGTAATCTAAGCCCTCCTGCCAGTAAGCGCACGTAGCCTGCAGTATCATCTAACCACCTGCTGTCTTCCTCCTCCTATAGTGCATATGTCAACCACATACATATCTGAAGACATTAGTCAAAGTGAATCCACCCCCCTACCCCCCCACCCCCCATCACAGCCAAGGTTCTGATGAATTCCTGATTACTCCCCTAATTGGTAATTGTGAAGTCGTTGTGGCACGTGGCACCAGCAGCTTCTCCTGCTATCGATCCAACACCTACTCCCTCATTGATTTGTGCTTAATACATTTAATTGTTATTCTCCACCTTATTTTATGCCTTTGCAGGTGCCCTCAGGACAGGGATTTTGAATATGGGTCAAGATAGATGTTTAGGCTGGGATTAAGTTTGCAATCCACGTTAAATACACATTATGATATTTAATCCCTCAAGAAGAAGTTATTACAAACTATGATTAAAATGCCAGATTCGGTGCAGGCTTAACTTCTAGGGCAGCGTTGTTCCATCAAAAATAAATTCCTGTTGTGCTTTTTAAGGGTTTACAGTAACAAAGAAGTGGAGCACTGCTTAGTAGAAGAAGCCCACAGCTCTATATCCAGGCTGCTTAAAATGTATTGTTTTTGTATACCTGTCCATTCATGCAAGTGTGTGTCTGCGCTCCAACCTCTGCCGGGTTACATCTCTTCTCTCCGTCTCACTTCTAATTCTATGTGACACTTCATCTTAACTTGTGTCCTCACCCGCTGATTGCAAAACCCCCCAGATCCAAACAGAATAAAGCAGAAGTGGTCGTGAGGAGGAAGACTGCAGAGATGAGAGGGCTGCCTCTATAATTGTTTCTCACTTTCACGGGCTTGACCCCTTATTTATTTGACTGGCATTTACTGCCTGGGAGTTAACTCTTCATTGCAGAGGACAAGCCGCAGACATCTGACGAGGGGGAGACTGCGGGTGAAAGAGGGTTAGAGGGGGCCAGTGTGGGCAGGGGTGGGAGTTCATGAACCTATAAAGCTTGCACGGGGGAGAATCGGCAGAGCACATCTCATTACGAGGTTGACTTGAAATGAGATTGGGCCCTTTTTTTTTGCTTGTCCCTCACTGGTTCAATTGATTAGTCGGCAGCCAATCAATGTTAATTAAGGTCTGGAGAACCCTTTAATTGTGGTGTATGAATCATTGTGTCAGACCCCGCCTTGACCTTCCCAAGACTTACACTGTGAACGGCCTTGCTGGGGAATAAATACCTTTTTAATATTGCAAGATAATGCTGGTCTGTTAAACGAGTATAGATTCGGTTGTATACTGTAAGTTGCAGCACTAAGACCGCACGCACACAGTTAAATAGAAACCACACATATACCTTCAACTCCCGTTCCTTATTTTGCAAACAGACGCACAGCACGGGCAGATCGATACTTGACAAAGCGTTTAAGAGTTAATGTCGTGAGATAAGTGTTGCTATTATGTGTGGCGAGAGGCTCCATGCATATGAAGTGGGGCTTTGATTGATGACTGCCAAAAACAAAATGGCACATGAGAACACCACCGGCAGTGTAATTGTGTTTTTTAATGAAGACCTACATTTCACGTTGGAGCTGATTTCGCACTCAGTTGATTGTGTTTGCCCCCCCCCCACACACACACACACACACACACCTCACCTCCACCATCACTAGCACCACCAACATCCATCATGCAGCAATAACAATGTAATCTGGATGTGCTGTGAGGTGCATTGCCTCCAACTCTTCATGAATTTAACCATGACTTGACTTCTGACCTGAAAAAAAGAAAGGTCAAATTTATATTCTCTCAAAAGTAAAAATGTCACAGAAGTCTGTTTTCTCTTCACTCTTCTCTCTTAATCTTCTTTATTTTCACCATGACTGAAGCACTGCACTGATTTTTCGGATTTATTACAGAGTGTTGTTATTAAAGATGTTCCAAAAAAGCACCGACAAGATTATCCCACTGTGAAGCAAAAAGTTTCTCCAACCAATATTTCAACTGTTTAAACTTCAGACATGATGCTTAGAAATAGTTTTGCCATCTCCAACACAGGATCTTTTGAGCCAAAGCCTGAGAGACCATCAGGTACTTGGTCAATTTCTTCAATGTCAGAGGGATAGAGGCCAGTGTTCTTGGGAACTTTAACTGCAGCAGGAAAAAAATGTTGTTTCCTTCCCCAGATGCGCTTCTTGTTTCTGAGCTCTGCACCTCTTGACTTGTTTTTTGGTCCGGACTGTATATAAAGATGGATGGCACGTCTCTACTTCCTCCCACTATCCAGAAATGAAGCCAAAATATCATAGATTCCAAAGCTGCCGTCTCTGCTTCATAATTGTCACCATTATTGCTGCAGACTTAAATAGTTTCTGCGTCATTAACCATCAACTGAACATAATTATTATTATTAAACAAACAATAATTGAAATTACTTTTTTTTTTTAATTCCTTTTCAGATGTAATAACCGGACCCAGTGTGCTGTCGTGGCTGGACCAGACGTATTCCCTGACCCTTGTCCCGGAACCTACAAATACCTGGAGGTCCAGTACGAATGCGTACCTTACAGTATGTATTCCTCCGTGCTCTCACACTCACAATGATCACTGCTCATGTTCCAACTCCGTCGCAGTTCTTCTTTACAGCCGTGACTCATCAACAACACGATCAACATGCATGCTCGTGGTGTTTCCAAATGTTGAAATGATCATCACGGTCCAGTCGGACAGATTAAAAATGCAGCAGGGGCTGTGAAGACGAGCGATGATTTATGTTATTTTAGAAAAAAAATACTTAACACCCTGTGTGAGGTCAGGAAATATTATTCACAGTGTCATTTACATGTGAAAAACAATCCAGCAGTGCGGGAGAGTGTTGTCCATTGACAAAATGCTGTTTATCAGTCACATATTAAGTCTTTGCTGAAACTGACAAGACATTAACATTTCTTCATTTATCTCAACCCGCATCACGTCATTCCTGTCAGCAGTGTGGTAGCCGACACTGTGGGTTATTGGTTGTGCAATTTATTCAGGATAAAGTAAGTATTGTAAAGTGATATGACAAATATGATTAAGGTGACGCGACAGGCAAATAATTTGAGACGGATGTAGATTTGTTTCCCCCGCTGTGTGGGAATGCTAAAAAGAATTCAACTGCACACCTGTTAGTATTAGCTATGTTTCATTTTTAGATGGCGCTCGTCAGAACCTTCCCATCAGCTCCCCCAGTTCACAGCATTTTAATATCTTTGAGGAATCACGTCTGATCAGTGTCTCTGTTGTCGCAGCAGCAAGAAAGGCCACTTGACTTTCATCAAAATCAAAGATTCTTGTTTTCGGTTCAGTTCAGCTCAGTGGATGTCAGTTAATGCTCAGACTATAGGCATCTCTGACGGGAGTAAGTACAAAAACACTAGGATCTAATTAGTGCAGCAGGTGAAAAACACAGTCAGACTGAACGTATGTTGAGGTGGAAACATTTGGGCAGGGACTGGAAGGATCGGTAGGGGGGCAACAGGATGAACACGCAGAGAGGAAGTCCAGGTGAGGCCAGAGGAAGTGGAGTGAACATTGCCACATGACCTTAGCTATTGTGTTTTAATGACCTCTGAAGTGGAATGCTAAACTCGCAATTGCTCTTCCTGCCAAAATCCCGACATGTTCTGCTCAGAAATGACATAAAACCAGACGTATCTGGTCACGGGCAGTTATCTGTCTCGTCTGCAGCTGCTGGGTCCAAGGGAACTCTGATAATTCAGATCAAAACCGTCTTTTGAACATGTGATGTCCTGAAACGGCTCCCTCAGTTGTCTGCCTGACAGGAGCTTTCATGTATGTGCAGTACAAACTATCTGGGCCTGTGATCCACAGCTTGACAGGTGGCTCTTTTGTACCGGACTCTGACATATGCACATTTTACCATCTCAGCTCCCCAGTGTCTTTCTTCCGTGACAGTATCTAACACCCATATAGAGGTGCTGTGATGGGCAGTTACACCTTTGCACAGTCTGCAACCTCGACCTGGGTAATTTTTTCCAGGTTCTTTGACACGTACATGTCTAAAGAATCAGAATGTGTATAGTTGTCACATTTTGAAGCATCAGTAGTTGTAGTAGCATCAGAAATGTTTGTCGATTTATTTAATATATTTGTCTTTATTTGCCATTATTCACAAATTGTTTGTCTTTTAAAGGACATCATGTAGCCAAGACAACATTAATGAACCAAATGCCAATTATTTGTGATTGCGTGTTGTGTATTTCCCTCTCTGTTGATGTGCAAAGACCTTAATCCTTATAGGTATGTAAACCCTCACAGTGTGGACTTGTAGCACTCAGCTGTTCTACTAAAGTCTTGTTTACCTGTGGTTCCAAGCAAACACTGAGGTTTTCTTGTAGGGAGCTGTTTTTACCGAGCTTTGTGGGGGAAATAGTAACGAGATGCACTTTCTGCCTCATGGGGGCAGTTTCTCTATCTTTGACATGAAACAGGGGAGATATTTTTTATTGTGATTTATATTTTCCTGATCCCACTGATTGGATGGCTTCTGTGGCTGCCAGTCCCAACCCCTCGCGATCCCTTTACTTCCCTTCAAGGTAAACTATGTCACTTTCCATAATCTATGGTGGACATACTCACATGTGAAGGCTCTGTGCAAAAATAGTGTCTTGAAATAAGCTTTGTTCACCATGTCTGTCCTGATCTTAGTGACACAATACCCTTGCCATTTATGGGAATTCTCCTAGATCTACTTCATCCATATTGTTCCCCAGTATTTCTTTATTCTCATTGGCTCAAACCCCTGATCTCTTTTTACAATAAGTTATGTAACCTCCGTGCCCGTCAGATTCCTTTACGCTGACTTCTGGCTTCTTATTTGTCACATATTATGACTCCTTCTAAAAATGTTGCCATGAAATGCAGAAGCTTGGTTTTGCCTCTCTGTCACGATCCCAGCGACACAAAGTAATTGCCCTCCGGTCTCCTGGGAATTTAGCGAGACCCATCGGATGCACGGCACTCCCATTCAGCTGTCTGACTCAGCCACCAACCTGCCAGGTTCCTCTTTTTTTTTTTCTTCTTAACAATAAAGTCATCTTCCTTTTTGAAAAGCCGAGTCAAAACACGGAACAGTGAGCCAGTGTTCCTGGCAGCTTTGTTGCTGTAACATTGGGGACGCCTATTAGCGGTGCACAAGGGAGGAAGACGACTGGTTCGACTATGGACGGCATCAAGAACTGGTGCAGGATTAAACATTCTGCTGGCAGTGCCTTAACATTACAGAAGTCTCGTAGGCGTTTATTTGTATGTTGAGTGTAATCAGTAGCGGCCACTGGAGACAGATTTTCAGATGCAGTTAATAACATGGTGGGAATGAAGTTCACGTGTGGCCGCCCAATAGACGATGGAAGCAATAAGACCCTTTTAGGCCAGAATTTACCACATTTAGAGAAACTACCTTGCTTTTATAATGAATCATATAGTCGATCTAAATAGGTTAATCCTGTTAGTAACTGCTGACAAATAATAGAGTAATGTTGGCAACGGGGTAAGGTTTCACACCACGCAGCTCAATTGTGGATGGGCTTTTAATACGAGTCTCTTTACCGAGTTCTTGAGACAGACTGAAGGATTTGAGTGTTTAATAAGAGAAGCAGCCGCCCGTGACTTCAACTCCCCTTCAGTGATGGAGCCTGGACTCAGTATTCCTCTGACAAGCTCTCCCTAATACTCTCTCTTTCTTCCAAGCCACCCTCACTTTCACTTACACTCACTTACTTGTCCTTTAAGTGCTGTCACTAAGTGCCCCCTACCCCCCCAAAAAATATCTTTATATGCTCCACCTGCTCTGCCCCACCCCTTTCTTCTTCATAGCTTCTTCTCTTTTAGGATAAATCACCGCCGCTCTTCTTCATATCTTTATAAGCCGGCGAGATTGCACGATCTGATCCGCCCCCTAATAATCACGCAGGGGTGTGCTGAATCGATGGACACGTGCCGCAGATGCAATATTGATTTTATTAATTCGCGATTTGATCCACTCCATCAGATCTAATGGAATGAGAGTGCCAGTCTTTGCTCTGTGCTGCTGTGTGGTAGTGTCACCGCTCGAGGCAATCCATCACATTTTCATATTTGAGCTGCCGTCGGAATAAAACTATTTAAGCTTTTTTCGTTAGAATATAGCATCACATCTGTGTTTTAAAAAAGGAGTTGTGTAATACCTAAAACTGAAAAGGTTTGCGTGTTTTTACCTGTGCAAGTTTTAATGTCAGAGTCTGTTCCTGTGCAGTTCATGTATGCTCCTCCATGACTTTACAGATTAGCGAGGCTACCCTCGGGCAGAGTTAATGCGCTGACCCTTTAAAATGACTCATAAACATGACTGTGCTCCAGCGGCTGACACCTGTCTCTGCCTCCGCCCTCTCACCTTGACTTTCCGCAGTTCAGCGGAGGGATGCGCGCCTATTCTCCGAGTGCACTATTAAAACCTTGTCTTCCTCGCCGTGTAACTTTCACTTTAATAGCTCCTCCCAAAGGTCGGGGCTTATAAGAAGTAAGCACAACTGTGTCTCACTCCCAACCCGCCTATGTGCTCTTCCTCCGCTGTAATGAAATGCTTACATCCCCCACGGTGGCCCCTTAAATTCTCAGACTTACACAAGAAAGTACATTCAAACTTGCGTCGCCTTGTGCTGTGAGAGGAAGAGTTTCTCTGTTGTTGGCAGCTTCCTGTTACGTTTCATGTCCTCACTCCCTGATATCTCCTTCCAGTAATTAGCTGCAGCGTAGAATCTATTGGAAACTGACTGATTTAGTTCATGCGAGCGGTCAAACCCGTCGTCCCACAAAAAATGAGGTATAGGGGCTAATTGCACGTCCTTTTTAAAAAAAAGTGACACTCCACAGTGTGCTGCGGAGGAGATCGAGAGATGGAAATTCAGAGAAAAAGAAGAGAGTGAGAGAACAAACGAAGAAAACCTGCTGTCAGTGTGTTGCTATACATAAGCCACTAGTTCCCCCCACTGTTTGTAGCTAATAAGGACAATGTAAAATCCTGTCTCACACAGTGGGATCCAGCTCAGCCCTGTCAGATATGGCTCTGGCTTTGAAAAGCTAAGCCAGGGCATATAATCATGCAATCAATTCCCTGATTTGAACGGAGCGCTGTAATCCCAGGCTCATTCCTCTCTTCCTCCAACTTGCCACGCGATGTGTCGTGTTCTTTTATTTCCAACTCGCCTAACTCGTTTTTAATTCATTTTGCTAATATTAACACACCTAGCAGGTTCAGAGGGGCTCTAATCGAATAATGGGATAGATTATTTTGGCAAGTTTTACCCAGACACCTGCTACCAATCTCCATCCTTCTGTGTTGGCAAGTAAAGCCGTGAAATTGATGCTCTGCACATGGCTATCATGCACTCTGTCGTTTGGGTATAATAAGGTGTGATGACAGGGCCTGTTATCCAGTGGTCACACCTCAGGCAAGCACCACCTGCGTGACCAGGACTGGACTGCATGGCCTCAAATCTTGGCCTTATTGTTTTAATGCCCCGACACTTTGCAGGCTTTTAGTTTCTAAAATATGGATTTGCTCCCACTCAGACATCATCACCAGGCACTTCTCTTAGCCGTTGATAATCTTTCCACAACTTCTAAGCCTCTTGAGGAGCAGATAGCTCTTTTATCAGTAAATCAACTAAGCAGATTGTATGGAAACTCAGTGGCTTTTTGCCCTTGAGCTCTCCGATCAACGTTCATCAGGTCCAGCGTGGGAGTCAACACCGTGACAGCCGATACATCACACAGCCACACCCACCTCGCTCCCCGCTGAAATGCCAGTGAGCATTAGGGCTGCTTGTTCACACGGCGTTTTCTTTTCTTCTCCGACGGGCTTTAACGCCATCTCATCACTCAGTGACGCCTGACCACTCCCAAAGCCGCGCAGCACGCTCTGATGGCGATGACTTTCATATCTCACTCTCCAGATTCACACCAGTGTCACGGCCTGAGTTTGCTGAGATTGATCTTGTCACAACATATTACTTTTTAAACCCCAGCTTTGCAGAGAATTCCTGCTTTTGAAGACATTTTCCCTTTACATCTTCACTGAACTGAATTTACATGCATAGGAATAGGAATGCATAGCACGTGTTTTCCTTTTTCCTCAAGCGTCTCATTGGTGTGTCAGTTCTGGATTGACAGACAGAGATGCACTGGTAGGAGCTGGTTGGAACTATACTGCTCATTCACTTTGAATGGAGTGACATCATATGTTGTTGAACTGCATTGTGGGTCCCAAGCATGTAACTGTGATTGAACTCGTTGTGATGATTGCGCCAACACATTCATGTGAGGAGGGGGATGCAGATGAATGGATGGGTCGACAAAGAATGACTTTCATGTCTGTTTCCTGTTTAAAACCAGTAGGTCCGCAATCTAAAATAAATTATATAATTTGCTAACGGCTAAAACTTTCTGATCTTCATAGATGAAACATGAACACACTGACTAAATGCACTGACCGAGGAGTAAATCAAAAAAACTATGAAATACAAATTGTTCCTGGAGGGCGAGTATAAGACATATAATTGAGGTCATTTAGACACAGACGGGAAAACACAGGTATGAATAATACAATAAATTTAATCTAACTGCTTCACTTTTAGTGTCCTGCTTTTATGAATTTTGGCTCAGCATCACTAATGTTTTTCCTTGATAACTCAAAATCTGGGCTGTTTTTGATCCACCAGGACTTTAAATACCTTATTGATCAGTAGAGTGAGGGAGGCACTCTTTTTGAAGGGCTGTGGAATATAGTTTAGAGTAATATTGCAATATCAATACGAATTATGTGTTCTTTACTTATAAAATAATTTATTTTATTGTTCTTTGAGATGAGCTATATTCAGTTGTCTGCAGAAGTAAATCAAATTTATATTTTTATTATATTTTGAAATAGTGAATTAACCGCCATCATACAATCTGAATAAAAGCTTTGCATCATCTTTGTCTTATCACATGGATGATAGTTAACTTCCTGATTTAATAAATTATGAAATAACACATTATCCACATATTTACTGTTGCACAATGTTTACAGGGATTTTGATAATAAAAGTCGTTTTGGGAGGGTGAGATTAACAACGGCCCTTTTACACCAAAAAGTTGTGTTGTCACTTCCCCAGTTGAGAGGAGGTGATAATTGCCCAGGGAAGCAGCGATTACCAAAGTGGATAAATGGCGGTAGGACAGGGGTGAATCTGGACATGTGGAAACTGTTTTTCCCCACTAATGACTTTATAAACGGGTGTAATCTATCAGCTTCTTGTTTTGTAGCCGCTGCTCTTTTGCTCTCCAACATACATACGGGATACGGTCATAGATTCAAATATGCTGCGACATATTGGGCTAAATGCTGCTGCACGCTACAAATGTTTCCTCCACCAGAGACCCACACACATACCCATAATCTTGCTCGCATGTCTGAAAGACTTGTTGGGATGCCAAGTGTCGAGGATATAGCTCTAATTAGAGATTGTTCTCCTCAGGGGGGGTCTCGCCTTTTTAATGATCACCCGACTAATCAAAGCTCCTTTTGCATTTTTTCTTTTTCTTGCTCTCTTGCTGTTCACTGGTCCACCACGTCCAGCCACACACCAGACACCCGTGCTCCTTTCCCTTCTCCCCCACAACCTCCTGCATCTCTCTGTTCTCTGCCATAATTTCAAGGTCCTTGAAAATCAAGCCATATTATAGAAAGTGCAGTTTTTTTCTGCTCCAGTTGCCGCTATGTTCCACAAAAATGTATTTAAATTTTGTTTTGCTCGGGCTGCACTTGTCTTTTCTCCCTCTGTTGGTTGGTTCCACGTGGGTAGCAGGCAGGATGAGCGCCAAGTCCTTGCACCTGTCCCTCAAAGAGAAACAAACCCACACATGCTCGCACGCACACAAAGCATCCTGCATTGTCAAGGTTATGAGATAGCATAGCTGCTTACCCAATAGGAGGGAAAGAGAGAACGCAATGGAGACAGAAAGGAGACACCAGGGAGGACATATGAGAAGGGAGCACAAAGAGAGCAGACAAGTGTTTGAAGAAAAAAAGAGGACTGTTGAGAAATGGAACCTGTAATGATGGTATGGGCGACTCATGAGCACCAGCCGAGGGAAATGATAGGAGGGGAAAAAATGAAGGAGCCAAAGAGAGAATTCGTAGAAAGAGAGATGGTGGCCTGCTCGTCCTCCCCCATCCTTAGGCACATGCTATTCAAAGCCCCGTAATTTGTGTCATTAATTAAAAAGCTGATGGGATGGAGTTAAGGGGTTTGCACTCTGCAACTCCTCGGCTGAGAGGGAGAAAGAGGGAGACGGAATGGAAGAAAGGGGGGGGGGGGAGAAAAATATTGCAAAAGATATTGCAGCCATTCCGCCATGAATCTCTATTAGTGGCTAATGATACCATTCTGATACCTCTCGACCATTAGTGTGAAATTGGGAAGCATTAATTATTCAAATGAAAATCCATACAGCTGCCGCTCACATGACAGGGCTGCTTCTCCCAGCAGCTAAAGGTCCCTGTCGTTAGCTGCGCTGCATGCGTCTTAAGTAGCAACTACACCAGAATAAGTATGCAGGGTGACATCTCAGGTGGAATTTATATTTAACTCATGCAGTATCTGAAGGAATACACGATGCATTGCACATTGGCAATATAATTTTATAAAATAACTAGAATGGCACTTAGTAGAGCAAGGCCCAGCAGTCCCCTTCTGAAACCATGTTTTAATTCACTACATCCCGTTTTCATTTGGAGCTGCACCAAACTGCACACACTCAGGAGTCCCCTGAACATGCTTTATTATTTTTTTCATCAAAATCCATAAATGTATCTCTGAGAAATCTCACATTGTTAAAGAAAGTGAAAATACAATTTCATGGAGCCACTTCCTGATCCAGATCCTCATGACCCACAGTGCATCCTTCCACCAAGTTTGGTTGTAACCTGTCTAGTAGTTATATAGGCCAATATTTTGGGGTCAGTGGAAACAGCGGATATCCGAGTCAAGACTCCATCTTCTGTTCGCGATATACACAGTTTACTGTACGACTCGCATCTTATGTCACTCGAGACAAAACACAAACAGTGTTTTAGGTCCAGACAACATTTTGGCTAATCTCCATTAACAGTTTTCTGCGTATCAATGCAAATAAATTAAAAAGCTGATAGCAGATGCATTTCGGTTAATCTTCCTCTTTTGCTCTCCACACTGTTTTCGATCAAATGTGATTGGTCAAACTCAAACGGAATCCGGAAGGATTCCAACCTCAAAATATTTTCCCGCCGCTACAGATTCTACATACATATATACTTCAGCACTTTTTTGCTCATGTTATCTGGAAACCATCAATGATGATACGTTCACAAATGCGAATGACCTTTGTTTTTGCATTTACTGTAAGTTTTTCATAGTAACGAACAGCTGCTCCACTCCTTTAATAACCATTAAAAAAGTAGTATTTTAAAGACAATGCCATATATGCGGGTTGCTTTTTCAGCTTATTCAATTTGCAACAACAGCTTGACCAATTAGACAAGCTGCAGAATCAGCCATGTTGCCTTTATGTGCTTGGCAGGGCAAACCACAGACCAGCCAAAGTGATACAAGCTGCATGCACACACATCAGTGAGTTATTGTTTTGCCCAAACCTGTTGCCAGAATTAGCTCAAACCTGCCTACTCGCGTATTTACTCACCATCTATGACCTGGTCGGACACTTGCAAAGGAAAACACTCATCTGACAGATTGATAATAAAAATAATGTTCCCAGTTTTAGTATGGACAGCTGTTTTTTTTGTCCTTGAACCAGTCCCTATATAAACGGCTTGCTGGAAGTGAATGAGCAGCACTTCAGATGCCTTGGAGCAAGGCACTTAACCCCAAACTGCTTTAGTGCAGCTTCTCAGCAGCCAAAAGATAAGTCTGCTTGTACTGGGCTGCTTCCAGGTGTGCCAGCTTCCATCCTCCTTGGTGAATCCATACCAGATAATTAATGCACAATAACAGACTTTTGTCGATTGGCAAGTCCAGGAGATGTGTAAATTTCAAGGGAATTTGTTTCTGCCAGTGATGGCATTTCCTCCTGGTTTGTTTTGGCATCCGAGGAATGATGCTTCCAGCTGGTCATCTTTTTCCTCTCGGAAAATGTGCCAGACCTTCTCAAGTCATCACGAGGTACCAACTGTCATTGCAAAAGCAGAATGATGAATCTTCGTATGTCAGGTGACAGATTTCTCTGATCATCCATCAAGATAATTGTCAAATTAGAACTGGAAGCCGCACCAGTCCCTGAAGAGGCTGAAAAAAAATGAAGAGCCCACCTGTTAACTCCAGCTTGGTGTGCGGCCCCCAAAACCCATCATGAAATTTGCGTATTTCTTCCTAACTCTCTTTACCCCATGTCTGCTTTTGAATAATTTGATGGGCAGTCAGTGATAATGATCGCTCATTCAAATAATTAGCTCATCCCTCAAGTGTTTTCAAGTTAATTTCATTGAATCACAGCATGTTGGCGAGTGGTATGTTTAGCGGTAAAATCACCATTACACAATGCAGTAGAGCATTATGTATACCTTCAATTGATCTCTACCATAGGTAAAACACTGCTTGTGCTCAGAGCCATTATAGAAAAAGATAATGTTAAACAGAAGGGACATTGAGAGGCTGAATTGTCCATTAGATGCTCTTTGTGTGTCCTTAAATAGTTGTGTTCAAGTGTTTTGTGGCAATAGTACAGACGTTTGAATCATAAATGAATACTTAAATGTGTTTTCTGTTTGATTGAATAGCATGTAACCCTTTCACAAACCTGAAAGTAGCTCAGTGTTTTTAAATTTGTATTTATCTGCATATTTTTAACATGAGACAGGTGGACAATGAGAAAGGAGGGAAGGATGAGAGAGCTAAGTGCTTTTTAGTTACTCACTGACAGCCGTGAGCAAAATTGTATTAAGGTCACAATGGGGGTTGGTGGGTGGAGTAAAGAAGCCTTTCAAATGAATCAATTCTCCATCTCACTCTGCTTCTCCCCCGCTCCTCCTCTTGTATCAGTGACAGAGTGAGATAGCTGCATCTCAGCCCGTGCAATACACTATATGTAGTGAAACACTCGCGGACTTAACGTGAACAAATTGGTTTGAGCGATTTGACGGGTGACCTTGCTGCATTCAGCGGCGTCCTCTGGTCAAGCTAAAAGCTGTTGCCCCGGGAGCCGGGCGCGTTTTCTCGTCACAGATTTCATCCACATCCTTTTACTCCCTTCTCACACCATCTCCCCCCCAGGCAATTGCGTCGTGTACCACTTCTCACATCCCTGCCACTAATGCCTTTCTCTCTAGATCATTACCCTCCTCTCTCCTCACCACTGTTAGCGATCGCTCAATCAGAAATGCCAGCCCCCACCGCGGTCCCAGTTGTTTGGCCGTCGCTCATGGGAGGTGAACAGACTTCGATCTGAGATGTTTGGCTGTTTACTTTGATTTGATCTATGGGGTCCATGTTAGGTTACGAGCTATTGTCAAATTTGAGTCACCAGTAATGGGTCAGATGTAGCCTAGAGCTGTTGTTGCTTGAGCTTAGTATGGACTATTTCAACAACAGTTTTTTTTAAAGTTGATTAGGTACCGTGCTGTACCTGTGCACAATTTTATGATCTGACAAACACAGTTGAAAGCTTCTCCCGGTTATTCCTCTCTCCTGCTCTTTCACCCCGGCTCCGCCTATTGCTCCGTTTTGCATTTGCTCAATGCCTTGCATTTATATTGCTCACCTCTAATAACTTTCCCATCTTTCAAACTTTACCCCCACCTGCACCTACACACTGACCTCCGTAGCTCACTCTGTTGCACTCTCCATTTGGAGGAGAGGACTCTTGTAAGCCCTGGTAACAGAGGTTAATCCTCTCTTATTAGAACCAGGATTACTGGAGGGGAAGGGACAGGAGCGGGCTCGCTGTGTGGAATCCAACCCCTGCTACAAATAGAAGAGACCACAGAAATGGCGTGACTGACATAAAAAGCTTGTCCACAGAGGAAGTTATTTATTTTGAGTTAAGATGTAACGGCCTCAGTAGTTCAGCCTCTAAGGTACTACTTGTTGTACAGCAAAAATACCTTTTACATCTCACTTAAACATTAAGTTACTTCTATTTAGAAAAAAATAAAACTTACTTTGAAGAATGCAATTTTCCTGCAAGTTAATACTATATTTACCAGTGCAAACTGACAACTAAATCTGGAATAATTGATAATTGTGATATTAATAATTGATCAAATGACTGAAAATGTGAAGGCAACTTCTTGTTAAGAATAAGCAACCTGACTCAGCACATCTTCTCGGTCTCTGGTGTGTTTGGGTGTCTTTCAGCTTGTTGTTTTAGTTTTAATGTCTCACATTTTCAATGTTTTTTTCTGATCTCACTGCTTTTGTCAGTAACTTCAGCGGCAGGGAGATGTTTATTGCAAAGGTTCTTCAAAACCCACAGTACCAGACACACAAAGATAGTGGCTAGCTCTTAAATGTAGTATTGATTTGCTAAGGGGTCAGACCAGGGGTTGGTTGAAAACAAAATAAAGCAAACTTAACAGTGTACTCATAGTTTCCAGGTTGGCACGACTTTAAATATATATTTTTGTTGCTTAGCATATGTGTAGATATTGTTTGCTAATACATTAGGTATGCACTGCTATTTTATCAGTCTTTTAAGGTCATAAGTGATAAAATTAGATTTTCAGTTTGAGATTATTCAACTGAGCAAAGTGAAATCTATCAAATTTGCATTTTTCCTCCCAGTTCAACTCAAAAGCTCGCTGCTCGACTGAATGTTTTTATGGCTGTAGAAAAATATCACCTGCTGTTACATCTGTTTTACACGTTCACATCTCACAACATGTTTTACAGTTTAAGACCTGATTAATCTGTCTTTTTTTCCTCCAGGGTTTTGTGTGATGCAGTATTTTTGTTCTCCTCTCCAAAAGCTTTCAGTATGATATAATGTGTCTCTTCCACTAACCTCCCGTTGTACTTTTGTGTGACTGTTGTAAAATAAAGACAGTTATGACATCATTAATCTGTTCTTTATTTTTTTCTGTCTTTCTCTCTCCCTTTCATGCCTAAAAATAGAAGTGGAACAAAAAGGTAACTAAATGCCAACAACTTTCCATTTTTCCACCTGCATATTCATTTCGTTATACGCTTGCTTTATTTTTTATTTTGGTGACGGGTCGCTAAAGCAGGTTTCTAGGTTCGTTCTCATTGTATGGTTCATCGGTGTGGTGACGCATGCCATTCATGGGGAAAATGAAATTGTTACCTAACGACATAATTCTTTCTTAATTTAGTCGTGTCAATCAAGAACAGAAAGTTCTCATCTTCAATCCTTGTTCTTCAGCACCGTCACACCTCGAAGGTCTTGTGACGTCGCCACATATATAATCATTCTTTATTGCGAGGTCATTAAAGACCTGCTCCCCACTGAAATCTCAATGTTTTTCCTCCGTGTAATAACTGAAGATTCCTGCTCTGCTTTATCAGCTGCATAATATTAAAGGAGAGGGCTATAGTTGGTGATCAATAGCTTGTCCAATAAGCTGTCAGCATTTTTGATTATAGCTCAAACATGATGATGGCCATAACCTTCAGGGACTCACCAGTCAATACTGGAGGTGGATCATAGCAGGCGTATTTTTTTTACCTTATCAGCACTGCACGATGCTGCGGGACACGCGCTAAATCCTCACTTGTGCCCCAGGAGCACCGTGTTTGTCGTCACACCTTTTTGCACGACTGGGAAATATGTCCTGTGTCAGACATTAAACACAACGCTGGATTGAAGTCAGAGATGTAAATGGAATCATTAAATAAGAGTCAAGAGTTCGGTTTTAATAGCCATGCAATAAATTTCAAATTTCATAGTCGTCGTTAATTAATGACATATCACTGAAATCTGTGGCAAAGAGAATGAGAAATGAAGGTGGAGGTGTTAAAACATTTTGTAGAGATGAGTACATCTGCTGCAGCGGTAACAGTTTCTGTTGATTCCCCATGAAAGCCATGACTTGCTTTTGTGCCACTTTTCTAATATCACTCATTCACTCCTCCATCTCTGTGTTCACAACCTTCAAAAGCATATTCTACAACCTCCTCAGTGTTCTGTGTGCTGCAAGTACAAAGTTTACCCACTCCGACCTTGTACTTTCAACCGTAGAAATGGAAAAACAGCCCCTTTTAGCATTTAGCGATGCAACTGCTGAGATGTGTGCCGAGGCGTTATGTCAACGGGACGCATCTTGGCACATTTTTCACCCGCAGGTAGACAACATGTTTAATCTTAAGAGATTACAAGGGAAGGAAGCCTCTGTTTTCACTGTCTCTTTCTTCTCCTTCTCCTCGGAGCGCTCAGCTTTTACCTCTCGACGCATCTGCGGCAAGAACCTGTCAGCGCTGTGTCAGGCTCGTGGGCCATTACAGCGAAAGCAGCCTTCACATGCACTTCGTTTTCTTTTGTGATGCATTCTGGGCCCAAACCTGTGGAAATTGGAAAACTGCACTGTCGAAATTATATATTGTTCTTGTCCATCAGACTTTTACTTTGGCCATTTTTGTTGTTGTTGTTTTAAAGGTATCTTTGTGTAATTCAATTTAAAGTTTAAATGAAATGTTTAGTCTTCTACGAATGTAGATATCATCTGGTAAGAAAGACAGAAATTTTCAATTGCCTCAGACTCAGAAAGCTCGTAATGAGCAGAAATTAGCTTTCGTAAGCGTAGAGCACTATTGACCTGCTCCAGCTGTATTGCCTTGGTCTAGCTTGATCAGATTTGAGTACAAACCAGTTCACATATAATTAGTTTACCGTGTGTGGTGTTGTAAATCAAGCAGACTAAAAATGTCATGTGGATGAAATAATGGACATGCAGTCATTATATGGATGATGTAATTACTGCATTTCTTTCTTTTTGTTTTCTTTGTCTTTGTCCTCAGGGCTGCCTCTGCCAATTATTAAAGTAGAACCATGTCTTTGGGTTTTTGTGATTAATAATAATTATTAAGAACTGCCACTTGGGTGTTTTAATGAAAGTAATGAATGAATCATTTTTATGGTGCAATTATATATTATTTAGTAGGTCTGTATAGAGGCGCGATACTATAAAAGGAAAAAAACTGAAGATAATGATAACATGGATTTTTAATGTATATGTAAGACATTCCATGGCAACATTCACTGATTGGTCTTTGCCTTATATGAAGTAAGATGTAATTAACCCCCACTTAATCTATTCATTATATTCATTACTTGTTCCTTCAATTGCATTGTAGCTAAATGCTTTAAGAATCAGAGGCTAACTGTTTGAGTCACAGCTTGGAATTATGACAATTGTGCCTGTGTTTGTATATTAGTAGTTTCATGCATTGTAAAGCCAAGGTAATCCAAAATAATTCATCTTTCTAGTTTCTTTTGTGTCTTTCATTTTTCTTATTTTGACAATTAGTGATCTCTTCGGCATTTCTCAGCCCAGGGTCTGAGGATATGACTTGACATCGGAGGAGACTGAGCTGCAGATTTTAACATTATTTCTGTTTCATTAAGTTGCGGTTTCTTATCTTTTGATATATAATACCTGCCAATGTAACTCTGTACTTGTTTTTCCCCTATTTTGGCTCCTCAGTATTCCTGTGCCCAGGGCTTCTGCGCAGGGTGTACCAGAGCGAGCACCTCTTCGAATCGGACCACCAGTCCGGCGCCTGGTGCAAGGACCCTCTCCAAGCCTCTGATAAGATCTACTACATGCCATGGACACCCTATCGCACAGACACATTGACTGAATATTCTTCCAAAGAGGACTTCATCGCAGGAAGGCCGACAACAACCTACAAACTCCCACATCGCGTCGACGGAACAGGCTTTGTGGTGTACGACGGGGCGCTCTTTTTCAACAAGGAGCGCACACGCAATATTGTCAAGTTTGACCTGCGGACTCGTATCAAGAGCGGCGAGGCCATTATCGCTAACGCCAACTACCATGACACATCTCCATACCGCTGGGGAGGGAAGTCAGACATCGACTTGGCCGTTGATGAAAACGGCCTTTGGGTGATCTATGCCACTGAGCAGAACAATGGGCGGATCGTCATCAGCCAGCTCAATCCATACACGCTGCGTGTCGAGGGGACCTGGGACACGGCTTACGACAAACGCTCAGCGTCCAACGCCTTCATGATTTGTGGAATCCTGTATGTGGTAAAGACGGTGTACGAGGATGATGACAATGAAGCAACAGGAAACAAGATTGACTACATCTACAACACAGAACTAAGTAAAGATGGGTTTCTGGACATCCCTTTCCCCAACTCCTATCAGTACATTGCTGCAGTGGATTATAATCCCAGAGACAACCTGCTGTATGTTTGGAACAACTACCACGTGGTGAAGTACTCTCTGGACTTTGGAGCGTTGGACAACAGACTCGGTAAGTCCATTCATTTTTATTCGGTCACCTAACATTCATAACATTCAAGTATTATAATTTCAAGTGCTTCAGAGTTGGTGCTTTGTGCTAAAGTGTGAAAAATGGAGTGGAAATTACAACAATTTCAGACAGAGACTTAAAAACTGGATACTAACCCAGATTTGGCAAAAGAAGAAGCTGGATGCACAATGGTCTCATGTTACGAGCACGATATCTCAATATTGCCTGTAAGGAATTTCTTATAATGTAGTACAATCATTCACTTTGACGTCAGGATAAACATACATAGTTTTTTTGGTCAAGGTCACTGTGACGGGAAGCCTGATATCAGCCATAACTCAAGCATACATTCTTTATGACAACATCCACTTGACAGTGACCTTTGATTCAACTCTCTTCCAATTCTTGACTACACATTAGTATATGAATCTGGACAGACATTGGTGTGACTTCACTGGTTGGCGAAGGCATGACACTGTCAGAAAGTAACTTATTTGTTATTTAGAGGGATGAAAATAGAAAACATGATCCACACAAATTCCATAAATAAGAAGTAGAAAAAAATTGATATATTTGATTAAAAAGTCTATGATTGAGAGTTTTACACTGTGATTCAAAATTTTTAATTTCAGCATCAAGCTTAAGTCTTCTCTTCTCTCTAGCTGTTGGCTTTCTAGAGAAAACATTCAACCCTTCAGTAGCCAGTGACTTTAAACTTCCCAAAACTCTTTTGAAAAGTCTAATTTCTCCACTCGGTTGTTCTTTTTATAAATTGGTGCTTGTGAGGAGGCATGAAATGGGGAAAAGAGAACCTGTTTTGGCACACAAGGGTAATTCTTTGTGCTATCTCATCAACAGCTCTAGTCAGAAATGTCACAAGTTGTTTGACTGTGACGTCGCTACCTCTGCTTTCTCCTCTGGAGCTTTCTCTACCTGCCACCCGCCAGTTTAATTTGTTTCCCTTAGCCGGCTGTTACTCTACCCGAATCTTTTTTTCATACACAGAGTCCTGCTTCAACACACCCCATAATAATTTCATTCATTCAGTGACCATGCTCGCAGTGTTTGGTTTTGATGATACACTGCTTCCCATAATATAATTTGTTGCAGTTAAAAAGAGGAAAATGCTGTTTTTGTGTCGCTTTCTCTATTAAATGATTATCCATCAACTTTTAACAGAGGCACACAATGATAACACAAATGCACATTTTCGCATACAAATGCAAATTCTCTGTACCAGACTTCCCGGTGAGATGTTGACTTGTGTGTTTGGCTTTTGTTGTGCAGAATAGGCTGCCTTCCAAAGAGTCTGCTGCATGAATGTAGATAATAAAATGTTGCATTAAGTGGATGGATGGAGTCAGAAAACAAATATAAACGTCAGATAAACAGACTGATAAGGGAATGAAAGAGTGATTGAATGGACTCTGGGGTAATAAACACTTTAGTTTGATCAACTCCCCAGACCAAATACAGAAACAAAGGACGCAGACTTATTTCGGTTAAAGCGAGTTTGTAACGATGCACATTTTCCACTGTATTGTCTCACGAGGGGCCTACTTTGGAGATGTGGGATAGATGCAATAAAATTGTTTGGATCAGCCACTTCTCAGCAGACAAATATTATTTGTCATATTTTTTTTTTTCCTTTTTATGGGCTTCTCCGATGAGAGTCTGTGAGAGCTAAATGTGACCAATGCACACTGGACATATCTGTCAGAGAAAGTCACAACAACAAGGGCTGCTGTGAAAGAGCCACAAATATACAGAATTTGGGGATTTGGTGTAGAAAGTGTTAAGACTTCATAATCTGGGTTTGATGCACGCACTCAGTAAACCTGACTAGAGAAACTAGCACTATATGAGTCTAAAGCCAATTTAGTATTTTCCTTTTGCTTCAAACACAAGCTTCTGAAATTTGATCCAGTGTCATGATCACAGTGCCTGTTAACACTCAGAGAAAGGTGTCATTCTCTCATCGCTCTAGCACAGGCTCATTTCCACTTGTGCTTCCACCTTTATGAGCATGCATGACCTGCCATACCAGTGGAGCATGGTAGATGGGCAACAGAGCAGGAGAGACAAGGCCAGACCCACAGCTGGGGCCCGCTGCCAAATCGTATGGGCCAGGGCACAGTACAGGCTACTGCGCATTAGCCAGGGGTAGGGAAATGACACCTGGACTCCAAACTATCCTATTGTATGACACTTTTAAGTATTTAAATATGTATCTATTTTAGTGAATAATCTATTTTGGATTTGATTTCTTTCCCCGACCAAAAAATTTGAATAAAATTTGATGATATTCATGAAAATAAACTTTATTTCTGCATTTAAAATACCCCCCAAAGAGCCCTGTTCTAATCTGTATACTTGCTGAAATCTCCGAACAGACAGAGCCCAAACAGCCTATTTTCAAGGACAGATGATCTATGCCCGGGAGTGCTTCCATGACAACTCCACTGATAATTACATTCACTGAATTGGTGATAAAAAAATGTGCTGCACAGACTGCTGTTAGCAGGGAGATATAAAAGCTCTCTTACGATCAGTGCTCTTTTCATGATCAGATTCAGTGCAGAACATGCAAGAGCAACTGAAATACATTTCTCTATGGTGCTCTTTTCATAAAAGAAAACACAGATAGCCAGATGATTCATACAATACTTGAACAGTCAGCAGCAAACAGGAAGACTAATCTTAGTTTTTATTTTTAAATTTATCAATAAATGGACACCGTGCAAACTCGAGATGACGACAAATTCCCAGCAGTTGAGTAAATGTAGTTTCCTGACTGTTCACGACCTTGGTCTGTAAATCATCACTTTCACCTCTTACATCACATCCCCTGCAATAAGGAGAGTCCTGAAGACACAGAGTATGCCAGCAGCTCTATGTTAAGAGTCCAATTGTCTGCTTTTATAGCTTCTCACATTAATGCTATGCAGACGACACCCAACTGTATCTCCCGCCAGATGACGCCACAGTCTTGGCACACAGTTTGTATATCTACATGGGTTAAAGGGATGCCACCATTAACTACACCTCTCTAAGTCTGAACTCTTTATCATCCCGGAGAATTAATAACTCCATCAACAAAAGCAACATCTGCTGTCATGCCCTTCTTTTAAGAAGCACAGACACACTGTTACAGATGCTCCAGAATGCAGAAGCACGTCTGGTCTTGGATCAGCCTGAAAGGGTACATGTCACTCCACTTTTCATTGACCTCCACTGGCCACCTGTGGTCACCAGGATTTAATTCAAGTACTTTATGATTGCCCACGGAGCGACTTATGGGTTTGCAACCATCTATTTGAATAGACTTCGGCGAGTCCTTTCCTCCAAAGAATGTCGGCCAGCTTAGTCCAGACTGCTTTCGTTTGTGGTTCCTTGAGGGTGGAACGAGCTGTTAAGGGGTGTCCCTCTCTACCTTCGAGAACCTCAAACGGTTCAAGGTTCTCACCTCTTCCCAGAGCACCTCCTCTCCTGTCACCTCTAACATCCTAACATGCCTAACTAACACTCACCATCCCTACTTTTGGTGCACTTCTTTTATTCTTCTTTTATCGAACAGATTTAACACACACTTACTCCAAGGTCCCCGACTGCACTGGAGCTTTAGTGCTGTGCTCAGTTGTAAGTCGCTTCCGATAAAAATGTCTGCCAAACGAATAAATTTAAATGTCATGTAAGTTGCATGATGTCAAGACATGAAGCAATGGACTCGCTCCCAGGAAATCACCCTTGAAAAATGAGTCCTGTTCCATCAAAACCAATACATCAAATCATTTTAACTGTTTCCTCCTAAAAGCACGTCACTGCTCACCAAACCATCTGTAATTTAAATATGTAGATCATGCTCAGTGTCTACAAGCCATGGAAGGCAGATAAATCTCAAGAGTTATCTCAAAATATGCAACGTGCTTATTGCACTAATCCTACTGATGTTAATAAAACACCATATTCATACTGTTGAAAAAAATGTCTTCCTAAAAATATATATTTAAATATTATGTTTATAAAATAATATACAATTGTTGTATCTACTCATCTCCAGTAGTTAGCTGTTTAGGATAATCACACCAATTTAAGACTCAAACTAAATAATAAATCATTCAGCCATGTACAACATGGTGATACATTTCTGTACATTTACTTGGTCTTTGTCTTATGATTTACCCCATTTATACTAGTGATACACAGGTCCAATCCACATATCTGATAATATTAATTAGAGGGTTGGATTTTCGAAAGATAAAACCGACCCACACCACTTACTGTTTCTTGTTCCTCAATGTATTTCTAAAATTCAGTTTTTCAAAGTCTAGATATTCAGTGATTTCTATCATTTAATTTCATTTAGTGTTTACAGACTACGGTGGCTATTAGTGTGTTGATACTTTTCAACAGTCTGTGAGACGATCCCTTCATCTCCGGTTTCAGCGAGACAAATGTCTGATGCCTGACTCTGCTGCTGCAGGAGTGATTCTTTTGTTGACTCATAATTGGGGCATGGGATGCGGCACAGTGGGTGTCATAGATACATCTACTGTCTGGTAGCTCTCTAATTTTGCCACATGTTTCCATCTGGCTGAGGCACCGTGCCAGTGCTGCCGGGGTGTGGAGTAAGCCCGCAGACGACCTTCATGCCGCAACAGCCGACGCTTTGGTCGTCTTGGCTCTGGTCGGCAGTGCCTGACACATGCTAAATAGATAGAGACCGTCTAAGCAGTAAATACGTGCTGTCAGAGTCTGGTGGCGATAATCTGAGTGTGACTCAGTGTGCTCTTGAAGGAGAAAACCGTCATCCTTTGGCCTTCGTTGCTTTCTCCATCACCTGTCACGTCTGTTGATTGACGCACTTTGACATGTTGTTATGCACATTCCAGTGACACCCTGCATTTGCCATGTGTCGTCACCGAACCTCGCCTTCCTTGATTACAAAGCTTAAAGGAATTCCTTGCTTTGTGAACTAAATGCTGCTATTCCACAAAAACTGTCTTACATGCTGCACGAAGCCCCTTTTGATGTCAAGGCTTAGGAATGTAGGCTACATGCTCATTTGCGTGCCGTGCACTTATCACATGCCTGGTGCACCTCTTGCAGAGGGCATTTTTTTGCAATGTGAAGTGTGAGGCTTAGGATTATAGTTAAGTTATTTTTTTCTAACACACACGCACACACACACAAACGTATGCACAAATGCACAGCTTTTTCTTGCAAACCCTTTAATACCACAACACAATGGGGCTCTGTTGTAATGCAGCTTTAGATTTTTTCAGCATGGAAACAGAGGGAGCTTTGTTGGTGCTCACAGTCTCTGAGACGCATTCCTTCATGTAAGAACAATTTCTGATATATGGTAAAACTTGTTCATTGTTTTCTTTTTAGTTTTGCTGATCGTAGTCGACTTTTGTTTTATTTTATCATCAACAAGGTTGTACTTTTTTCACCCATGGATCAATGGGGGCCATTCAAATTTGATCTGAATCCGGTTGAAGGGACAGATTCAGTTTTTTTATTGCTTAGCTGTAATATTTACAGATATATTTATAGTTTTGAGATCTTTTTCTACATGTTGCAAACTACCTTTTAAAAAAATATTTTCATACTATCATATGTGCTACAGACTCAGTTATAGCTGAATTGCTTCACAATAATGTTTACAGTGAAATATTTTAATAGACAGTGTGGAAACTCTGATAATCATTAGCTGTGCAGTGCAGAAAACATTAAACTGCATCTTCTAAATGTCCCTGTCCCCTCTTAAGATAACAAGCGTGCAGGTGGTGCTTCATCTTGTCTGTTTACTTTGAATGCGCTCTGCATACCGCCCTTGGTACTTGTCAAAGAGGGTTTGAGAGAGAGGAGTGGCTACTCTGTGACACCACACTTTAGTACCGCAAGTTCCAACAAATCCAACAGAGTGAGACATCTTTGCATCCGAGTTAAATCACTATCGAGGAAATTTTCATCCATGTGATATCAATACATTCAGCTGACAGATGTTACATGTTTGAGCCTTTACTTTCAAAATGTGGACCTCAATTATGCTCAATTATGATCTAATCATAATTTAATTATTAAATGTTACCAAGTAATAAATGAAGTATGTATGGGTTAGATGTGTTATTTGCAGATATCAAAAGATTCAGACTCAATCAGGGCTCATAATAAATTATAAATAATCATGATGCTGAGCTTATCATTGAGATTTTAGTGAAAGCTTTGTCCATGTGAACAGAAAGTGTTTTGTTTTGTGATACCCTACTTATATATCACATGATTTTGACTGGCGTCCTTACTCCTAAGATTTCAAATCAGAATATTGTCCTCATAAAACTTTTTATTGATGAGAATTATGAGGCGCATGTGTCCGCGTAATGAATACTAAAGTGTTTTGTATGTCTGTTTTCTTTGTGTACAGCCAAAATAATTCTCACATCTGTGCTTCCCCAGTTTTCCCTTCACTCATTTACTCGAACACACCTGTTATTTCACACGAGTATCCTCACGTAAGCCGATCAGCTGTGCAGTGTGTGATCTAAGCCGGTATTTGGCAGTAATTTCCAAAGTTTTCCAACTGATGAATATCAACTCATTTAACAACAAAAACAAACAAACTGTGTGTATCTGCAGTCGTGCTGCTGTGTGCGGGATCGTCTCCTCCTCTCTGCTGTTTTTCTGCACCTCATGTATACGTGTGTGTGTGTGTGTGTGTGTGTGTGTGTGTGTGGCTATTGCTTTCGCTACAGCCCCCCAAAATTGCCACATTAAATTTAACAGGCTTGGTGGCACACAAGCTCAGGGTAATTTATTTTGGCCAATCAGCCGAGTAAATCTGATTGGAGGCCTCTGAAGCATCTTTAACTCTCTTTATCACCAGTGTCAGAGTTTCTCCGCACAGCTTTGCCTCATCTATTTTGGCCCATTTCGACTATTGGTTGACAGTCTTTTAAAAAGCCCCACTCAAGCCTGTATTTGGCAAATGGTGAGAACTGGGAGGAGAGCGTCTTCCCTCCTAGCGAGTCTGAAATCCCTTCTGCTCATGTGCTCGCACTCCTCTTCCCTCCCTTTGCTTTTCCTGGTCTGACGATGTTTGGTCTTGTCAGCAGCCTGACAGACTCGGGTTTTGGCTCGAACAATAAAAATCGAGTCCAATATTCCTCAGTTTCTGTTGCTTTATATGGATTTGTTTGGGCTGTGGGTTTTTAATGCACCTGTACGTCACAATATGAATAGATGTTTAGATGCATGACACGATTTGAGCTTTGAGGCAGTATACAAAATAATAAATACATAAAAATATAAATAAGGAAAAGCATCTTTAGCAAAAACTGGTGATTGGGAATACTGCAGCACTATTCTAGGTGAATATACCCTCAGTGCTTGCAGGCAGGCTAAGCTTACATATCCTTTTTCATTAACTTAAATACTCTCTGGGCTTGTGTCCACGTGTGCATTCATATCAGCCCCCGGTGCATACGTGTCTACGGTGCCGTGTGACCTCCATAGATGCCCTCTCAAGTCGCAGGAAGAGAGCCCGGGAATCAAAAATTAATTGCCAAACAATGCATAGATCCCATCCATTACGCTTCTCATCATGTCAGATGATATCGAAGCATTACCGGATGTCTGGCCGCATAATTTACCCCCCCTCCACCCACATCCCAGTTGTGCCCTCTGATGGATTTGTGGGCCTGCCACAAAAGGCGCCATTAAACGACAGGACCCTTTGTCATCGTTTTATTTTCCAGCCGTTCTGCTCAGCACACGAGGACACGTGTAGCGTTTTGGTGGGAAATAAACAATGGGGAATTGATAACAGTGAGAGTGAATCATGCCATCACGAAGTGGGTGCTGATGTTGTGAGATGGCTTGTAATAGATGTTGAGTCTGAAAGGGTTTTCTGGTTTTGTTTCCGATGGTTAGAGTCACACCAGGACACATCTTTTATAATTTTTTGTTTTGTCTATATTACCTTTAAAAGCCTCTTTTTGAAAAAAAAAAAGAAAAAAAACGTTATCAGAGTCATCCTGTTGCAAGGGTTTCTTAAAAGTCGATAATGTAAATATGAGAAACTTTAATAATTGATCCATGTATGACTCACAATGATGAACATAGATTCACTTCCTTTTTATTTGCCTGTTGTGCAGAAGTTCTGACATCGCAGCTTACTCAACGGAGTTACAAAGTGGAAGCAGCACCCTCGGCTCCAACAGCCAAATGAAACAAGTATATGAATGTAATTTATTTCTGAGTGACCCATTAACAGCTGTGACGATAAGTTTGTGCTTCAAGTCCACTTCTTAAGTCTAAAAATACATGTCCCCGCTCTCAGAAATCCCATTTTCTCGGCTTTAAACAGGCGAGTATAAAGTAAATGTGTGACATCACACAAAGACTGTCCAGCATTTTCTACAGTCTGTGACAGAACCTCCTGATGTAACATGCATTAGTTCAAATACTAAAATTAAGAAGTAATTGGGTTCAGCACAAGGCTGAACGAGTCATTTAACCATCTGATGCTCGCTTCATTTTTACCCCCGAAAGCCCTCTGCACCTCTTTTGATCTCCAGTCTGCAGACGTTCCTCGGAGTTGACGAACCCGCTCTCGGTGCGGAAACGGCAAGTCATATAAACCGGTTTAATTTCATAACAGCATTTTTTTCTTCTTACTTTCTCTTTTTTTCTCCCGGTGCGAAGTAGAGTGGGCTTATCTAATTGTGGAAGCCACGAGCCCTGGGATACAGGGCTGGAGAGAGAGAGAAGCTAATTAGTTTGAAACGAAGGCTTTGAAATGAAGCACAAAGCTCCGTGTGTGGTGGAAACAGACTTTATGCGTTTGGTGAGGGGGATTTTGTGTAATAGAAGTGGAGCGTGAATGATGAGTGGAGCTGGTGTTTCAGCGAGAGGAAGCTGGATTGCCCACAGAAGTTCGCTTCTGTCTGTTATGAACACGGAGGTCACCTGTTTATAGACACAGCATCGTTCTCAAGGCCTTTGGTTCATGAATCCTGAATAGCTGATAGGTGACTATTAGCATTATTCAAGTTCTTTTGATTATTTTATTGTAATTAAATGAGTTGACATTGGCCAAAAAAAAAAGAAGAGTAATGCGTCTACATTAATATATGTCTTCTGAATTTTGGTGTTCTTCTCTTTTGACCCCAGCCCATTAAAAAACTCTCAAGCAAAAATGCTTCTGACGTTCAAATCTTCCTTTAAGGTCTCTCACACGTCCCTCAGACCAAAGACTTCAGCTAAGTTTCTCCCTCGCTTCATCCCTTTGGATCGGATGGGGAAAGCCAGCAAAGCAAAACAAAATGTCCTTGTGTTGTCTCCAAGGCGATAGTGCCTCCGTACTGTGGCTGCCGTCGACTCCTGCCTTTCCTTTTTTTCCCCCCTCCTTCTTCTTCTTTTTTTTGGTGCCCATCTCATGGAAAAGATATACAAGTTTGCTCAAGGACACATCCTTCTTTTCCACCCCAGCTGTCTCTGTCTGTCTCTTGTGAGTATATGCAGGCATATTTAACATGCTGTGTGTTTGACGGAGGACTAAGGGAAAAAATAATTTAAGAGCGGACTCAACAGGATCATCCGGAAGAATGGAATTACATTCAAGACATGTTTCCCAGTGACTCTGAATTAACCTCATGCTGGGTCGGCGATTTCCTCCAGCTATATTTCTCTGTAATGTGATTTTACCATCAGTGTTAAAGAAGGTGATATGATAACTTTATTTAAAAGACATGAGTGAGATACAAAGGTAGCTAGTTATTGACTTGGTGAGACAATGAACTTCAAAGTAACATCAGGCGACATTTGAAAGAAGAAGCAGCACATTCTCTCTTTTCAAAATAAAAGGTTGAGTTCATAAGCAAGAAGAAAATCTGTGTTGTTCATGGCACGACACAGTGTTTTTTTTGTTTTGCTCTTTCATTTCTTACATCATCATTCAATTTGGGTAGAAAAGGAAGAATAGAAACCCTCCATCAGTATCCTGATAATCCCATCATTAAAGGTTTATCTGGATCCACTCCCTGTTTTTTTTTTTCTCGGGCTGTGTTCCACTCCTCCACAAAATGTAAACTGAAGAAGGTTCCAAAATGTTTAATTAAGGTAATTAAGGAGTTTAGCTACTTTTGCGGTGGTATGCACTGGTAGTGGTTTGAGTGAGTTTCAGTGGACGCACAGAGAATGTGTAGTTCTTTTTGAAGTAGCTGAATCAATCGTACAAATGTTAACGTTGGATTCTGTGTATTAAGATATAAATTCTACCATTTGTGCCTTTACAGCCATTTTTATTTCATCAAGCGGGAGATATTCTAGAGGGCTGTTCCTAACATTCCGAACATATGCATGCTGCATTATTTACGTTGGCTAATGTAAAATATAATATTGGAATCTAAAGGGCAATTAAGTAAGTAATTATTTTCTGTAGTTACCAATTTTGACCACAGTGGCTACTAAAATAAGACTATAAACCTTTTGCTGACTCTGCTGAGGAATGGAATGGGTCCAGAAGGAATATATGCATCTCTAAATAGCGTATGGTGTATTTACATGTATGTTTGCAGTGCTTAGATGTGGTGTAACAGGGGAGGAGAGAGAAGCAGATTTAATTTTACTGTGTATAGGTACTTACATTAACTAACATCATTCCAAACTAAAGCTGGGAGCAAAACCAGAAGTGAATTTTCTGTACGTATAGGAAGTGTTTGATATTTTTGCATTAAAACCTATTCGGCTGATATTTCTATAGGAAAGAATCATCTAACCTGGTGTCTTCTTCATTAGTAAAGCTCTCTTCACTGCAGCATATGTCCCGGCACAGCTTTACTTTCTTACTTTTGCATTTTGCATTTACTTTTTGCAAACTCTCTCAGCAAAAAGAAAACTAAATCTGTCACAATCAGAATGACACACTGTATCACCCGCCCTGACCACTGCAGTAATTCCCTTATCCTCACAGGCCCGTCTGCACACCTTTCCAGCCGCCTGCTTATCAGGGTCTGTGTGCCGTGACCTTTACTGACCTCAATATGAGCAAGAAGCAGATTTCCATGAGGTGCTCTAATGGCTTCCTTTACCATATGCTGTTAAAGCACCAACAGCTTATTTCAATTATACTGAAATGTGTCTTGTTTGGATAATCACTTCTCCTCTTTAACAAATGTACAAATTCCCTGGCGTCCTAGACGATAACTCTCCTTCCTGTTTGCATGATCGTTGCAGTTGAAGGATGGACTGGGCGGCAGTGGCACAGATTGATGATGGTGTCTAATAGTGGTTAGAGGATGCAAATGGTGATGTCTTGTTGGCTGCTGGAAATGTAAAATATCTATTTGAGCATGCATGTGATTTCTTTTTCTGTTGATGGGTGGAAGTGTCATGTTGGTTAATGAGGGTTTGTGACTGAGTGTGTGGCTGCAGTTGTGTGAACCGAAGTTTGCAACTGTATACAACTGAGTTAAAGCATCTTTTTTTTTTATTTGCTTGTTTCCCATTTTCTCCTGCATACTGGGTTTTTCCTGAGAGAGAATTATACAGCCTGCATCAAAGTGTAAAAAAACCCCTCTGTGTGCCTTAATTTAACATTGCACTTCAATGAGATTCTTGCTTTAGCTCCACTTCACTGATGGAGTACCTTCACAGGTGTGTCCAAGATACCTACAGGTCTAAAAAACACATCAGACTCTTTTGTTAGCCAGCAAAAACAAATACTCAATCAGCCTGGGACTCTCGCTGTGGCGACCTATTTAATCAACCTTGCTGTCGTTGAATGCTGTTAAGCATTGAATGCATTGACTACTGATGGTGCCGTGGTTTGTGTTATTACAGCCTCCGGCGTTGTGTTCCATTCCCAAACAGTGGCGCTTATTTATGCTGTCTTATTTCTCCGCTTTTTAAATTCGCCACACAGCGAAATGGTCACGATTGCAAATTGAATCCCGCTGAACTGGATTTTCAGCAATATCTAAGTGCTCTGCATGTGTGACGTCCATTACACCTGCCAACCCTAAAATCTACCCTCGTTAAATTTTGTTTTTGCACCTCTTTCATTCAAAGAGTGGGACCATTTGTCACTTCTGTCACATTGATTGCATCTCTCCGTTAAAAGGAAGCAGCGTTGATCGCAAATTGCGTTTTTGTGTAAACAACAAATGTGCATGTCTCTTAGAAAGTGCTCTCTCATGGGAAGCATCCCACCTCTCTTTCTAAAAAATCTGTGTACAAAATAAACAATCCAGGTCTATAATGAATATTAAAGAGCAATATTTCAGAAAAAATCCGATATTTTATGAAGTCTGGTGCCCTGTGTGTCCTCTGACCCTCAGCAGCCGAACCAAGTCTCTCACTAAATGAATTTGGAGACCTTATTTTCCAATCAGGGCCACCAGAGGAGGAGTATAAAGGGACAGAGTGGATGAGCAGATTGGATGATTGATGACAGGGTGTGAAGAGGGAGCTGTGTGTGCATTTCAGTGGGAAGAAAAGGATTATTGTGTGTGCGTGTCGGTGTGTGTGTGAGTGTGTTGGAGTTATGACACCCCGTCTCCCCCACAGCTCCGGTAAACAGTGTCATTATCAAGCGCCTCCTGGAGTGGAACCACAGGGAGGGCTCCCATCCAGGAAATAGATATTCCACTTTGTCCTGGCTGACCCAGAAATAGCGTGAAGCCGCAACACCCAGTTATTGACTCGCAGAGATATGCCCTCGTCAATGACTACTTTTAGGCTTCACAGCTGGAAGTGTGTGTTTGTGTGTGTGTGTGTGTGTGTGTGTGTGATAGCTTAGCCAGCAAGGCCCCCCCCCAACCTAGACACCATGCATGCTTATCCACGTCACACCTGCCAGTTCGATTGATCTGCCCTGAACTGTCTTCTCTTAAAGTGACACAAGAATGGAAGCTCGCTGCATAAGCTCTGTCTCTTCCTTACCAGCACTGAAATACATTTTTCCTCTCAGACGTTAATAAATAGTGACAGAAGAAAGGAAAGACATTTACCCTCAATCTTCACCGTCTTTTTTCCCTTGAATACTAAATTTTGTTCTCTCGTCTTCCTTCCTTCCAGAAACGTCCTCCTCTGTGATGGTCTACATGGACACGACGACCACAACGACGAGGACCACCACTCGACCTACCACGGTTACCATGACATCCACAGTGGCCAGGACGACTACCACCAAGATGCCCACCACGACGGCTGCAGCTGCTCAGTGGCCGCGGACAACAGCGAAGGTGGTGGCCCCAGCGCAGACGCCGGTGGAGGGTTTGGCCCCCGAGGACAACGACAGAGCGCCACCTTCCTCCAAGCTGCCCAACATCAGGGTGGAGTACTGCAACCCGCTGGTGATGATGGACATCTCCTGGCCCAAGACTAAGCAGGGGGTGGTTTCCAAGATGCTCTGTCCACCTGGAACCATAGGTAATTTGGATTATTTTTAAATTTGGATTAGATTATTTTTGCGTGTCTCTGTTAGTCAGCAGGATTACACAAAAACTACTGGAGATGGTAAAAATCCAAAACATTAGAAAACGAGAAAATACACGCACCTATAGTTTGCCATCTTAAATACCCACAATCCATTTTGACTGGGAATGGGAAGAACATCTTGTCGGGGATCCGTATCGGCACAGATTCAGGATCTTTAACATTAAGAGGGATTTCTCAGAGGAGAAGAATTTATGATCTTAATAACAATCTGGATCTAGTGAATTGAAATGTGGTTTCCTAAGGGGACTGTTGATTCTTGCTGGAGGTATGCACTCTACTGAGTTCCACTCAAGTTAAATATTAAAAGGGAAATTCCAGTTTTGGACAACATCCGTACTGTTTTGTGTCGTAACCAGAAAAGACTCAAAAATTTGTTTAGATCATCTGACTGAACTGATGCTGATGGTTGCTTCCTTATTAAACGTCCTCATTGATGTTTTAATTATCGTTAATTCACTGACGTCAGTGTTTTTTCAACATCTCATCCTCTACTTTGGCCCAAACTACAAAAATAAGTTTCCAGTTCCTAGACGTAGTGGTTCTGTAAATTTGTCACCAGACATCTCACTGCACACATACAATAGCTAACTGATTGCATTTCCACATTCCAGTAGGTGGAGGTTAAACATTGTGATGATTAATGATCCAAAACCTCAAACATAGTATTCTTGCCGTCTAAAAATGAAAGAAGTGAAACATAAACGTTGTTTGTTTCTTCCTTCCTCCCTATGAAGATGTCAATACTCTCATTAGGAGGCCCAGTTCACTGTGACCCTCTTTTCTTGATGTTGGCCACTGGAGTGTGTTTTGTGCATGTTTACCCCCCCCCCCCCCCCCGCATAACTCGCTCTCCTGCTTTGTGTCCTCACTCCTCAGTGTTACTCCTGACTAACTGAGGCAAAGGTTAGACACACAGCTTATCATCACATCTGAATGGAAACGGTGAACTCGTACAATGTGCACAGATACTTTGACAATTAATTGGTGGCTAAACGTATTTGTGCCATGTATTTAAAAAGCTGTTGTGCCTTTTAAACCGTTTCTTTCAATACACCTTGTTCCAGCTTTTGTCTTTGTCTCCAAAGAGAATGATCACAAGTATACATTAAGATTAAGCCGATTTGGCTGCTTGAGATATAAAAGCTTTACTTTGGAGAGTAAAACTCAGTGCTTATCTCAGAGTTCATATTATAATGAGACCTGACCACTGAGCGTAGACTTTAAGTTTTAAAGTAAAAGCTCTGGTGTTATAAGGTTGAAGATAATGCTGCATGCTTGAAATCCGGAAATGAATTCAAGCTTAAAGGTAACCTAGAAACCATTGCATTGTGGGTTTGTGCTGTCAGACATGTTGTTGCATAAATAAAGCATCTCAGCGGTGGCGTTACATTATTATTATAAACCCACAGTAAGAGCGTATGCAAATCTGTTGTGCTAAAATTGCAGAAACTAGCTTTTGTTAGGGATTTTCTGAAACTTCCTTATCGTGACTTTTTTTTTTTAAAGAGACAGCTCACCCCATATTAGAGAGTGACATCATACCCTGAAATCTGACCTGGAGCCTCAGAAATGTTGTTCATTTCATCAATCAGCACACACGCACTCACTCACTCACTCACTCACTCACTCACTCACTCACTCACTCACTCAGGCTTCATTAATGGGCAACACCAGCACCCATCAAGAACTCACTAACAGGCGTCATATGGCAAGATAAGAGGAACACATACCCCGCCTCCTCTCGGCGCACTCTTCAAAGCCGTCGCTCCTCAGACGACACTGCCGAGCGGAACACGACTGCGTGAGCTTCCTCTGCCAGTCTTTGAAAGTTCCTCGAGCTCCTCTTGCATCTACCTTACTGCGCTCGCTGTCATTCTGCCCCCCCCACCCCCCCATCTCCATGACGCCCTCCCCATCCGACTCCTGCTCTCTTTCATGCTCCTTCTCTCCCATAGGAGGAAATGCAGAGAGAGTCCCCATTATCTTATAAACCCATCAAACGTAAGGCTGTCCAAGGTGGACCGGGGAAGGAAATTATATGTCAATCAAAATTTATATCTGTTAATGCCGGTCGTCTCACCCCCCGACACACCCTCCCCCTAAGTACAAGCAAGGGCAATTTAATGTCAGCGTGAAGCCTTGTTGTTGTCAGCTCGGAAAATACAGACGATATATATTGATAAATAGGATTCATTTGTATAAAGGTCAATACAGCAGAGTCAGAGAGGCTCTAATACTTATATCTGGAGGTTTATTTGTACTGAAGCCCACATGCAACATTGTTAGACACTTACTTAACAAATCACATCTCTGTCAGCAGAGACAGTCACTCTCCAACCAGCTTAATTGACCTTTCGTGATGAATTCAGCAATGGCAGATTAAATTGGCATCTATTTTGTTGTTTTCTTCCTCGTGCAGCAGTTGAACTGTCACATTCAGGCCCTGTCTGGTTTTTAATGATTAAATACAGACAGTGTCTGGGCGACCTCATCTGGCCTTAACTTCATGCCAGTAGCTGAAAGATAAAATCATCCATTTAGATCATCCATTATTTTAATCACTCAAGAGTCGTGTGTCTTGGGGCATCACAGCTTTATTTTGACAGGATTTTGGAAATAAGTGCTTGACACAGAAGGAATTGACATTAGTGGACAAGTCTGACGGGACTGTGTAATCCATCACTCTATCACGGAGTAAGAAAAAATTAAGGCAAACCTAATTTAAGTAACGAATGCTGAAAGAGACACATCAATGCAGCTGCTGTTTTATAACCGAACACATTTCCTCTACCTTTCTTCTCTCTCCAGGCGTCGCCTCATACATGTGCGTGGGTCCAGAGGGATACTGGGACCCCCAGGGACCCGACTTCAGCAACTGCACCTCCCCGTGGGTCAACCTCATCAGCCAGAAGGTACAGAGCTGCATGACTTAACAAGCGGAAAATGTGTTCCTTAAAGTAACATCACAGTTGGTTTGAAGAGAGTGTATTGTGCTTGATCAGATCACTTGCAGAGTACAACCACAGAAAAAAAACTAAAAAAAGATTATGTCAGAACAAACCCGAGCCCCTTTGACCTGCTCTGAAAATCCCATTTGGAAGAGCTTGCATCACGGTTACTGAGGATATATGGCTTGTGTTCATAGGACTTGTGTTTTTGTGGGTTTTCTCTTTTGTTCTTTGTCTCTTTTTAATTGGTCAATTAGTGTCATTGATCAGCCAGAGGCTTTACTCAATGGAAGGATTGTGTGGGTGTATGTGTGGTTGGATGGGGTGGGAGTGAAAACCTATACCACAGCACCATAGCCTAATGGGCTGCTGTGGCTAACGGCTAACCAAGAACATGGTCTGTCTTACGATGTGATGCAGTAGTTATTTGCACGTCATATTTATCAAGCGCAAACGATTTGTATCCCCTCTTCTGCCTGCATGTTATTATGCAAAGCTGCACATAAAGCTTCCCATGTTTAGATCTATAATCAAATCAAAAGAGGAGACGGTTACTGCAGGAGAGCATCAAGGTTCCAGGTTGTGAATTGCAGGTAATGTTGGGAAATGTTCTCGTTTAAACTCATTGGACCCCGAGGCATGCATGTTATAACACTTATGATCTACTCCATGGCATATAGCGCGGCCCATTAAACAAATGGCAGTTTGCAGATATGGGATGGAGAGTGGCTGTGGGGGAGCAAAATAGAGGGAGGGGGGGCGTTATCAGTCATCGTTCGAGCTGTGCAACAAACCCCCACTGACGCCTGTTTGGAGAAATTAACTACAGCAAAAGTTCTCTCTGAATTTGAGGCTGTGTGATGCTAATGTCAAATATTTCTTGTTAAGATCTGCAATAATAAGCGACAGTCAAGTAATGGGTGTATTTTTAACAAAAGTGTTATTAATCTCTCCTTCAAAAAAATCACACTTGAGCTCTGCGCCTGTCGCTGTAAGAGACGCGAAGACTTTAATGAAGATCAACCTGTCAGAGATGTGAAATGCCCATCTGGCACTGCGTTGTTTCATATCTCGAGCCACTGTCCTGTATGTGCCACTGCTCATTACCAGATGGTTTCGTATACCCAAAATTAGAAAAAAGGAATGACTTCAGATAAGCAGAAAGTGTGGAGCCATTTACGCCGCGTTCACTGCTCTCCTCATTAAGAGACGAGAGCAGGGAGGGGAAGAGAGGAAAACATCTTCCACAGTCACTTTCTCCTACGTGCACCTCTGTGAGGAGTGCAGTGTAATTGGCTTCACTAATAAACAAAGATAGCAGGTGATGCTGGAATAAGCAGGGTGGTACTTTTTAATGTGGTGCCACTTTGTTTTTGAGTCTTATCTCACTGTACCTGATGTAATGTGCACAACTTTGAAGTTCGCCAACTTTTAAACATACATACCTAAATGGTGTTATGTGTTTAGTCACATTGGCTGGAAGTTATTTACTAGTTGAGGTTATATCATAGCTAAATCATTTATTTTTATTGGTGGCACGGTGGAGTTTGAATGCTCTCCCTTTGTCTGAGTGGGTTTTCTTAGGGTGTGCCTCCCACAGTCAAAACAGATCGGGGTTAGGTTAGTTGCTGGCTCTAAATTGTCCATAGGTTGTAATCTGAGTTTAAATGGGGACCTGTTGAGGGTGTACCCTGCCTCTCACCCAGTGCCAGATTGGTTGATTGATATATTTTATTGTCATTTCTGTATGTATCCTCTTCTATTTTAATTAAAGCCAGTTTATTCAAATGTTTGGTGAGCAGAGGCTCCAAAAATAACGGAAACTTGACATGTCTGATATCAAGGGACATTTCTGCACATTATTAGCTCCCAGCTTGGTAGAGATGTGCTGAGATTTGAAAACCAGGGTAAAGAACTGTGCCAAGTGTGTGTACTTAGAAGTCTGTGAGCAAAAACTCTCAGTGTTTGTGGTGAGTCATTAGCCACTGAAAATATGCATCTGTAGCTTTACAAGTCAGATATTAGGAAGAAATAGCAAAGGAAGACTTTCTCTACTATTGTCTGCAAATCTAAATCAGAAAGTCTACTTGTGGTTCAAACACGGTTCACTGAACCCCATAGTTACTGTTGCCAGCTGGTTAATTTGTAAATCAGGAGGATCTGAAAAACAGAGGGCACTGTTATGGACGGCCCGGGGAAACACGGGTCATGGAAGGCATCAAAAACCCACAGGGTCTGGAGCACATTGGTCTTCATGTTTGCTGTTACATCTAAAAACTAAACAACATTGTAATTCAAAAGAAAGCATTATGTAGAAGAAACAGAGTTGCAGCCCTCTTACTGTCAAATTCCAAAAATTCTACATAAAAATCATAATGAACAATGCAACGTAAACTAAAACAAAACAGAACTGCAAATAAAAACAGCTTTGTTTCCATTTACCTCATTGTCTTGGTCTGTTTGCCTTCTTGAGAGACACTTGCCTGATAGATAGGACAAATAGATTGAAGACAAAACACTGGTCCCTGAAGGTGGAAGCAATTCAGCTTAGCAGATGTCGGTTGACGTAAAACAAAGAAGAAGGAGAAAACATAGATTTATGTGCAAACCAGATTTTTTGGGAAAATTGCTGAAGTTGCAGGCAGGAAGCAGCGCAGTACATAGGGAATTATTTTGAGTATGACCCTGAGGTAGACAATAGTAAATGTGTCATGATGAAGAGCGACAGTGACATTTGTAGGGTACAGCTGAAAGGGAGAAAAAAATCCCACTAATTTGAAAGTTCACCAGAAAAGCTCTCGGAGTCGAGGGAGCAACAGACGAATATAAGCTCAGAGCCAGACAGCTGCACGACATCAAGACCTCCACAAACACAGCAACCCTTACCCCAGTGCTTTGCACAGGAGGATGCATGTTGTCCTGTTACTCAGGAGCATTGCAAACACAAGCAGGCTTTGGTCCAAATGGTCATTAACTCAGGTTCCCTCGAAACTGCAAAACAATACTTTTACACAAGCTATTCCAACGATTGTTTAAAACTCCAGTGCCTGCCTGAGATCACAGCTCGACGGCTGTGAAAAAACAGGAATGCTTGGCGCTGGATTCGGTGTGTTGATGGATGGAATGAACTTTTAGATCCTCCACACATTGGCAAGTTGATGGTCTGCTGCATTGACCTAATGCTGACCTGGAGTTGGAAAGATGGGACGTCAGGGACAAAAGAGTGCTGCTTGCTACACCAATAATGGAAGCAATAATGTGAAGGCCTTGTGTGTGTTGCAAGGCTGAAAAGAAAAGGAAGAAGATCCCTCAGACTCAAGTGCAACACACACAGCAGAGTCTTATGTATAGATCCTAGCAGGAGAGGTTCTTCCAACTATATAGATGAAAACACCTCAAGGGCCACTGACACTGCCTCTCCAGTGCCCTATGCTCCCAAAAGGTGCATGCATCCCGCCTGGAAGGGGGAAAGTCAGGCACCTGATGTCAGTGGGTCCCCAAGTGAGATGACAAAGATATGAAGATCTAGACCCACTGGAGTTCTGGAGATTAAGGGAAGCCACTAATCCAAGAATCGCCCAGGTTGTTTTAGCACTGCGTTTTCCTCAAGACGTTTTGACCAAAGATATGTGCTGGCAGCTGTAGGTGTGTTTGTGTTTCTGCAACTTCATCCTGGCCCTTTACTGACAAAGTTTTGCTTTTGATTGATCTCAGAGTGCTAATCACCCCGCTCTGCTGTGAGTCCAGCAGAGTTAATGGGTCATGGTGTTTACTTGGTATCATGTTTGATGTAATGCTTTTTTCATCCCACCTTTTTCAGCTTCAGTGAATGAAGGCTTTACTCATAACACATGAACAAGTTTTAAAAAGAAAAGGCTAAAAAATGAAACTAAGTCATTTTTTCAAAAATAATAATAATACCTAAACTCTTTATGCACTCAAGAAATTAATTAGATACTAGATTATGTTTGGGATAGAAAACAAGTGGGGAATTAAAGTTGGGGCAAAATAAAGCAAACACACACAAAAATAATTATGATGTCCCCTTTTTTTTTTTAAATCCCAAGATAAAAAAATCTTAAAAATGAGAAAAGTGAATATCCACAAGCATCTGTCCTCTGTGTACCACATATACTCGCTTCCCTCACGCTGCACTGCTCCCCTTTAGTTTCATAAAGGTCTAAGGCTATCTGGGGAAATTCCCTGAATAGTTTGATTTTATAATTGCTTCCGGGTGTACAACATTGGCCCCAGTGTACAGTCAGCTGTGTACCATCTCGCCACATTAATTGCGTCCAATACAGAATGTATCTGTGCGCATTTATATACTGCAAATTGCCATGTTTTCCCCATGTTTTCCCGTGTGCAGGCTGTGAAGAACTAAAAAACATGCAAAAGTGAAAAGACTAAAATAAAACGAGTCTTATCTGAGCTGCAAATCTCAGCCTAATGTCGGTCACAATTCGATTTTTTTTGTTTCTACAGCTTAAAGCCGGCGAGACAGCTGCGGTCATTGCCAGGGAGTTGGCGGAGCAAACCAAGAGTAATCTTCAGGCGGGGGACATCACCTACACAGTGAAGGCAATGGTCCAGCTGGTGGATCTCCTCGACGTGCAGCTGAGGAACCTCACGCCAGGTGGCAAAGACAGCGCCGCACGGAGCCTCAACAAGGTAATGAGAGCAGAAAAAAACTTTATCCACTGAACTCTGCTTCTGTTTTGAAACAATTCTGTAACGAGGTAATAGGCTGGATAAACATCACCTCAACACATAGTGACCTATCCCTCTTCCAGTCCGCTATGTTCGGATCTTTTCACAACACAGAATTTTAGGTTTTACTCGAGAGTGCCATATTGTGAATTGGCACTTTTCTCCTATGATACCTTGAGGAATTTACAAAAATGGAGCCCCAATACCAGAAATACTGCAATTTTGCCCTGTGCTGTCAGGTAGAACAATCCTCTGTAGCTCAAGCACATCTCACTCAGGTATCATGCAATACCTTTTATTTCTATGTAGCTTAAAAAATGTTATCCATATATCCTGCTTTTCAAAAGCACTGCATTTGCGCAGATGATTCCACTAATGAAACAGGCTAAGATTCCAGTGGGCATGATCTAACCTTTAGGAGCACAGTGGTTTTCATTTTAGCTGAAGCTCATGCATATATTCCCCAATTCACAGCAGAGTGAAGTAAGGCGAAGCAAAACGAGCTCAAATAATACTTTCTGTCTGCTGAGCTGCCAACGGAAATTCAAATGTCAGTCTTTAATTTGCTGGAGCGACTTCACTTGCAGAGGAGCCTGAACACCTGTTCTGGGATAGCTTTTTCCGAGCGGTTTTTATTTCATTGCCACAACAGACACAGATGTTCCCATTGAGATTTTAGTGCCAG
Source organism: Paralichthys olivaceus (assembly GCF_024713975.1). NCBI lineage: Eukaryota > Metazoa > Chordata > Actinopteri > Pleuronectiformes > Paralichthyidae > Paralichthys > Paralichthys olivaceus. The sequence continues at coordinate 10,229,364 of NC_091114.1, forward strand.
TTTTCTCCAATGGAGATGGGAGGCAGTAAAGATGGCCAAAAGGCCTCGGAAGGGAACACGACGAGTAAATTCACATTGAGGAGCAACTAGAGTTCATAATGCCTCTTGAAAAAGTTTCTCATAAAACACAGCGTTGGAGGTGGAGGGAGTGCTGTGGCTGAGACTGCTGTTGTCGTCTCGAGTTTCTCTCGTAAAAATCAGGAAATGATAATAAGAAAAAACATTTGGGCTGAGGGCAGTAAACCCGCCTCCAAAACCAGAGCAATTTATTCAAGAGGTCATAGGTTCACAACTGATTTATAATTCTCTGTCCATGCCATACTGGCAGTGTGGTGGAAAATAAATGTCCCTATAGCTTCCTCTTGGGTCCGTCTTCTTCTGCCAGTGCGAGTTTCCCCCAATGAAACCTTGGAGTCCATGATACTCGTCCTCTCTGCTCTGGCAGTGGCTGATGTTTACCTCCCGAGTTCAATCATTTTGACACAATCTGCAAAGAGCTAAGCAAAGTAAAGATATATTTTATTTGATAGCGGAGCGCAACACTCTCTGCCAGCCGACAATGAAAGCATCGAGCTGGCGAACAGCGAGATCAGTGTCGTTTTCGTGATCAAAGGGTAGCTGGCTAACGCCGCGGACGGGACCGTTTCCAGAAGAGTGGGCTGTGATGTAGAGCACGAGGCGCCTTTATGGGGAAATGTTGCTCTTTGGAGCTAATCTGTACGGGAATTAGCACGGTACCAGAACCTAGCAGTTAATCCACAGAGCGGCTCTGTTGGCTCCACTGTTTGAATCAGAAGTCGATTCACTCTCCATGCACTGCCGATTCACTCTTTGAATCTGAGCTTTTCCGCTATTTTTCAGGTTTTCTCCGTTGTTGCGAGCATCATGTCGCCTTCAGTGGCGACAGAGCTTCCACACAAATACACCGTCGTTTTAAAATGGAAACAATTTCTATTCAGAGGATTTTTTTCGCTCCATATCAGAAATAATAAAAAAATCATGTGCTGGAATGAAATGAAAATGCAGAATTTAACTGCACAACAGCTGCTTACAAAGACAACACAGTTAGAAACGCTTGTAATTCAGTGTCGATGTCACGTACCAGCTTTTTCTGAAAATGATAACATGATAAGACAAAGCAGGGAACAATCTGTCTGCGAGTATATTACATACAATTTTTTTTATTATGATTTGCTTATACAATCTAGTTTTACATGATCACAAACTAGTCAATGTAGCAAAAGTGATGACACTGAAACAATCTTTAAAAGTAGCCCAGCCATATTTCCACATATCTCATTTTAGTTCTAGTTTCTGCTGTTTCCAAGAATAATAAAACTATTGAATTTTTGAAGGGAACATTCAACTTTCAAGAGTGAGGTGATCGTCCCCCCCCCCCTCACTACTGTGAAGTCTGTGCTTCAATCAGAAATGTGTTTCAAGAGGAATTGTTTGAGTTGTTGACCTTTCACTAACTGTTGTCGCATTTTCTTTGGGTTGCAGCTGCAGAAAAGAGAGCGCTCTTGCCGGTTTTATGTTCAGGTATTTGGACGTAATTTTCCCCATAACTTTGCTGTCACTTTCATTTTTTAACATGCAATTTGAGGTTTGACCTTTTGAAATTCCAAAAGAATGGAAACACAAAGCCACAGTTCTGTATACCAAACTGCAGCTGTGTAGAATCAAATGGTCAAATTTCATTGATATCATTTCAGTGACGTTGCATCCAAGTAAAAACCATCAGTGCCACGATCCCACCCTCATTTAATCACCTGTCGTCATTTAAACCCTGCATGGATGTGTCGTGACGTTCTCCTCCATCTCTAATATGTTTGGCCTGAGCATGAGTCTGAGAAGTTTTGGATTTTCAGATGCCATATAAGCATTGTGGATTTCTCAAGTGTCTCAATCATTATTTTTAAAACCATCACATCAGCACTGATTCTCAGTGAAATAGCCCACATCAGTCCAAAGTAAACCTCTCAGGCATGTAACACACTTCTACATTTCTCAGCAAATGCTTAAAAGCCAAAAAAATGACCTCATTATACCAGGAAGTCAACTTCTAACTACTAACTCAGCCAAAGTTGTGGCATGTTATGATTCTCCCTAATGCATAATACATATGTGTCCTAATTTAAGTGGGTCTCCATCGCCTCACTCAGCTACTTCCCTGGCTACTGAGTGATTTCTGTTGCCCCTGGGGTGACATTTGAGCTGTCGTCAGAATCATTTATACCTTGACAAGAGAACTATGTGAGAAGTTGACATCCCCTGTCCTCCATACAGATTTGTCCAATAAGCCAGATGTTGTTTACATGTGTGCTCTGCAGCGCTCATGTATTTCGCCCGGGTTCCTCTGAGCCAACTATGTATCGTCATGTGATTATGCAAATTACTTCCAAGTGGAATGTACGTGTGTGTGTGTGGTTTAGTGTTTTCACATGTGCAGATGTGTGGTATTCTGTATTTCTTCTTCTGTGAGCAAATGTCACACAGTCGATCACAAAGAACAATTGTTAATTGTCTGTGTAGCCCAAGCCTGATTTAGTTCATTGTTCATCACAACTAAAATATAAAATGTGAGCTACACAGCTGCTTTGTTTGACATATGTTTCCATTACAATGACTATGAGCATTATTCTCTTTCTGTCTTATGATGACTTCACTGCCCAGTTGTTTATTTGTTGTTTTCCCAATTTTAAAGCAGACATATTATACTCAGGTTCTAATAATCAGAAACAAACTCACCACCTTTCCTCAAAGTGTCCATTGCTGCAGCTCCTTGTTTCAGCCTCTGTCGGAAACGCTTGGTTTTAGCTCCTGTCTCTTGATAAAGCCCAGTCTGCTCTTACTGGCCTGCTAACCGTCACTTCCAGCACTTATAGGAAATGTAGGCCTCCGCTCTCACTTTACTTGGCTTTGTGAGAGGATTGGACATTTTGAATGATCAGAACTTTTACATACACACAAAAACCTACAGCACACCAGAGGAAAGAGAAATACTGAAAAAGCATAACATCTCCTTTAAAGTTTTTGTAGGATGAACAAGTGTCCTTGAGGAATTGGGGGAGTCTCAAGAGATGCACCAGCATTATTGGTTTTGGTCTTTTTCAAAGGAGTCATTTCAAATACAGAGACGCTACCATTCACAAGGTTTGTTTATGCCAACATATTTGAACCACTAGCCATTAGTGTGGCTAACGAGGAGAAATGAGATACAGTGCTCCACGGTGTAGTTTACACTTTTTACCGCCTTTGTATTCTGCACTGCCACACGTGGCCGTGCACAAGTGCTCAGCCGTGCACCTTCTCCTCGGTTTGGTCCCCGAGCTATGGGTTGACAAATTCAAACAACAGTGCTGTGCTTTCACTTGACGAACCGGAATAATGGAGGAACATCTGTGGCCTTAGGTAAACACAGGCATCGACTGCACGCGCTGCCAGCCTTTGAGAGACTTTCATCGATTAGGGAAATAGGGCAATGTTTTCTCCAACGGGGCCCTGGTGGCTGACGTAAGTGGGATTAGCAGAGGAATACAAAGCGAACAAGGGGTGCGCCCGCCTCTGCTGTCCCCTCCGTTCAAGGAGAGACCATGCACGTTGCTGCAAAACAGACAGGTGTGGTTGTGTTGAGGGAGTTTCCTAATAGTCCAAAATAATATACAGGGCTTGCGGTTGAGGTGCGGTGATGTGTCTGATGAGGAGTGATTCTCATGTGGGCTTCCATCACAATTTAGTGCTAAACAAGTAGATGGCTCTTGAATTCACACGGTACTGAGGTCTGTCTCATTAAAACATCAGGCACGTTACAATACAGAGAGCGTATTTGCTGTTTCCCATCCTCACAAACTGCAGCAACGACCCTGCTTCCACTGATCCTCTGTAGATAAATCAACGATTTAGTACTTTTGAATCCTTTTCAGTTGTTAACAAACAGTGATATCAGCTGTATGTCACAGCCAATTTAATCCCACTGAACAGAATTTGGCCTTGATAAAGCCACAGAGCATGTAATGATCAACTCCCTGTGTTCTGAATTCCCCCTTCAGGAGTGTTCTCTCTGTTGTGCTCTTTGATTTTGAATAAACTTGATAAAAATGGCGGCCTTCCTGCCGTGCCTTTCGGTCCTGTTAATGGCAGCTTGTTTATAGGCAGTGACATTATGGTCAGCCAATTACTGTGATTATTTCCATACATGTTGTATCAAGCTAAAATCAAACACGCTCGCTTTGAAATAGCTTCACCCCCCTGCGGCCATTTATTTTGTTTCAAGTTGAAGATGTGGGATTTACAGTAAACGACGCCCTGCTTCAACACATAAAAGATCAAAATAATGTTTTGTGCCTTAGTAAAAGCCAAGTGAGTGTGAATTTTGCGGGGCACAGGGAGGATATTGAGCTCCGACCCCTCATTAAAATGACAAGTTTGCGTGCAAAAATGAGCCGTGGGAGCGTCACGGTGCAGAATGACCTCAGAGCAGGCGAAACGGAGGGAGGCTCCTCGTTCGAGAACGTAACGAGATGATAAAATTTCCCTGGTAGTCAATTTCTTGAAAGATGAAGATAACCACATTCTCATAAACAGAGACCCCCTCATCCGGCCGTCAGTGCAGAGTTCTGCCTGAATAATCTTTGTGAGCTGTCTCTGCTCACAATAAGGAGACTGGAAATATCTCACAAAGCATTCAGGGATTTGTTGAGAACATTTGCTGTATAATTTGATATATATTTGAGTGTTTTTAATGAGATTTCTGGATTTTATTTATGCACATATAGTGCATACTTGAATAAAAGGCTTGATGACTATGTTCATTAAAAGCTGGGTGAAGGCAAGGTGAAAACTACTGTGTGGGTGTGGAATTAACTGCACTCAAATTTACCCTGTGGAGTATTTGACCACTGTTAACACTATGGATCTATTCGTGCTTTTATCAGTGGATCCTGGTTATAGGTTTTTCTGTCTTGTGAGAAGATAACAAGCTTGCAAATATCAATGTGATCATTTATATTATTGTTTATTTCCAACACTAAATACATCTATGCAATATAATGTTAATTTACCAGTATGCTCTTTACAGTTTCAATTTTAGACGAAAAAAAAGTTTTAAATATGCAAAGAGAAGCTATTGTTTGTACTCTCAGCAATGACTGCAGTTTACAAACTTTTGTGCAAGAAATGTCAAAAGTCAGTGACAGTAGTCATACATCGAATGACAGAATGGACTCAAAACATCACTTGAAATGCCGTCCTTCACTTTGACATCACGCGTTGCCGAAATGCATTGTGGTAATGCTGCATCGCGTATGTGCAGCAGCGGAGGCAATCATATCACGTTAGGTCAAACACAGGGCCTGTCTGACATATGCACATTTAGCAGAGAAGGAGCAACATCATCATTCATTCGTTCTCATGTTTCCAGCATCCGGGAAAAAGGAAAGTCTGCTATTCACTCTCTTTTTAAGCTCTGCTCATTGGTCCAGTATGTGCAGTATGGTGCACTGCTGCTTATGTGTTTCAACCCTGTGTACTTGTTTTTAGCAGTGCATTGATTCTGCGGCCCAGGCAATAAACTGTGATTGTAGTGCACACCCACCGTCACAAGTGCCACTCCTGTAAATTAAGGAAATGAAAGCAACAAATAGTGTTAATAGTTCAAAAAAGAAGAACATTGAGGAGTTTGTGTTGTGATATCTGCATGTTACTGATTTTAAAAGCTAATTAAAATAGCAAGAGATCCGCAAACTTGTAAGAAAAAGGTATTTCTCCTCTGTAAGTCTGTTTCAAACAAAGTCCTGCCTCTCTCCAGTTGAGGCAGGTGGCTGTTGGGGGAAAAGTGCGGTAGTGCGATGAAAACTGAGACATAAGACAAGAGGCACAAAGGTAATCCCTCAGTAGCTCACATACAGTACACAGACACCACCTCCCGCTAAGAGAGAGGTTTCATGAAATATTAAGGAAGAATGCTGCAGAGATGCTCAAAGAAGACAGATGATTTGGCAAGCCGGTAAAATAAAACGGGCAAAAGAGAGGCAGAAATGATGCAACAGCTAGAAGAGGACAGCGGGAACAAGATATCCCACCTTGTTTGTGTTGTTGTGTGTGTTTTGTTTCACCTGCTTTTGAGATCAGCCTTCAACTTCAGCGAGAGAAAAGCAAGTGAGGGGAACCAACTGGTGAGCAGGGAGAGGGGGGACGGGAGCCGAGTGCACACAAGCCAGAAAGGGATGCAAAGGGAGATCAGCCTCCGCCAGAATCAATTTCCCAGACCCAGAGTTCATTTCATCAATCAGCACACAGATGGAAGCACAAACACACACACACACACACACACACACACACACACACACACACACACACACACACACACACACACACACACACACACACACACACACACAGCATGGTGTGGGCTTGAACCCTTGCCAGGCGAACAGTAATGTACAGCTCAACCCGTCCTTCCCTCTGCATGGTTATAAACGGCCTGTGCACTGCAGCGTTTCACCACCGAGTCGTCATCCTCGTTCCGAGCGCTGCATTCCAGCAGTGAGTCCATTCAACGATTAGCATTTCCTCATGTACCAGGAAGCGGAATACATTTATTTTTTTCACATTCGCTCAGCAAAGGAAAGTACGGAGTTTGCAGCAGCAGCAGACTGAGCTGCTCCATTTGACAGATGGAGTGGCAGTGTGCTAATAGCGGTAAAATAGCAGCAAGCCCCCGTCACATCTCTGCCATGCAACCCGCACAGAGTGTGATGATGGTGGTAGTGGTGTGCTGCTCGGGTGCACCACCCCCTCTCCCCCGCCCACTCACCCACACTCACCCATTCCTCTGTGTTTTCTCCCACCGAGGCTGAAAATGATGCCGCTCTCACTGATCTCATAAAATTTTGCAGAACGAGCCCAACGTTTTTCAGAGTGTAATTTGCCTGCGCTGGGAGAAACGCAATTCCCCATATGGGAGCGGATTACATGGAGGAAACACAAACACATACGGGCAGAGTTCTGGCACTGAAATGGCATCGTAACAAAAATCAAAAATGACATCCTAATACACTGGCCCTCATAAAACATAAAATATAAAAATGCCATTTCCAGGTTGCGTGTTGTTTAACCAGCCAACCTAAAATAATGTAAATTCATTATTAACCTTCGTAGCTTTGACATTTTTGTTTCCTCCAAGAAGCCACGTTATTTTAACAGAATTTGACATGTTGATAATTGAGGTTTAAAGGTGCTGGTAGGTTCTGCTCAGCTAAGCAAACTGGCGGCAGCTTCATATTTAACATTCTTCTCATGTAACTTAGACAGAAAGAGAATGAAGGCGTTTTCGACCTGTGGTGTCGGGGTCTGAGGGTCTGGACCAAACTAAGTTGAAAGCAACCCGAGTGTATTTTCTAGAAACAGAAAACAGATTCATTTCACGCCGATGAAGCTTAAGTCGTCTGGAGCCAGTAGGAGAGTAATGCAATCATTTGTTTTAACCTCAGTTACACTACAACGCTGTCAACATCATCTGTCTTCATGAGTGTTTTTGGATGCGCGTGTTGGATCAAACTGAAACCATCCGTCAACCGTCAAGGCCCCAGAAAATGTCTTTGAGATATTTTCGTGGCTTTTTTCTATGAAATCAAAGACAGGGATTTAACATAGGGGAGGGATTTGGAGTTTAAAATTAAGTGGGACTGAAGCTGTATAGTGAACATTAGTCATTGCTTTTTGCTTCTGTGGACAAAAAGGAGATGGATGTTTTTTATCCTGAATGTCAGGCTGTGCTTCCTTTGACAACACTGAAGCATTTCTGTGAACCCAGATCGTAAATATTACAAACATCCGTGCTGCTTTTTAAGTTAAGAGACACTTATAGTTTGTGTTTAGAAGGAAAGGGTGCCTGGACAAATGTTAAATCTGTGATGACATTTCACTGACTTAACATAAACATCTGCCCCTGGTTGCAGAATCTTGTCGGAAAAGTGTTTGATGCTGGATAGGAAAAATAAGTGAGGGCTTTGATGTAAAAACATGTGAATATGCTTTTTTGACATTCATTTAACACCAGAGCTTTGGCTGGGAAGTTTAAAATATACACATTTAAAAATATTAAACCACAACATCCCAGAGGAAAAATAAATGAAGGACATGTCATCGCTTGTCCTCAATGAAAGCTTTAGTGCCGTTTGTCACACAGATGGATGAACAAAACACTCAGGGACACGAGGTAATAACACAAAAAAGGCGTTTTTCAAACGATCTAGCTGGAGCTGGAGCTATTTTACTTGTCTAAGTTGTAAACTATTTTACAGAAAAAAGACATAAAAGACGCTTCAGTTGTATGTACAGTTTTGTGACGGAGCACCAGTAATTGTCCCTGCACAAGGACCAGGTTTGCCTCAGAATTTCCTTGCACACAATTTGACCGTCTCTTGTTCAGCCTTCAGAAGAATGTTTGGCAACAGGAAAATGCTTTCCCTTCTGGCCAACACTAAAGGACACATTTTTCTTACTACATCGTACATGTTGTGCTTGCGCCCAAGTTGAGAGAGAGCACGCTGTTAATTAGATTTAAACGAGAGCAGTTTTTACATGGAGATTTTCAGTAGTAAAAATGTAATTGAATCAAAAGTTTCTTCCTATCCAGCTCTGTCTAACACACTGATTTACAGAAATCAAATAATATAGCAATATACACTTTTGCAGAAGTTTCACCTTCTGTCCGGTTCATCCCAAATGCCTGTCCCGCTCCTCTAATCCAAAGCCTCCGTCTGTTCCCTTCTAATGTTTTGGATCATTATCTCACTGTAAAAGTGTCCGTCTCCCTGTCTTACTTCTTTTATAACAGTTTGACAGAGAGTTTAACATTTGTGATAAAAAAAAGTTGCTATTGCTGCAGTGACGCTTTAAATTAAAGATATGATATTCAACAATTCATTATGAAACTATCTAAAACAATATTCAAACCCAGAGAATGAAGAATCAAGCCCAATGAGACAACACTGCATAGTCACATGATACATTCAATGGTTTGAAGGGGACACATTTGTCATGCTGTATGCTTGTTAACGGTAATGAATAATGTGCGTCACCATGATTCGGTAATCTCCTCCATGTCTAGATAATGCACTGTGAACGTGTCTGTATGTGACGGCCTGTAAGAAAACACGTCTTTACTGATTGTTGCCCATAGAAAAACCTTTATTAGCCTTTTGATTATCAATTCATCCGTTAGATATTCCGTCCTCATCACGTCCCTTTTTGAACGTCTCTTGTGCATGTGATAAAAAGCGAGAGGGCAACTCTGCAAGTCCATCAGCCCTTTCTCTGAGGAACCATTTTGGCTTCTTTTTTTTTTTTAAGAAGTGCAGAGGAATAATAATAATAAAAAAAAAAACGTTGCGGTTGTGAACGAAGACGGAAAAAAATGTCAGTGCCTGAAGAAAAAGAGCTCCTTAATTGAGAGTGAATCAACCTCTGCCTTTAGCTGAATGTCAAAGGGTGTGAATAGAGATTGGCTGCAGATAATGAATAATTACCTGTGTGTGTGTGTGTGTGTGTGTGTGTGTGTGTGTGTGTGTGTGTGTGTGTGTGTGTGTGTGTGTGTGTGTGTGTGTGTGTGTGGGGCTGTTCTTGTATACAAGCAGGTGTAAAGGTGTGTTTTCACTCATTCTCTCTCCATGTTTGTGTGTCTGTGTGTGTGGGCAGCTTAATGTGTGCAGTTTAAGCTTTGAATAAGGAAAAGCCAGCTGGTGCTATTTGAAATGTGAATTGAAAACACGCGTCCGTCTCTCCTCACGATCACAGAGATTCCAAACAAACCCACAACTTAACGTGAGAAGGTAATTGGAGGTTTCCATAACACTTACACCATGTGACTCAAAGAGTTTTTGTTTTTGTATTATTCTTTTGGATCAGGAAATCATTTGATACACTGGAGCACCAGATTTTTCTTGTTGCCTCTAGCTTTATCCTCATGCTGTTTTGGAGTCACACCGAAACTCTTATTCCCTCTCATAATCCGGTGATCAACCGGGGGGGGGGGGGGATCTAAGCGAAGTTCAGTGAGTTATGTGGCGTGACATTTTTCTGTACATCACAGCTTCCGTCGTCGAGGTGTCTTCGTGTGTAAAGTGGCTTTTGAAGAAATGTAAAGGGAGCATAAAACATTTCAGCACAATTTTACTCACATGTATGATTTTCTCTGCAGAGTTGCTATTATCAGCCATTCAGGAAATTTCTCATAATTGTGCATTTGACCACCTACCGCACTGTAATGACTTGGAAATAGCTTTCTTCCAAGGGCAGCCCGGCTCGTTTTGCTCTTCAGTGCAGTGGTACTGGGAATGAATTGCATCGCTTGACCAATTAGTATTCCATCCATAAATCTTGCCATTGGCATTTTTAAATCTTTAATGGCTCTTAATTTTTCATCTTGTCTTGAGAGCGCCCCTGTTTCTTTCTTGCTTACTTGCCTCAGCATTGTTGCAGGGAGATTAAAGAAGACATAATAGTTGTTCAATGCCATTAATATGCAGAAAAGATTTCAGCTGAGTGGTCGCAGATGGCTGCTACCGGCACAAACCTTCTACAGCCACTGGAATGTTTTAAGTGTTGTGGCATGCTTTTTTTTTGTTGTGTACTGTGATTGTCTGCATGGAGGGAACATTTGTTACACCAATTACACATTCTTGCCTCAGGTCATGTAAGAATTGGCCTGTAGTCTTGTAAGTATTGGCTCTGATTCATTTACATGATTAATTCCCCCTGTAGACAAAAAGGAAACGGCAACAAAAACAAGCGAACAACATCTCCAGTGCCATTACAGATTCAGGTGTCGCTGCTGCTGTGGCTGATGATCCATGTCCAAAAGCATAACTTGTAAATGAACTGGAAATAAGGTCATGGATGTTGTCAGTGCAAAGCTGATTTTCAGTCCAAATGAAAAAGACGGGAGAAAAGACCCCTTCATGCCTCTTCCTCACACAATCCCACAGGATTGTATGATTATTTTATTTTCAGTTGTGAACTCTCTTTCATCCCCCTTCACTCAAACCATTTTAACAAATCACCATGCAAACAAAAGCAGCCAGTTGCACGCCCGCTCCTTTTTACTAAATCAATGGTTTGGATTCCGCAGGCCATGGTGGAGACGGTCAACAATTTGCTGCAACCGCAGGCCCAGGCGGCGTGGAGGGAGCTGAGCACGGGCGAGCAGCTGAGGGCCGCCACCATGCTGCTGGACACGGTGGAGCAAGGCGCCTTCGTCCTCGCCGATAACCTGCTGAAGACGGACATTGTGCAAGAGAACACCGAAAACATCCGTGAGTATAGAGAAACTATGCTAACGTTGCTTATTCTGCTCCAACGTTTTCCATATTAGGTATTTTGCTAATATTGAATCCATATAATAATAACTTGGTTTATATAAGACCTTACAAGGCCGCTTACTTGCAGTAAAAAGCAACAGTTACACCAAAAGCGCAGGAGAACTGAGAGAACATCCTGTCACATCTGGGTCTTAATGACCTGACTCATGTGCATGTAACACTTCCTTGCTCTATGGAAGTCATTGGATCACTCCCCTGTCCATTCGTTTGTTTGGTAAGCAAGATTATGCAAAAACTGCTGGATGGATTTAACACGGTAACTGGTGGAAGGATGCGGTTTCCAACACATTTTGGTGCGGAAGTGGAGAGTTTTCATTCTCTTGATATCCCAGGGTGTAATTGATCAAAAAAATCAGGCACATTTCTTGGAATGATTTCTAGAAGTTTGTGCAATATGCTGCAGCTTGATTAAATTTCAGGAGACTGTTGGATGCAGGTATTCACTCAATTATCTGTCATTCTCATACAAATGAAGAAACCAAAAAAAAATTAAGTTTATCATTCTAGTTTTAACTGAAAAGAAAAGAAAGTGGAGTCATACGACATATTGGTGCTTCAGGATTACTGGTGAACACATGCAATAATTACAAAAGGCATCATATGTTTTTAGCTTGCGTAATTACGTGCCTTCCTATGCCACCTTTTTTATTTAAATCACACATCCTCTCTGTCTTGTTTCATCGATTTTCAGTTTCAAAATAAACTGCCGTCAAATTAGATGCATTTATTGCTCAATAAGGTTGATAATTTCTGGGCTAATATCAGTTCTGTGCATCCCCACGATTCTATGTATTATTTATGTAACACATGGAACAGAATAGTATCAGCATCTTTTTTTTATTTGTCAGGGAGGAAAACAGTAACAGCTGAATTCTTGCAAGCACTGTACCTTTTAATCTTGGTTTCTTCATTTGTATGAATAAACTAATCAGATCATTTCTCCTCAAGTTGCTGGAGAACAGATTATTAGCTCAGCTGGAAGACTCAGCATGACCACTTATTATATTTGGCGCTAATTTTCATGAGATCACTGTTTGGTCCTTGTGATGTCTTCCTCACTTGTGAAGTGTCTCATCCTTCACTGGTCCTGTCCATCGTCGTGGGGTCACAGAGTTCACCATACTGCTATTGATCCACGGTGCTGTCATATCGACAGCCGAGCACTTGAGGCTGAGGAGCAAGTGTGAAGGTCACTGGATTAATGCCGGCTCCCCCACAGGAGGTGGGGTTTGGCAGGGCTTCTTATGGCTGACGGCAGTTAGCTGTAAATTGACAATTATCTCAAATGATTGTGTTTATATTCGTGTCAATTATTAGCTGGAATTAACCACTAGTCGTGCAGATCAGGGATCAGTGCTCATTACTCGGCGTATAAATACCGTGCGAGCACAGATAATGGAACTTCTGTCGTTACCATTTTCCCCCAGTGAGGCTTTTTGAAAACTGGATACATCAGTTGTTGAAAAGTAGAATTTATTAAATCTGCGGGTTTGCATTGAGAATCATTTACACAGCATAAAATAAAATGGAATTGAATAACTTTTCACAGACAGTGGCTACTGGGGCAAAGGGAATTAAGAAAGAATAATGTTATGATGTATTGCCCTCGTCTCTGAATGCGCTTTTTTTTTTTTTTTCAAGTTCTGCTGCCATGGCAACCTAAAAATATAGGTCTACTGACTTAAAAGGAAGCAATCGTAAGGAGAATTAATAAAATGGATTTTATTGTATCTGGCACACAATTCATCTGGGTAAGGAGATTCTTGGCTTGTTTGAAGGTGGGAATGAGACGGTGCCTGCACAGCTTTATAGCGCATAGTGCTAGCCTGGTTAATTATGTGCTGGTGACATGTTTACTAGGCCTTATCTCTGTGTTTGCTCGGCTCATTTTTTTCAGCCGGTTGGCTCCTGCAATCCCTCATGCCACGCAGGGTAGTTAAATGAGGGCAAGGAGGCCCATTTAAACATTGATAATCCCTGCAGCGGCTAATTATTGATCTCTCACACTGAATTACAAGCAAAGCGAAGGGTGACATGTATGCAGGTGTACTGTAGCTCGCACACAATGCACCTGGTGCCACTTTCTCCGATGGAGCCGGTTTACCAATATTAAACCGTAAGAATGCCTCGTTCCAATTTTAGACTTAAGCCGATAATGAGATCTATTTTCTTTGCTCGCAGAGAAAAAGGATGTTTCCTCACCCATTGTGTCGGCGTTTGTGTTCACACGTCACAGTGCATGTGCTCGTCTAGGGCTTTGTCTGCACGAGAGGGTGCTTCACTCTCTGCATGATAATCTTAGGAACAGATTTCTGCCGATTAGCATGTTATTTAAACCGGCTTTGAAGGTATAGCCTTTGGGTCCAACAACTACTATGGCATCAAAGAAATTCCCCAAAGCCCATCGTAAGCTCTTTTACACAACCACACAGGGGAAGGAGAATGAGAGCGAGGGAAGAAAAATGCTCCCTTTCTTCTGAAGGCAGGCCTGGAATCCAGGGAATGGTGAGCTATCTGGGGTATTGTCTTAGCTAAGTTGAATAGGAATGTATCACCAACCCCCCCCCGGCCTTTGCAAAAGCACAAGAGAATGTTCATACAAAGTTTTTTTTTTTTAATAGAAAGTATTGGAAGCCTTGATATGAGCACAGATACAATGGACGGATTGAATGTGGCCTCCCTTGTACCTTTTCACCGGCACTAATCTTTATCAAAGTGAGAGGTGTCATGGTCTGTTGACACGTCAGCTGAATGTCTCATCAGGACGAGTGGAGTTTCTATTTCTCACGACTTGACTTCAAGTTGAGATTGTCCTCTCAAGGTTAGTGTGCCAGACACTTTGTGCTGCTGTTGCAATGATAGCTGTGAGTAGATGTAGGTACATCCTGGTTGGACATGTGAAGGTACCCTGCATTATGTTTCGTCTCAAAGCACTGGCCAGAAAGAATAAGACTGTTTATAAAGATGGTGTCTCCTCTTCCTCCCACGATCCATAAATCAAGCTAAAATATCAGAAATAAGAATTCTAACATCCTAAAATGACCGAACCGTATTAGAAGAATGTATTTTTAATTCAAGGCTACTTTGACTTTGTAGTTCGGTCCATTTCCCATCCTTTAGCATGGTAGTGTTATGGTTTATGACTCTTGACATCATATTTAGGAAGAAACAATAATTATAGTGACACTGTAGATTCAGGAATTTACTACTTTACACAAAAAGGTGTTTGTGGTTGGATCTGGAAGGAAAGGTTGTGGTGTATGTGTGAGCAGCAGAAGCAAACCTTGATAATTATACACAAATATTAATAATAACAAATACAGCACATAAGGGGTGATTTGAGGTGATGGAAGAAGATGCAGCTGTTGACATGAAATCAGCGCAGTACCAGAGATGTCAGATTAAAATACTCATGGACCTGTATAAATAAGATTGGAAACGACTTGTCAGCTGGTAGTCGGACACTGATGGATGAGCCGGTGACTGTGAGAGATGGATGAAACAGCTGGTTCCAGTTAACCAATGCAAGCTTCCGTCATCTGTCGACGACTTGTCAGAGAAATATCTTAGTTCAACTCTTCTTTTAAAGGAAACATATTCCGCTCATGTTCAGGTTGAAAGTATTATTTTGTGTTATAAAATGTTTACTGTGGACTTTTGAACTTTACAACACAAAATACTGGAAAAGCATCGTACGTGTTGTTTTTTTTAATTTTTAGATTATGTACATTTGTTTCAATAGCATTGACTACATTTCAGAAAATGGCAGATTTTATGCAAAAATGACGTCCTCATCAGAAACTGCAGCATCATTATGTGTATCCACAAGTGAGATTCTGCCCCAGTGCTGGCAGATTGTTTCCTCACAGCCTGGCTTCTTCCGCTCACCTCTTATTCCTGAATATGAGAGTTGTGCTGTTCGTCTCCTCTCCAGTGCTGTCATGAATCAGCGGATTCATCCGAGTGCATTTAGGAGGTAGCGTGACATTTAGGAATGCCTCGACTTCACACAGGTCACAGGTACTTGAGATTAGAGCACACTCCGCTCTTTTATTAAACCGAATTGTATCGTAGTATAATAACTTTGACGGAATGAGCTTCTTCTTTCAGCCCGGCTCATATCAGCAGCTCATTTTCCTCTGCTGTATGACGCCGGAGTCTTTGAACCATAAATTAGAAGCTCGCTTCAGACACAACAGCTGTTGAGTTGCCGCAGAGGCAAGCTCGTCTTCCCTTGCTGGTGTTTATCTCCTCCTCGTATCTCTCGCTCTCTGCTCTTCATGAGAAGAAGGTTCCTTGAAATGAAAGCATTTTTTTTCTTTTTTTTTCAAAGGGCAAAGACAACGTTTGTAGTTAGTTGTTTTTTTACAGTTTAAGAAGAAACAGCCTCAACCGAAGCCTGATAATCACTTAATTATAAAGTCTATAGTGAGACACTGACCTCCACCTGCACAAAGAGAGCTGAGAGCGAGGCGGGCCCTCAAAGTGGTGAGATTCAAGAAAGGATGTGTCACGTTTAGTGCCAGTCGGAGATGCACTGATTAATAACAATCAGCTCCTACAGGAGGATGTTTGAATCAGTCAAGTGGCTGAAGATGTGTGTGAAGTTTGCTGCTGTCTCGTGTAGTTGTTAGGTCTTTATGTGATTTGAGGGATGACAGGTGCTTCAACAAAGAGGCCAGGTGCAGAGCATAAGAATCACATCATTTAATTTAACACTTAGATTTTGATGTTTGTGCATTTTATTATGTTTTAGATTGAGCATAATGTGACTGTACCAGGCAATGTTACAGCCTGGTGCATGTGATGGGGATGGTGAAAGGTAGAGAAAGAGGAATTGGTCATGACCTGTGAGAATCGATGTCTTCAAATGTGTCATGTGTATTCTTTACAGATTGCACTTTTTACTAGTTTAGTGCATCATAGAAAATAACATTGATCACTCAATGTCTTGTTGCCTGTGTGTGTGTGCGTGCGTGCGTGTGTGCGCAGAACTGGAGGTTGCAAGAATGAGCACAGATGGAAACTTACCTGATCTGAAGTTCCCACAAACCGGAGGACAAGGCAACTCCATCCACCTTTCTGCGAACACACTAAAGCAGCACGGACGAAATGGTGAGTAGTCGGTTTCTCATTTTTATTGCTCTCCTATTGTTGGTTTGAAGTTTGGTTTGATCATTTTACAAACTGACGGTGAAATAAATTGTTTTTTATTGTATTACTTGAAAAAAACTTCAAGTGATCCTCTGTAATTAATCAAACTTCCCTTTTGTAATTTTTCTCTTTTCCACTTCTGGATGTGACATTGAACGGTGCTGCGATGGTTTTGTTGAAATTTCATTACTCATGCCGTAGAATCGCTTTCTAACTGCTGCCCCAGATCCTTGGTTGGGCTGCATATAAAGAACAGGAATAGCTCTGCCACTTTTAAATAACGCCCTGGCTGAAGCACTCTTTATGTTCAAGTGCGGCATCTAAACTGTAAACGAGGCAGTTAGACACAATACATGACCATCTTCAGGAACAACGCAGACCCATTTTTAGACTTTATTATCAACGCATGCAAATCAGAATCAAGCTGCGCCCGCTGCCTCTCCAATAGATGACTTCGTCCACGTCCAGCCGCGCCCGAGCGCATCATTAAAGCAGGGTGGCGGATATTTCCCCCGTCATCCGGCGCCGTAGCACCCAAATTGTTTTCTTTTCATCTGAGTGAGTGATCTCGGTAGCGGCGGGAGGCAACTTTCTTTCATATCAGTGCTCGAAAGTGAGACAGCAGGAGGGGAAGGAGATGTGTAGCAGAGAGAAAGAGAGGGGGAAATTATTAACAAGAAAAATGCTTGCTTTTGTTGGTGCAAATAGAAAAGTGGTAACCGCGTTCTTTGAATACTAAATTGAAATCAATGTTTGTTGATGTAGCGACGGCTTCTCCTGTTTTTCCATTTTTCCTTTGTGGTTTTTTTTTTATCGCCGGCCCTGACACTGGTTTCTGTTTTGACAGTTTCACTGTATACACTTTTTGATTCCTGTGTTTACAACACTTCTGCTGAGGGATTGTTTCCAGTATTGTTATTTACAGAATTCCCCAAGTGTTGCTGAAGCTCAGCAATTCAATTTATAAGCCATTTAAGTAGTATATATCTGGGCTGCTTGGATGGAAGAACCATCAGACACATTCTTGTCACGTTAGTTCTTATATGTTGGACTTGTAGTTCAAACATAAAGGGAACTTAAAGCTACAATATACAGTTATATTGAGACGATAGAGTGTTTACAGCTCGAGTAAGGCTGTTTAATGTGTGAACATGACATTGACCCAGAGGCCGGTGTAAAGGCTGGTCTGTCAAGTTTACCACAGCTTATTGCAATTCCTTCAACACCAGCAGAACGCAATCTAATTGTCCTGATGACCTGCAACACACGCCAGAAGCAGCACCCGTTTCCTTCCTTGGCTCTTGAATCTCGTTATCTGTCCAAGTTGACATTTTCATCAGATGTTTTTTCGTCCTGAGATATTTGCTTTTTTCAAGTTTTGCATCCGTCATTTGTTAGATTCATAATTTTCCTGTTGTATTCTCACATGGGCTCTCTGATATTTTCCAGACATTCTGAAAAGGGGCTGTCAGGGAAGGTTTTGGAAAATGTCCTCAATAACAGACTCAGACATTTGTGTTCTCTCTGGAAAATATCAGGAAAATGTCTGAACTTCTGTTCTAAATCTTGCCTATGCAACAAGGTGAGCTAGTTTGCACCCCACTATTTAAGATTAAGGGAACTGGCATGTGCGGAGGCTTGAGCCGCCCTGCATTAGCCGCAGGTTTGATTTCGACCCAGCCCTTTGCTGCGTGTTTTTCCCCACATTCTCTCCCCCCATTTCACAATGAATGCTCCAAATTATAAATAAATATATAGAATAAATATATATATATATATATATATATATATATATAATAAAAATCTTAAAAAGCAGCATATTAATTGCAATGATTTGAAAATGAAAGTTTCAACACACACATTTGAACATATTGTTTATTCTGACTCAACCTCTGCTCCAATGGTCCTCTTGCAGGTGAGATTCGGATTGCTTTCGTTCTGTACAAACACATCGGCATCTACCTTTCAACGGAGAATGCCAGCGTGAAGCTGGGCAGTGAAGCCCTGGCGACCAACTACTCCCTCATCGTGAACTCACCGGTAATCACGGCGGCCATTAACAAGGACTCTAACAAGGTCTACCTCTCTGACCCAGTCATTTTCACCATCAGGCACCTCCAGGTAATATTCTGCATCTGTGTGAGTCTGTTTTTACTTTGATGTTACTTCCTCTGCCTGTAATATGTTTTATGTCTCTCTCTCTTAAACTGTCTTGATTGAACCATTCCATCACGATTTTCTTTATCCCTGAGGCGCAACAAAAACGCACAAATCCCATCTCAAAGCGAGAAAATTGAGTTAGAATGAGGAAGTTTTGTTCAAAGAAATGTGTGAAGAATTAAATCGTGCAAAACAAAATTGCTCACAAGGTGTTGCCGGGGATGCATGTTGTTGTTTATTAGTTTGAACAAATACCAGCCTGATCTCCTGAACAAATAGCAATCTTATTGAGCATCACTGGAGGCTGCTTAGTCATTGTGGGAGTCGCGACTTCTCCCTCTTGACTCCATTATCTCCTCCACACTCTGCTACCCTGGAAATATCCCTGTTTAGTCTGCAAACAGCGCCCTCAGCGATTATCAGGGATGTTGAACAGCCATAAGAGAATTGCGGCAGCGTCTCGTGTGTAGGAGGGACATGGTCGGAGGCAGAAACGGCAGAAGCGGTAGAAGCAGCGCACGGAGGAATAGAGAGAAAAAAGCTCCTGGATGTCAAAATTAAATGGCTGGAAAATGTCAGGGGTCAATGCCAGCATAGTTATTGCTGTGACTCACCTGCCTTAAGTGTAATTTGTAATTTGGACAGTAGATTCAGTAATTTTACTGTTGGTCAAATGTTGGGGCACCGGCTCTTTTATAACCTTGTCTTGCTCAGCCGGAGTCATTTCAATAAAACACTGCCCTTTTGGAAAAGTGTGTTTTCTACACTGTGGCCTCTTCCACTTATTAAACCGGAGAGCACCAAGGAAGGTGCTGCTGCAGTTGTCGTTGAATCATAATAAAGGGTTAGAAAAACATACACATTTACATATAGAATATGTTTTCTTTACACCGTGGGCTTCACAATGAATCATACAATCTGCATGATTACAGTTAAACTTCATTGGATGTCACTTTGACGTTTTGTGCATTGAATGTTTCCATCAAATCAAGACCTCCCACTTCTCTGGTAAACTGGTAAACCAGTCAGACGTGTTATTATGCGAGCGCTCTGATTAGCTGCTTATTTATGGCTGCGGGCAACAGTATTTTCTTATTGTTTTGACAGGGGATAAATCCTTTTATATTTGTATATTTTATCATCTTTTTCTTTGTTTAAATTTGGCCTTAAAGGCTTATTTATGCTCAACTTTCGATATGTATACAGAAATGGACTGAGCCTTCAGTCCATATTTGTGCACGTCCCCTCAAAGCTTACAGATATGGACGGAACAGATAAAACGGAGCATTACCACAGGAAATTATGGGAGGACAGTGTAGTTAGAAGTTCAATAGTAGTTCCCAAAATATGATCGTAGAAAATTCCTAGTTCCTATTTTTCTGGTTTCTTATACTGTTACATCTCCGCCCCTCAACCATGTGGCTTTGGATCACTGGTCTTCTGGGATGATGATGGTGATGTGTCCTCTAGTTATTGTTTCGCTTCCTTGCTTCAACACTTAATGGGACCAATTAAAGCCATTAATGGGACAGAGGTTTCATCCTATCTCCTTGCTGCTGCGTATTTTACACAGGGTTCGGGTGTGTGAAGGGTAAATTCAATCAGCGGCAAATTTACATTCACAGAGGATAAACCTTATTAGACTAATAACCCCAGAGCAAGTGTGAAACTATGAAAAACTACAGCTCCTCACGTGTTTATAAGGAAGCAGACGCAGTTAACCTTGGATGCTGCGAGTCACCAAGCGAGCACACTTTTCTTCATCTTTTCTGAAGCCACAAAAAAGAAATTGGGCACAAGAGGCAGAGGCTGTTGATGTATCTATTTATCAGCGGTTATGTTTTGCTGTGCTCGTGTGTTACCCAACCCCAGTGTTGCGAATGACTTTTACAAAACGGCAAGCAAGATAGCGGGGAGGCGTGCTCGTCGTTAGGGCCGTAGCCTAGCGCAGACAGAGGTGGTGCCCATTAAACAGTGGGGCAGCCCATTGTCACGCCATGAAAGTTAAAGAGAAAGGTCAGAAAAACACAAGGAAAAACAGGCATGTGGCCGCTTGATGCTGGATGACAGAAAAGCCACCTGCTACTCGCTTTAGAATGGCTATGGATTGTGGTGGGGGGAAATAGCCTGTTTGCAGGATGTTTAGTTCGGAGATAAAGGACGGTAGAAATGGACGAAGCTAACGTGTGATTAAATCCACATCCCTGTGTTTCACTAAGTGAAGAGACACCATGTTCCTCTCTTATTAATTCCCCTCTTTGTTTGATACCACTCATTCATTTGTGTCTATTTTTGCACTCTTAACAGCAATCCAAGGAGAACTTCAACCCCAACTGTTCATTCTGGAGTTACTCCAAGAGAACCATGACTGGCTACTGGTCAACGCAGGACTGCCGTTTGCTGGGCACCAACAGGACACACACCACGTGCTCCTGTACCCATCTCACCAATTTCGCCGTTCTCATGGCTCATGTGGATGTCAAGGTAGGACAACTTGTCTTTATGAAAAATGTACGATTTGAGTAATGGAAGAGAAATGAAAATGAAATCTCGGTCCATTCCAAGTACGGATGAGGATTTTAAGCATAAACCCAGTTCTAATGGTATTTGATTATCACAAGGAACTACTTGACCCTTCTTCTTCTTTTCTTTTTCTTCTTTTGTTGTTAAATGATGTGTGCAAATGTCTTTTAACTTTCTGGCAGTAGAACGTACTTACTACCAGGTATCTGAAAATAACGGAAGGTATATTTGTCACATCCTTAATTTGAAAATGACTGGTTGACAAGAAAAGGTTTGTCTTTCTGTCTGTTTCTACATATGTGTGTAAACAGGCCTGCATCCCGATGAATTTGATATTTCTCACTTGGACTTTAGCATTAACTAAGATAGGCTAATGTAGTAGAAGCTCTATAGTTCACACACAGAGTGGTATATTTGATTATTCATACAACTTAGTGTCTGGAAGTTGTTTAGAGCAAAACCTAACTGTATTTAATAAAGGATTAAGTGGGAATGCATTTTACAGTCAAGCCAATAAACCCTGTATCCTAATATTACAATTTGAATGCCCTGGTCCCAACTGTTTCTTTAACTAAAGTGTGTATTTATTAATGTATTTATTCATACAAAGGAAGAAACATTTAAACATTTACATTTGATCTCCACATTACAGTTTTCTCTCAGTGCACCATGTGTTTTTTTTTGCCTTCAGGGCAGCAACAGAAATTAAGTGAAAGAAGTACAGTACAGTAAGTGTGATGGTGATTATAGAGTAGGTGCTAATGATGGTTGTACAAAAGAAAAAAATGTGATTTGGCCTTGAGGTTTGTGCGGAGTGATGACTCTGGGCAGCTCGCTCTCTCAAAAGAAAAATAGAAATGGAAAGGAGCTGGGTGAGGAGTTCAGAAATGGGAAAAATCAACAAATTCAAAATGAAATACAAAGTCAGTGAATTACCGGTCAGGGACGAAGCTGCGCTGTTGTTCTGATGCTGACGGACAACTTAATTATTTCTGTCGCAGGAAGTTTGAGGAGCTTGCTGCTGACATGACATGAGTCTTTCTTGGTATCTGGTGTGGCATCTGTCTCTCCAGAGCCTCTCTCCTGAATCAGTGGGAGGAAAAATAAAATACATAAATAATTAAAACAAAATAATATCTCGTCATGTACACAACTAAATCCAAAATGTGTTATTCCCCTATACTCGGAGCTAAAGAGGGCCACTGTTTGTCACTCAGCAGCATGACTTTCAAACCCGTTAAGCTCAGGGCCGACGCCAAGTCTGGAATAGAGAGAGAGCGGCGAAGAATGGGAGCCTTCACGCAATGAAAGCAAAGCAGCGAAAGAAAAAAAAAAAGAAAGAAAGTAAGCAGTAAAAGGGGCGCTTTCAGTCGAGCCAATCCCTAACATTTTGGAAAGCCTGGCTCGCTTGTGGCTCCGCATTCACTGGAGGAAAGTGGACGGCGGTTACACCCCAGTTCTGACTGATAGCGTTTTTTTCTTTTATTCTTTATCGTTTCGACTTGGCTGTAATAAAAGGCAGCTTGTTGGAGGTTGCCACCAAATGAGAGATTCTGAGTCTTTTTTATTTGACAAACTGTCACTGTGTTGTATCTCTGAACGCACTGAATGGAGCAACAGTGGGAGAGAGAGTGTGTGTGTGTGCACGCACAGGAGAGAGGCAAAGAGAGACATTGCATGAATTGATGTTTTTGTATCCATGGCAACCGAACATACCATAGCTCACGCTTGCTTTTGTTATTACTCATTACCCTCAGAGCAGCAGATTATATTCTAACCTTGTTTATTTCTCAGTGGCATCTCAGGAAGAGAAAAAAAGATGGGCAGGCTGTAATTACAATTCTCCTTTGGAGGACAGAGCTTTGCTACAGTATCACCATCATCTTTCATCTTGTTTTCTTTAGCCCGACCGATGACGTGCCTGGTAGTTTAGAATAATCACCGTGTTATATTACAAGATCTTTACGTTCTGCTAATAAACCATCGGCCATATCGCGCTTCGCAGTGTCACATCCAGCATCGAGTTATGATTGCATTCAAAGTGCCACATACTTCAGTCAAATTAGAAGAGGCAAAATGTCCCTCCTTGTGCATGTGACATTGCGAAACGCTGTCATTTTGTCCTTGACGATGATTTCAAGTTGCCGCACGGCTGCAGCCTCCAGTTTTAAATTCAAATGTGCGTACGTATTTCATCGCCCATCCGGTAGAAGATGAAGAAAAAGAAACCAGCAACTGTGTGAAAAAGTTGATTTGGAGGAAGTGATTTTCCCCAAGTGGGACTTATACATTAATTATGTGTAATCATACCTGACGACATATTCTACAGGCTTTAGTGTGTTTACCTCACATAGACTTTAGGACTTCTGGCTGAGCTTTCTGTACTTTGAGATTTGTTATTTAACCAATGTATGTGCATTAATATGCTTTCTTAACAATAAGCCTTAATCAGTAATCACGCTCAATCTAACAATGATTGTAAGTGTGGGCAAAGTAAAAAACACTGCCCACACATTCATAAGCAGCCCTTAAAGTAGAATGCGGTGCAGAGAATGTAACATTATTAGACACCCTCATCAGTGGAGAAACTCCAGACTGTGTCTCATTGGGATTAATTACGTTTGAAGTCAATTAGCTCCTCAGAATTGTTTTTAAATAACATATTCTGGATGTTGAAATGTCGTTAGAAATTTCCGTGCGCCAGCACCCAAAGATGTTTAGAGCTTTGGCGGTTTCTGATGTAATCGCCCTAACCGAATTAGCAAACGTGAAATCTTTTTAAAGCTACACACTCACGAGGACTCATTAATGACAAACGTCTAAACCGAGCCTCCCACTTCTCAGGAGTGCACCCACTCGCACGGTATCTGTCAGACGCAGGCGATCAGGTAACCGCCACTTAGACGATCACAAGGGCATCGAGTGCTGCCTGTGTC
The DNA here is from genome assembly GCF_024713975.1 of Paralichthys olivaceus. Classification (NCBI taxonomy): domain Eukaryota; kingdom Metazoa; phylum Chordata; class Actinopteri; order Pleuronectiformes; family Paralichthyidae; genus Paralichthys; species Paralichthys olivaceus. Next base: position 10,253,521 of record NC_091114.1, read on the forward strand.
GCCACTCGAGCCCTTTGTTTGCTAATTTTGAGCTATCTCGCTGGAGAGCCGATGCCTCTGACTGATCCCGCAATCTGAGCAGAGGAGCGCCGTTGGCCGCATAAACAAATTAAGACTGTACTCACAGACGGCAGCAGGCAGCTGCAGCGAGAGATTATGTGTCTCTTTTGTCTTCTCTGAATGAGCGCAAACAGGGTTTTTTCAGGGAGGGATGTGAGAGTGGGTGTTCTTTGATGTGACTTTGCTGATGATTCTAACCTCGAGATGTCCTGACAGCGAGCCTGGAGACACTTAAAGCAATCAAAGATGCAAAAATGTATCAGAAATAAGTGCAAATCACTCAACGCAATGTTGAAAGGCAGGATTTAGCCATATCAGCTGTGCACATTTCAAAATCAGATTGTGTGGCTTTAATATTATTTTTTAATAGAGGCGATGTTGACTTGTTTTTGATGCACGGATCAGCCTCTTTGTTTCAGGAAACCTTTCTTGGTCACTTGGGCTCGTTCCAGGAGCTGAATGAATGTCACAACAAATGCGCCACGGATCACTATTTCATCGAGGTTTAGACAAAATTTTGGCCTAATGGCCTAATGGCTCATGCCCATTCAAGCCCCTATGGCTTCTTACTGAATCCTCTCCTGAATTGAAGTCTGCCATTTGTGAGGATAGCCAGTGGGCATTAAGAAAAAGAAAGGGATCTTATAAATATGGGCTAAAGCACAAGCCCCAGCTCAAGAAATATAGACCTGCTCTGGTTCCTCCTACAGGCTATTATTTACATAGCAGATATGTGCGCTGAGATAGGCCCCAGGGAGGCATTGAGCTATTGGTAAGTGGCACTATTCTCGACAGACCAGTACGTATAAATCAGTGGCACATCCCGATGGATGATGGAGAGGGTGATATTTGGGTAACATCCATCACTGTCCTTACCGAACATCTCCACACTGGCACCATCAGACAGTAACTATGATGAGAAAGGACAGTCAAGGTTGGTTGTGTATTTTATGATGTTAAATATTGTATAAGCATGGCCCGGCACTATACACACAGCAGGGGGTGATACAAGAGCTCAAGATACATCTATTTATATGTTTAAGGTGCAGACGGAGAAGACAGAGAGCATGGTCATTGCCATAGCAACCGCGATGCATGTGTGGACATCTTCCCATAGTTATCTCAGCTTGGAATACAGTCTGACATGTGCTGAATGTCAGCCACCGCCACGCAAGCGGGAATCTATCTCTCGGCCCTTTGGAATGTGACAAATTTGCCTGGATGCCTGATTCATATGTCCTCCCCACCACCGCTCCTCATCCTTATGCAGATCATAAATCCATGGTCATACCGCAGGTGAACTTGTCACATGACTCCCTGCGGCGGGCCACTGCCCCTTAGCTCAAATGTCTGCCCTGCCTGACCGTATTTCATGAGTCAAAGGCCCGGCTCTGGAGGCATATAGGGAGATTTATGCATTTTAATTGGATTGGCTTCATGGCCCCACGCTGAGGGCGGTTCTTTGAGGTATAAACGATTGATGCTCTCCTCTTCCCCACTTCACCCTCATGTGCTTTCTCACAGACCTGATTCTGAGGGGTCTGGCTCTAAACACCGAATGTTAAACTAATTAGGTCCATATGATTTGATATCAGTTTCAAACCGCTTGGCTAGAACCCCCCCCCCGATACCCGTCGACACACACCTGCACCTCCTCAAAACTCAGAAATCTTATTTTGTGCTATATGTGAGCAGATGAGTGGTAAAACCAATCTCCACAGGCAGCTGCAGAATGAAAAATATGTGTGTTTAAGAAATAAGAGAGAAGTGCAGGTGAGAGAGATTGGAAGACAAATCGAATGTGTACACCTCGCCCTGCTAAGTAACATAGATGCTGCATGACTCGGCCCCCCTCATAACAGAGCGAGGGATTTCAGAGCAAATTATGTCGGCCCACTTTGGAGACCCCTATACAGATCCCTCTCTTGGAGGTTTGCAGGTGTGAGGTTAGGTGTAGAGGCTCGGCAGATCACATAATTTGCCATGCTGTCTGGGCACAACTCCCAGTAAAAGGAAACTTCTCAGCAGAAACACTGGGGCCGGCGACGTCTCAGCCATCATCCACCTCCCAGAACAAAGAAATCATGCCACAGTAAATCCATCACCCAGGTGTAGATATACTCCCCACCCCTCCTCTCTCTGTTTCCATAGCTCTTTCTCTTGATCCACTGTTGCCTCTCTCTTTCTCTCTGACCTGGGCCCCTCTCCAATTTGAAGGTGAGATTGTGATGGATAGAGCCAGCAGCCACAGCACAGCTCTCTAGACCTCGCAATCCGCCGCAGCTACCGCGCCACCCTCCGCATCGATACCCCTGTCGTGCAGCGGACTGCAAACCGACCCGCGTGTCGCATGCACCGCACACCTACGGAGCGTGCGAGCACAAACATCAGCATCTGTTGCCACCCACCGCGTAGGCACTCGTCGAAAGTAAGGGGGCTGAAATCAGCTTTGCTTTCATGCAGACTGGCATACACACACACACACACACACAGCCCCCCAGAACGTATACACAACGGCTCATCAGGCAGGAAAATCAAAAGAGCGCCTTCCCCAGACTCGAGGAGCACTGCGGCTGTTATTGTACCAGAGCCCCTTAATGATCAGCATCTGTTCCCCCCTCTCTGCAAGCTGAGGGTTCCACTAAACAAGGCTTTTGTGCGATACTTCATCTCCCGAGATTCCTCACTGTAACCTGACTGTGTGTGAGGGTGGGCGGCGAGAGAGAGAAAGAAAAAAACACCCGCGGATATTGGCGGTCCCTCTTCTCTCCCTGCCCCCATAGGAAATACTGCTGACTGTGGTCGAAGCATGACTTAAAGAGGCCCTTGTTTGAAAGACACACTCGACATACAAAATGCTTTTGCAGGATTATTTCTCGGCGTAAGCAAATATTTTCTTGGGAGTTCGTCCGATGTCGGAGCTCAGACTCGTCTATTTCTGGCCGGAGGCTAAGACTGATTACACAGACTTTGATATCAAACAGCCAAACTCTACCGGAAGTCTGCCGGGTAATATACACTGTCAGTGCTTGACGTATACACATTTGAAGGGAGTATATCTTAGATTTCACATGTGCTGGTTTTTCACAGCCTGTCAATGATGATTAACTGTCTGCCTTGAACTAGTGGTGACATCCATCTGTGCTGCAAAACTCCCTGTTTGATCCTCATTAACATTCAGGTATAGTCATCATGTCAAAACTCAAAAGTTCCACCCATGTAGTCGTTGAGCGCCAGCAGCGATGACAGTCAACTGGAAGGAGGTTGGCAGATTTCTTTAAAATTACCCACACCCCGCCTCCACTTTCACGTTTCACTGTTTAAATCAAGGCCCAGCAGGCTGAGCGAGGGAAGGGGACTATTCCTTTGGGAAATTAGGAAGCTTCAGTAGCTGACCAGAGTGTTTGGCTGCAGTAATTATGTTTAGTTAATAAATCAAGATGTCACTCTCTGGGTTTAATCTCCATATAGGATTTTTTTTTTAAGCACATCACATGTTTTGGTGTCTGTCCTGGCACATGATGTAGAATCGTCAGAGTGAATTGCTCTGGGAATTGGCACATCTGTTTCAGTAATGTGTGCTTGTGCAATGTTAAATATTTTAAGTTGCCCGCCTTTCTTGTCAGACGAGGCCTCACAGCCATGTCAGATGTCGACACCACCCATCACGCTCCAAATGTGTTTTCCTGAAGTGATTTTCAACTGGTTGTTATTTAACTATTAACAATTTAAAAGTGGATGTAATAGATGATGATACGACCTCTTCCAGTGGCAGGGTTTGCATGTTTCTTCTCTCGAGTGCCACCCGGGGTACCTGAACCCAACAGGCAATTCTCCGATAACGATAAATAAAGTTTATAGCTCAGGTAACGTGACCTGATGTGTATCGTGATGTTTTCGGATGACGTTGTGGTTAAAAAATGTACGATGACTGCAGTGCAGAGCAGCAGCTTGTAGTTTACCTTTTTCATACTTGCTCTGTTGTCTTAGAGCAGAAACAGAAAAACATGTAGATGAAAACAGCTTTATTGGGAATTTCACTGTAATAAAATGTTTTTTTACTTTTGGTGTGTTATGATGTTGCCGCAGACATCTTTGTTTCAATGTGCCTTTTCCCCCCCGTCTTCCTCAGTATCCCTGTGTGCACTTGGCTTTTACAGCCTGGTATAAATTTCCTTTCATGGCTGCGGCAGAATTACTGTTGATCCTCATCCATCCTGTAAAGCCACAAACGTAATGTCAGCAAAAGGGTTTTTAGCACCCAAAACTAGCCGTGATGGCAAATGACTGTTCGAGAAGACAAAATGATCAAACGGCAACAGTGAAAGTTATCGACCGTGTTGTGGTTTGATTGTGTTCATGTTGCGACGGCCTGAGACACCTGTGGCCCTCCGGACTGCTCACTTTGTTTTACTCCGTTGCCCGACCAAAACGAAACAATAGGGGGGCATTTTAGATTGATTCAGCCTAACTAATTCATGATTCATATCCACCACCTGTGGCTCGCCGTGTAGTGCTTTATTGAATGCACCCCAATTGGAAATAAAAGCTTTAGGGTTGTTGCTGGGAAAGAATGGTGATATAACTTTATGGGCACTTTTTCATTTTTTCCATTGATTGTTTTTTTGATTGTTTTGTATTTTTCGGCTTTAGAAATTAATCCCAGGACATGATGTGCATATATTATATCTTCCCTGCACTCAAATATCCTCCTTTTGGATACGACAATGAAGAAAATATATTTCTCCTGACATGACGGTGTTCTGTCTCTCTCCCAGCACGCAGACCCCGTTCACGACATGCTCCTGGACGTCATCACCTGGGTGGGGATCCTCCTGTCCCTGGTCTGCCTGCTCATCAGCCTCTTCACTTTCTGCTTCTTCCGGGGCCTCCAGAGCGATCGCAACACCATCCATAAGAACCTGTGCATCAGCCTGTTCATCGCCGAGTCCCTGTTCCTGGTGGGCATCAATCGGGGTGACCAGCCGGTAAGACAGCTGCTGGTGGAGACATATACCACTGTCAAGTATTCATTTATATAGCACCAATGAAGATAGGAGGCTACATAAAGTACAGTGAAACAGCTAGAACCTTAGAATGAGAAACAAATTTAAGAGCATTTGACAAAGAGTATTTTGTTATACAAGTAAACGTGTACCTCCACCAAGGCCCAATTAGCAAGAATGTCCTTCATCTGGATCTGCACCAAAATTGAACGTGTTTTTTCTTGGCCCTGTGTCATCCACCCGACAAGATCTATAGAAGTGTGTACTGTAGTTTGTGTGTAATCCTGCTGACAAACAAACAAATCAACCAACCAATAAATGAACACATAACCCCATGTTGGGAAATATGCTTATTGGCTTTCATAGAGATAAATGATGAGTGAGGTTCATTTGAAGTCTCAGACTATGACTTTAAACCTGTGGAATTAGGTTATTTGATACATTTGAAGGTGTCAAATGATGCAAAGACTTTAAAAAACAAACATATTGTTTTTTGGTCATGTGCCTGGTGGTTTTTTTTTATCTCCACTGAAATGACATTTTTTTCTTTAGATTTAAGCGCCTCTTTCTTTTTTCATTTTTGAGAAGATGTAACCTCTGGTGTCATGCTGCGCTTTGAGTGGTACGTCCCAGTGAGCACCAGCGGCCCTGAACATTTTCTCTCTTGCGTGCCTGAAAATACTATGTGAGAAGACTTGGATCTCTTTATTCAACAAATGCCCCCTCCACTGAGATCACTCCAGATTAATCTGGATGAAACTGCTCAATTCTGAATCCTTCTTCTACTGTAATAATCACAGTTTGCACTACTTTCCCGTGAGGGCTCGGCTGTGGTAGCATGTGGAGGCACACTGTCACTGCACAGTCATTGTCAAGCGTTGGCGCTCTGCACTCGCGCTGCAGACAAATGTGGCGTCATTACAAGTATACAGGACGGCGGAGGGGCTTTATTCCACCTACAGCTTTTTGCGATCGTGCCATTTTTGCTTGCTAATGAGGCAGAGCACTCAGTTAGCTTTGCTCTCGGCTGGGAAAAAAAATGTTGAGTGACGATAAATTTAGTGTCTGCGCACAGAGTAAAATGATCTGTGGCTATAAATTCCTAATGGGGTCACACGCTGAAATACGTCCTGTTCCTAATAGTCTTTTTAATAATTTGAGTTGTTTATTTACTGTCATTTTCCGTGTCATATTATCCCACACAGTTGGCAAATCTGTTACCAGAACAGCAGCTCTTCCCTTCAACCTCACGTTACCTAAACAAGTCCATATTTCGCTTTTTCAAATATCACTTTAAGCACCTCGACCAAAACTCACAGGCCGTAGTTTAGCAGCAGAGCTACTTCTGTGTGAAGTGAAAGCTAATGCTTTGGCCCTACACCTTTCCCTTCCATTACATTTTATGGATGTAATTCACAGCCCAGCTCTAAGATCACTCTCCTGGACTGCAATTAATGTCCACTCGACCTTTTAGATATTTAATTGGATCCATTTCAGTGACAAAATGCAGTGGTAAAGCTCAACTGTGCCAATAATTATATCAATCCATGTAAGTATTGTATCTTATTATTTTTGGATAGCGTGCAGGCACATGCATACATAGTGTTCTCAAGTCTCGTCTGTGTGTACATCTCAGCTCAGGAGGTGTAGCTATATTATTGTGCACCTGGCCTTCGTACACAATGCAATGAGTTCCAAATTGCTTTTGGACGGTCGACTTCCCTTCTTCATTCGTATCCCTCTTTCATGGACGCCAGCTACCAAGCAAACACACAAGACCACACGGGCGCATGAGCTGCAGCGATCTTCTGCCAGTTGCTACAGGCAAACATCCAGTCAATTCAGCCAAACAAAGCTTAGCATTGCTAATTGTTGGGAAGACACAAACATGGAGAGGTCAGAAAAAGCTGCTCCATCATAGCCGCACTTTGCCAGGCATACTCTGCCCTTTAGCAAGGCATTTAATCCTCCAGAAAACCCGCTAAATGCCCCAAAGTGCTTGGATTGAAACATGATTTCATGGGTTAATTCCAATTTTGCTCCCTCTTTATCTTTCTCATTCCCTCTGTCGCTATAAAACTTTCCCAGATTGCCTGTGCCGTCTTTGCCGCCCTGCTCCACTTCTTCTTCCTGGCAGCGTTCACGTGGATGTTCCTGGAGGGCGTGCAGCTCTACATCATGCTGGTGGAGGTGTTCGAGAGCGAGCATTCGCGACGCCGCTACTTCTACCTGGTGGGCTACGGAGTTCCTGCACTAATTGTGGCGGTTTCAGCTGCGGTGGACTACCGAAGCTACGGCACAGACCGCATGTAAGTACACGTGACGCTAGCTTGTGAGCACATCATATAAAAGATTGCATGATTTCAGATTCATTAAAGAAAATTGGATATACAAAAAAAAACTTTATTATAAATAAATAAATAAATAGGAAACACTAATACATCAAAATATATAGAACGTGAAATAAGGATATAAGCGTTTTTCATATATTTTCTCCATAAAATAAAAATGTCAGATAACAATATGGTTGTGAAAGTCTCATATCCGCCAACTTATATAGATCTGGCTCCTGTCGCGTATTTGTTCTTCAACTTTTTTCCAACCAACTGAAACATAATTGTGTGTTATTTTTCCTGAAATTAATAATTAATGTGTCTAATGTGTTGAAAAGAAACCAACTTAACGCTGAGTTTTTGGCAAACTTTCTTGAATCTGGGGATTGAGTCGACACTCCGTTGGGCTTAGGTTTGGAAAAACAAGGAGAAAAGAAAACCCGCTGCCTTACCAGATCTTTGTGTGAGCATCTCCACCCACAGAGACCCCGCGAACAACTTAACAACTGTTTTTGTTGTTTTGAGGGGCTTTAACAATGTCACAGACTTCACTCCAACAGCTATCGCTCATCATCAACTTTTAATGAGGCAGAACGGTAACTCAAGCTGAACGCATTTCCCCTCACCGCTGAATTGACGTTGTTGTGACAGTGAGAAAGTCAATCCTCAGAAGATGACGTCACTGGCTGGATGTCAGGCTTTTGTGGTTTGTGTCTCTGGCGTTTTAGGATGCACAAATTACAGCACGGAAATGGAGAGATTCATTGGAGGGAGTTTGAAGGAGAGATTGATTAACAGAAAGATGGGAAGCGGAAGAGACGGCCTTTTTATGTTTCCTACTGAGGCTCAATAAGATATAATTCCCGAGACCTTCCCTCTGAAACACAAAGTGGTCTATAAAGCAACGTAATGTCGAGCAGAGGAACGGCCTCCATTCCTCTCTGTTAATCTCCGACCCATCTGAAAATAATGAAGACCAGCATCAGCAGTTTGCCTCAGAGATGTTTATCATACACACGCGCACACACACCGCCACACAAACGCAACAGTGCATTCATAGATTGGCGGGGCAATAGTTCTTGGTGATGGATGAGGTGATAGCTGCCACCGCCTGAGCCTTGGCATCATGTGAATAATTAAAGCCTGCCACCGGTGGAACAATTATACGCCGCCATTGAAGGATGAGGAAGGGGACGCGGCGTGACACGTGCCGGAGAGCAGAGTGTCGGCGAGGGCACGGAGTCCTGCCGCAAATTGATTCGGGGACCGTGGCCGTGTTATCGCGGGTGGCCTTATTTTTTCCAGAAATATCCAACAAGCTGAAGTGAAAAGTGACGGCCGGGGCGACAGATGAATGAACGTTAACGTCCGGTGACTCATAATAAGTGAAGCATGTGTAAAAACAAGGCGGCAGCAACAGTATGAAGGTCAGGAGCTTGTAAAGTCACCCCTTCAAAGTCAGAGATCAAATAATTTGGGATCTGGGAGGTAAAGTCGGACTTCCATTCACCCTCTCGCAGTAATAACATTAAATGTGCCCTTGAGCCAGGCACTCCACTCGCCTCTACAGTCCAACAGGGCTGTTTAATGTTTGGCAACATGCGATTCTGTGTAATTAATCAAGTTTAATGAAAGTAATAGATCAACCATCTGTAAACTCAGTGGATAGATTTAAGTTTTAGTGAGGTAGCTGCTGCTGCTAAACGGATCAAATGTGTTGAGGATGCAGAATAAAGATTAAAGGTTCACTGTGGGGTTTGCTTTTCAATTAACACAGTTGTGTTTGCGTTCAGCATTTCTCAGTACAACCATCATGTGCATCCTTAAAGGCCAAGACACACGTTCACTACAGTTCTTTCCTTTTCCCCTCTACACACGTGCAAGGTCAATCTTTTATATATATTGTTATTCAAATATTTTGATCTGCTTACATTCTATTGGATTTTAGATTGTCACTTTTTTTTATGGAAGCTATTATAACGCTGCGGGATACGGGAGTGTTTTTAAAAAAAAATTTTTATTTGCAATGGAAAATGTTCTTTGTCTGTTTACTAGAGTGTTCTTTGGCTGAGCCGTGTTTATCATCTGATTATCTCATGTTGATTGTTTGACATTCAGAGCGTGTTTATGGAATTATTTCTGCTTGTTTGTGACAGTGACAGTAGAATTGTTAATTATTTTTTGTTGATAGGATGATTCCTCCTTGAAAATATGGTTAGTATGAGGTTTGCAATACTAGTCTTGGTTCTCAGAATGTTTTATCCTCAAAAATGTTGCTCTTATTGTAAATAAACCACAGTGATGAGTTATTGTTGTCTCAGAGCAGACGGACATGAATGAGTTAAAACATGGAAAAGGATGAACATGCTTTCAATTGGCCTTTTATCTCTTTTTAGTGCAAATGCTCTTTGTAAGATCTCAAGGACAGTTATGTTGTGCATTTCTCTGCTCTACGGTCACATTTTATTGTGCAAGAGTACAAAAAAGCAAGAAGACCTTCCAAGAAGTGGCCTCCTGACATGTTCTGCTGCTTCCATCTGTCATGTGACCTCTGAATAGTAGGTTTTAGTTGAACAAAATAACTTCCTTGGAACATTGCTGCTTGGTGCATCAGCTTAAAACAGGAATTTGTAGAAAAAAGTAAGATACTGTATGAACACAATTCTAACCTGCTCAGCAAAATGTTGCTCCATAGCGCCACAAGTGGTTCAAACAGCACAGGATACCTTTAATACATTTTGAGAAACAACATGCATGCTTGCTCTTCTACTGAAAGAATTGTGAGACTATAAGTGCTGCAGAAGCCAAACACAACTATGACACGAGTAGGGGAGATCGAGGAAACATTTTAAAACACAAAAGAGATCCTGCAGCTTCTGCCAGCCACCATGTTTTTACATCTTTCTATGATCTGATGAAAAAACAACAACAGGACCTTCAACATAATTTATAACAGCGACGTTGAGAGCTCACAGTTTGATGAGCTGCCCGACTTCTGTGAGTGTTCTCCAGCTTTTGTTTGTTCACTTCTTTGTGTGTTGTTTCTGTGTCGCTTCCTCTTATCCGCAGATACAAGTGAGCTGGAGACACATCAAGTCCGTTTGACAAAGGGAACCGTTGATTTTTGTCCTGTCACTTCTTGCACAGTTTTCTCTCATTTTCGTCTGCGAGGTTTTTTGTACGACAAAAAGCAAAGCGTTCAAACTCGTCCGTGGCATTTGAGGATTTGAGCCTCAATTTCCACTTTGTGGGCTGTAAATAATGAAGACGCCTCATTTTGTTTTTCCTCCGAGGAACTGCGACCAAAATAGCGTTCATCATATCATAGCTCATTATATTTGGCTTTGTTTTGCTGTGGTATTGTGTCCTCAGAGTATCAGAAAACTGTAGTTTCATGGAAATCATTTTCAAAAAAACCCATTATAAAACGGCATGCCGTATTTTTCAGACCTATATATCTGATAATCTTTGCGGTTTCGTCTTCAGCATCCCGGTCGGTGTTTAAATCCCAGTGGTGTGTTCCTATAAAGTGCCTCATACACTTCACTTTGTCCTAAAATGCAATGGAATTACATTTAATTCTCAGCCACTTCCATTTTCCCTCTCTGTCAGCCTGAATGACAACGCCGCTGTTCGAACTGTAATTTTCCAGTGGCCAAAAATGGAGGCGTGTATCTGCTGCAGTAGCGGAGATTAAAAGATTAATAATTCAACCATAGGTCATGAATCAAGTTTTTTTTTTCTCCCCACCCTTTTTCTTTTTACCATTTCAAAGAAGAACCGTCACCTTCTGCCAGCCCTGTTGCTTCTGGCCTGTATTTAATTTTACCCAGCGGAGAAGAATTGACTATCTGCAATGTTTGGATGTGAAGTATGAGGTCAGGAGAGCGCTTTATTTCATTATTGACATAATTACAGCAGGACTACAGTCACCACGGTTAACATGAGCATGTAAGACACTGTGTCGAGGTCTGTGCGTGGCCATGTCTGTCAGGGTCAAGGTCAATCTAATTCCTTTGGAGTGATACAGTTAGGATTCAATTGAGAACTAATTGAATCATCCATAAATTACCCGGTGTGATCGTAATTTGCTTCCTTAACCCGACAAATTGAAAAAAGAATTGAACTAAAGTCCGGTCACTGTCAGACATCTTTTACAGCTGCAGCTACATCCCATTCCTGTTTTCTTTTTTTACACTGAAGGGTAAAAATGATTGCTGGCTGTATTTCTGCAAATTCTTACTTATATTTCAAGCTCCTCGCTTTAGTATGTTTTTGACCTGTCACTCCAGCCTCTCTCTGGATTCCCGTCCTCTAAAGCAAAGTATAAATCTCAAATCGTTTTCTCTCTTTCCCTCTCCTCACTTTCTCTACTTCACATCCCCGTCTCCCCTCACTTCCATCTCTTTCATTGCAGTTGCTGGCTTCGCCTGGACACCTACTTCATTTGGAGTTTCATAGGACCGGCAACCTTGATAATTATGGTAAGCGTAACCCTCCCTGTCTGCTCATTAACCCTACTTAGCCTGCGGGTCGTCGCTTTAAACGGTCCGCCGAGATCCTTTTTTTTTTTCCCAGCTCCGATCCTCCCTACCCTCTCTGCCCTGTTGAGCATATATGCCACCGCCGGGCACGGAGACGTCCAGAAAAACGAATGAGGGGTGCAGGGAACATATCGCAGCTTGTTACCCTGCTGCAGTCACCGGCTGCGACGATTCTGGAGGGGTGGGAGACTGAGAGAGGAGAGAAAGAGAAAGAGAGAATGAACTCTGCTCAGTATGCAGTGTTGGAGTAATCCGCACTGCCATTATGATTGATTTTGTTCCCATTCCAACTTGTACTCTGCCTTTTTCAATCTCCTCCTTGCAGACACAAACACACACGGGGCTCTGAGTGCAGATACACAAATATCACACACACTGTATGTGTCTTTCCACAACTAGGACAGCCCTAATTTTCTAATAAAATAGCTCATTTATTGATCCAGCTGCTTTAAATCTGATGTCAGACTCGTGTTCTTGTTAGATTTTAAGTTAATGCCGAGCCCTAAATATCACAGTGCCACCAGAGATTTGCTCCTAATTTTCCAAGACGCCACTCAGCTATGATAATTCATATTTGGAAGCAGGAAATGAACCTAAGAATATCCCTAGCGATGAAAAAAGTGGCAATATACTCAAAATACCAAAAATGTGTTTCTGCAACATTTTTATTCCCTCTCTTGCTGCCCAGCTACAATCTGGTTGCTAAATCCAGACATGAATAATGCACTTTCACGCTCCAGTTTGAAGTAATCATTCACAATTCATCTCTGTGAGCCTCATGACTCACTATATTTTCACTTTTAGATTTACAAACACGAGTATCTCTGCAGAAAAGAAGGCTAGAGCTGCAGATCCAGCTCTACCCCTGGGCATGTGTTGAGGGTCTGACCATATAAAGCAGTTGAAATTATGATTTTTTTTAAAACTTTCACTTCATATTAGGTGAATGTCAAATGCAAACAGCGAGTAAATGTAAGAAAAGTAAGTGGACGCTCACTAATTGCTGTCGATTTTTGAGGAGTCATTCTGAAAAATAGCCCCACTGCCATGATCATAGATTTGAGTCTACTTTTATGATAACTGACTGACTGGGAAAAAGGAAAATAATGAGATATGCCAGAGTGCCTCTGTTTGATGTACGTTTAGTTATTTTATTTTATTTTATTGATATGCAGCAGTCAAACATAACACCATGTTTTATTTTCCCTATTAATTATAATGTGTTTGGCAAATGTGGGTGTAAAAGTTAAACTCACTGAGATGGGCTTGATTTAGCTGTTTTGTAATTTCTATATCCTGTGCTTATAATAATATATAACACATTTCATCTATATAGCACTTGTCAAGCTGAAGTACAAAGTACATCCCAAAGAAAAGAGTAGATATAAGAATCAGAATCCCATGAAACCTCCATGGAGGGAAGATGACAGCATATATATCAACAGCACTATGCATCCAAATGATGTGTAATTAACTTTAAATAAAGAAAATAAATAGCTGTGGTTACAATCATTAGAAAAAAATAACCACGTGAAGTGAATATGTACTTCTACAAAATGATATAAAAAAAACAATTCAATTAAATAGAGCAGACAAAATTCATTAAACTGTAATTTATAAATAGTGAAATAGTATAATAATAGTAATATTTGGTAAGTAGTTGCAGGTAATTAATAAAGCTTTATAATGTGGCTCAGGAGATAAAGCGGGTCGACCGTTTAAAAAAAATATATTTTGTTAATAAGTGATATTGCAGGAAACACAAGGTTAGAAATGCTGAACCTTTTTTCAATTTCCAAAAAAATCCACCCAATGCCAGATGTTTTATTTTTTTCCAGATGTATAAACTGTAAAAGGCAGCAGCAGTGTGACAGTTGCTCCCTGCGGTTGCCTCTAAGTGTGAATATGACGAGACAAGTGTGAAAAACTCAGACGGAAAGGCTCTCTCATTCAAGTATGCAGCTGTCTTGTCCCACCGTTCCCTGTTTGGTCCGCCGCAGAGTTTTCATAGGATTTCTCGCTCTGTTTGGCAAAGTGGGAAACCACGTCTGGCTGCAGCCGTCCAGCTTTGTGCTACAAAGTGCCCTGATTTAAAATGAATGGAACTGAAACAGGAAACACAAGTTTCATCCCTGTGTCTCTCTCTCTCTCTTTATTTATCTGTCTCTCTCTCAGCTCAACGTTATCTTCCTGGGCATCGCTCTCTACAAGATGTTCCATCACACGGCCATCTTGAAACCAGACTCCGGTTGCCTGGACAACATCAAGTAAGAGCACTCACATCATATCTCCGTCCATTAGAAATTGTCCAGAAACACGATTTATTTTTGTCACAGAGGATGTTTCAGTATTTGAAAGTGATCGGCTCGCTTCCACCACGTGCACCCCGACGGCGCTCTTGTTCTCAGATTAATGAACTGAGCAACTTCCGGGTGGTGCTCTGTATTCTCTGGCGTTCCTGAGCAATTCACGTTACCTTGCCTCCTGCTTTGATATTGCAAAACTTCATTAAAAGCACTTAAGGTTGTGAATTCCCAACCCGAGGGCCCGGGAGTCTGAGGCTGCAAGGTAAGCACCTCCCATTATGCTGAAAGGTCATGTCAGGCAAGGTTAAAATCAAAAAAGTATTCTGTTGCATCTCCATCATTATCTGAGGAGCACTGTTGTCGGCCCAGGAAAAGGCCAGGAGACAATCTGACAGACCTGACCCGGTGTTATCTTGGTGTCAACATGCTGCAGATGAATATTCATATTGCGCTGGTGTGTGTGTTTGAGTCTGTTTATCTGCGTATGCCTGGCTGCTTCCAGATAATGGGAAAGCTTGAGGGACAATGATGGTTTTAAAACTTAGACAGAAACTTTTTCGGGTGTTTACAGGTTTGTCAGTGAGCGTTTAAGGCATTTACATATGAATGGAACAAATATGTCAAGATTTTGCTCAGGTCAAGTTTCAGGTGGCAAAAAGTTACCATACAAGTTTCAGACTGTAGTTTTCTGTGCATGTGGACGTGAAGTGGAATATTTATTTGTTTAAATTTACCCTTAAAGGACTATACCTAACCGAACTATTAAAAATATACCTTATTATAAGACATTCATTTGTTATGATGTTGCTAATAGAATATTCCATTCATATTACTGGTTATAAAATAATGGGATAAAGCGATGAACATATGTACGCATGTTTACATACTGTGAAGGTAGGAATACTCCATGTCTTAATTCAGTTATTGCTTATTCTGAGTATAATCTTATTCAGGTTTAAGTAATTACGAGGAATTAATCAGGTTAATCACAAGATATTTGTGTCCATGTAAACCGAAT